>NC_091117.1:184951437-185320187 GCF_040183065.1 Periplaneta americana | reverse complement strand
ATGTAGAATGAAGTTGTCTTTTAGTAACTGAATGGAATAATTTGTCAATTTTCTATATGAAATTTTATACTGTAGATTCCTTAATCTCCCGTATTTTCTTAAAAAAAAAGTTGACAACCCTAAATTGAGACATACCGGTACATTCCTTGCTGTTGTTAAAATGCAGTCTTTAATAAACTGCCTGTCTGAAAAAGTTCCATGTCTTGCGACAATCATGCGTGCTAGTTCACAACTTGCTCTCACAGCATCAACACTACACAAATCCATGTTCTACGAAAATATACTGTATATAAAAAAAAACACTTTCAGAACAGTGCGCTGACAGGTTATTATCTCAGTTTTCACAGAATCTCATGAAGCTTTCACCCATTCACAAAGTTAGTAGCTATCGACGCATAAGATGCACCATGCTTTTCAGACCTATTTTCAAAGAAAAAAAGTGCGTCTTATGCCTGGAAAACACGGTACATAGTGGGGAATGTACAATAAACATTAATAGGAAACATAATAATAATAATAATAATAATAATAATAATTGTTTATTTATATCACCCTTATAAATTTGTGGCCATTTCCTTGAAACTCTAGTAAAAATTTAATGATCACTTTTATATTTCCTTGGGTCGTCAAAATGCAGGTCCTGCTCATTAATATCTATTATTAGTACGACTTTTTTTTTTCTTCTTTTTTTTTTACGTATTAATTATGTATGTCTCAATGAACTTCGAGGGATGTTTTTTAAAGAGTTTGTCTTTTACTAGAAACCTCTTCACATTTTTGGCAGTGGCGTAGCATGAAATTTTGAGCAGGGGAAGCTAACTCAAGTTGTCTTTCATGCAATATGAGAAAACGGATTACAAAAATACAGTCTTAAAATAAATAGTAGTCAATTTCAAGTCAGCAGTCGAAGATTGGTTGTAACATCGTAAGTAACACCAATAAGGCATGACCTCAAATGATACGTAATAAAATGTGATTTCATGGTTTACACATATCTCTTAACAAATAGACACGTATACGTATAACATTAGCTCACTCCCCGTCATACTTGGAGAAATCACAATATTAGTATCATTACGTAAGTATGCGTCTGTCTTTTGGTTGTGTCCTTCATTGACAGCAAGGGAATCGGTCATTTGTTTTTTAAATCACAATTTTGTTCCTAAGTCGGTCTTGATAATACAATTGTCCTAAAAAAATTCAAGTAAAATAGTGTCAGGAACTGTTATTTCGCTCATTATTTATTATATCAACCACAATGCACACTAACACTTCAACTGAACACAACTGACGAAAAGGGATAACTCGGAAACTACTTATTTTAAATGTCGAAGCTAGCTTCTTTGCGAGCCTTGCGACTAGGGTAGCTTAGTTAGAAAGGGATGGAAAATCTGCGGGGTGGATTACACAGAAGAAACCGGTCTGCTTGGAAGCTGGTGTGTGCAGGCTTCTTGTTTACTGCTGCATCACAAATAATCCTGGGCTGCCGCATCGCAATATTTAACGCGTAAATATAAATTCTATTAAAATTAATAAATAATTTTCTCCATAAACTGCAGGTTTATTATGAAATTATTATTAACTGGGGAAGCTAAGCTTTTTAGCTTACATTGACGCTACGCCACTGATTTTTGGTAAGCTTCACATGGACTAGTCTGAATTTATTCTTGTCGCCCTTAATGGAGCCTCTTAATGCATCCATAGTATGTTCTCCTACATTGACTTGAGTACGGTTTTACAAAAATCCCTGCCAGAAACCTAATAGATCGTCTATTTTCAGGATATAAAACATTGATGGAAACCTTCTGGGTTTGAAACACGACACTGAATTGATTAAAGATGGGCAAATATAATTAAAAAAAAAAAAGATAGCTTTAACATGTGGATTTTGAAGGTTAGGAAAAAAAAAACTTATTTTTATCCTCGGACATTGTCCGTCTAAAGAGTTCGAGAAGTATATTCCATTGTTGGAGAATAAGATCAACACAGTTTGACAGTACTAGCCATCAGTGTTTCTTTCAGAGAGATGACGGGGATGGGGGGAGGGTAGTCAATTACCCCTCCAGAACTATAAAAACTCATACACCTAATTTTCAGAGAACACACAGATAAAATGTCAGAAGTCTACTAGCAAACAATGAATGTCTAAATTAACTCGACACAACTTGTACAAGTTTTCATAAACACATACCGGTAATTAAAAATTAAAGCTTATTTTCTTTTGATAATTTTTTACAATTGTATCATATATTTCAGTATAGATTGCAGTTCTCGAATAAATTAATCTGTTGACGTTGGAGTAGATGTTTAAAAATAATAAAGGAAAAAGGTAAAGGAGATTTATTTTTAGTACCCTTAAGGAAGCAATAAAGAGAAAATATTTCTTTCTTTAGTATAAGTTTATTCAAATTGTAGAATTTTACGCTATGCTTAACTAAAATGTCAATAAAAAACAGTTAATTCTAGATGTAATTAGTAAAATAATAGTAATTACAATAAATTTTAATTGCTATAATTAATAAATATCACAGTGATTACAAACTGAAATCCTATTTTTAATTCTTTCACTGTTACACACAGCCAAATACAATTTATCTCACCTCTTTTATACATATATAATTTTTTTTGTACAAATTGTAATAAATTTCTCAGTTAAAATGATTCATTCTAGATTGGCACATACTACATGCAACAAAATCTTCATACATTTTTGTGTAAAATTTGGACTTCATGTAGAAATATTCGAATCCAACACTACTTCGAGAGTATGGAAATAACATTCGTACTATGTAAATGTATGAACTAAATATTTCTGGCACCTTGAAACTTTATAGTAATACCGTCCTGTATTCACACCGCCAGCAGTGCAGGGTTGCAATGTAATATAGGAACAATAATAAAATATTACAACGATGTTCTGAAAGTGATAAATCAATACCGTACATTATGGTGCTAATCACACAAAGAAGGGATCAACTAAAACTAGTATTTAGAATCAATGGTGAATGGAACATACTTGAGTTGACAGCATTACTGGTAGTAACTAAAAAGTCAAATAAACACCATATCTCTAACGTTCAACCGCTAGTATAATCTCAAGTGTGTATCTCTTGCGCTAGGATGGTTTCCAATGACAATTTTCCTGACGGATCTTGACTTATTTCTTACTATTCAATTTATGCTCCTTTCACTAATATGTGGTCGAGTATGGTGAACTTTGACCATTTATGAAGTCGCCCCATTTATAATTTTCTAATCAAATAAAAAACTATGGAGCATTACAACTAATTTTATCTCTTAATATATGCCTAATTTCATATACAAGAGATAGCTCTAATGCTTGTGAGGTGTTAAGCAAAACCACACACGAGGCCTTTGCAGAAAAAAAAAATTTTTCAAAATTGCTGACACAGATAGCAAAAACACCCATTTGGACAGCGTTCCTATTTGTAACATTTTATCTCATGTTTATATTTCAGGCAGTATTAATCTAAACCATATCAGAGGAATGATAAAAAAATTTGAGGCCCAGTCACTTTCTAAATACAGAATCACTAATTATCATAATTAGTCGAAACAGAGTGAATCATAATTTTTTTTATCAACTTCAGAAGTTCTGAAGCGTAATAGGAATAGCATTTATAATACAACTGCTAATGCTAAATAATCATGAATGTACACTTCATATATTGTATTTTAGTAATTTGGAGTCGCATTTATAGTGGACATTCTGATTTCCTCAAACAATTCATCTCATTTATATCAGTGTCATATCATCCATCATATTGCTAACTTGCTCTTTTACTTGCATGAAAAACTGTAATATCAGTCTTCTTCTTTTTAGCTTAAAATTTTAATCAAATTAAGAAAATTACAAAAAAAAAATGAATTTTTTAAATACCTCCTCTCATGCATTTTAAAAAGTGATAATTAAATACAGCTATACATAAAAGGTAACACCAAGCCTAGATGATGTTTAGTGGACTGTCTGAAGATGGGTTGGAACCTCGTAAATTACACTAATAAAACATCACTCATGAAGCAACTAAGCCAGGAGATAATGAGGTACACTGACTTGTTCTTTTTCCCCCTACACTGCATACATCGCTGACTAGTAACGTATTTCACTAATTGAGGACCATGTTTGCAAAACTTGCTAACTGCAAAATTTGCAAAATTGAGGTTTTGATGGATTCGTTAACGTAAGGCAGGCCTCTACATGATGTTCAAGGCGTCTTAGTAAAATTGGGTTATTTCTCTTCATTGCAGTGTGTCAAAGTGTGATCGTTTTTTCAAAACTTGCTTTCTGCTATAAGTGAGAGATACAGCAAAACTTGCTTACTATAGTGTTTTGTCTCTCCTGTAGAATTTAGTTTTTTTTCAGTTGGCAAGTTTTGCAAAAACGGTCCTCAATTATACTTAAGGTATATAAAAACAATTGTTTTTCCTCTGACATTATCGTCAAGTGTGATGTACTGCCTGATGATAACAGAGTAGCCTAGATATAGAACAAACATTGCTTGACATAATTTGCACAGAGCTATGGCTTGAGTGAGACCCCAGCAGTTGCCTTGTTCATCACTTTCTGTTAGCAGTAAAGCCATCTCTCGTGATAAACTAGGGCATTCGATAAGTAATGGCAACAATACTGTAAATCAGCGCTCCTAGTGTTGAGAATCTGCTAGCACAGAGATTTAGGGATATGGGAGCTAAAGTTGAGAAATTGCAAGAGAAAGTAGGAAATGTTGGATTAAACATAAACTCCTCTAAGATAAAACAGATGGGGGTAAATTGTAATAATAAAAATAAATTGACAGTAAATGATATAGAAATGGAAGAAGTGGATACTTTTCTATACCTGGGAAGTGTGATTACAAAAACAGGTGGAGCGGAAGAAGATGTGAAAAGACATATTCGGCTAGCAAATGGAGCATCTGTACAGCTATATCCCATATGGCGGAATAATAACATCTCATTGAAGACAAAGCTCAGACTGTTTAACACAAATGTAAAATCAGTCCTCCTCTATGGTTGTGAAACATGGAAAATTACTGATGTAATAAATAAAAAGATACAGACGTTCGTCAACAGATGTCTGAGATGTACTGTATTCTAAATATAAGATGGCCGGAAATAATAGCAAATGAAGAACTGTGGAGAAGAACTAACCAATCACAAATATGTTACCAAATAAAACAAAGGAAATGGAATTGGATAGGCCACATGCTGAGAAAGCCAGATGGAGCTATTGAGAAGACTGCAATTGATTGGAATCCACAAGGAGTAAGGAAGAGAGGACGGCCTAGAAAAACATGGAAACGATCAATAGAGAAGGAAGTAGAGAGATGTGGGAAAAGCTGGAAAGAGGTGAAACGGATGGCTGGCGACAGAGTACGCTGGAGGATCTTTACTGCTGTCCTATGTTCCACCTAGGAACAACAGGATACAAGAAGAAGAAAGAAGTGTTGAGAATCGGAATCTTTTAGTATGTAATAGAGATTGTTGCATAAATGTGGAATTTAAAGTCTTTAAGTAACCATATTTTGTGAATACAGGGACTGTTTCTGATTTGTAGTACATAATACAGCCCAAGTTGAAAGAGGAAAAAAAATGCAACTCAGTGCTTTAAGGCATTAAAAGAAACTTATGGAAGAGAAGTCCTACCACAATGAACTATTGCAAGATGGGTGGAAACGAGGCATTCACTTTCAATCAAGAGCTGACAACCGAAGAGCTTTACGTCAATTAGTGAGAGAGACATCCAGAAATGATGCTGCAGATGAAGTCCGCCATCTTTCAAGGATTTGGCAACGTATTGTTGACATGGTAAGGGACTATTTTTGAAGTATGTAATGCCAAAGGTACCCTAAATAAATTTAGTGTGAAACAGTAACTATGTTGCCATTACTTTTCGAATGCCCTGGTAAATTGGTTTAGGTGTATCAAACTGGTGTAATCACCACTCTTTCGAAAACACAAATTTAAAATTACGTCAGTAACATAACTTACAAATTATTATTAATTTCGTTGAACATTTGTATTTCTGATCTTTAAATAGCACTTTCAAAGAATTATATACTTACACATTTCTATTTTAGATGCCAGTTAATAAATAGTGAATAACAAATACACATATTTATGCTAACATTATGACATCTGTAATGAATTTTTTTATGTAATATAACTCGCTAGAATATTATATACTGGACCAGTTCCCTCTATTTTTAATCACCTCTAGATTCATTTATAGTTTATTTCATTTGTAATTTTCCAGAGGACATGCTTATGAGTTATGACCATGAAATTTGGAGATAACAATAAAATAATCTTTCCAGTAAATCCTAACCATATTCTGAACAAAACACAATCCCATTTTTATGAGTACGGCACTCCATATTTCGAAAATCATCACTAATTCAGGAGAGAAAAAGGAACAGAATCTTCTTTTAATTACACATTCCCCTTACCAATACATGAAGAAATAGGACTATTCTCTAGGCACCAATTTAATCACTCACGATTATTTTATTTACACATCATATACAAATAAATATAAGTTGGCATATATTTTTTACGAAATATGAAACCCTTTATTTTCAATATTTGTCATAATGGTATCATAAACACATTTTTTCACCTAAGTTCAGGCTGCAATAGAGTGCAAATCTATTATTATCTATTATGGCTGTTATAACCCTAAAATAAAATAAAGTTTATAATAAATACAGTGATATGAAATAATGCAGCTCCTATACAAATTCCACCATTACACGTCACTAAGTTATGAGCATAATCATACTGGTACCTGTACTTGAAGTCTGATAATATTCTTTCCAAATTATGATGGAGCTTTGACTGTACAGAATGTACAATCGTCTTATAAAACCTCATCAAATTCTACAAGCAACTATCTAGTTATGACAATCGTTATTTTCCTACCAGAGAATTTTCTGAATATATTCGACGGGCCAGTTCAAAATGGAAACAACTCAAAAATTTAAAGTTTTGAGTAGCCTGCATTTTAAAGCTTCATGTTGCTAAGAAAAATCCAAGAATAATTGAAATTACTCCAAATTATGTTAATGATGTTTCCATAAGTTTAAAATTAGACTGTGTTAATTGGATTTTTCACAGCAACATGAATGCTTTAGCGAAACTTTAAATTTCCGAGTTATTTCCCTTTTGAACCAGCCTGTCGATTATAATAGCACCCAGAACAACACAAGAAATATTCTGAATTGGTTATTCTGTTAATATAAATCACAAATTTTTTAGCTTTATAATATGTACAATATTCAGGAGTGTTGACAGCTTTGTATGCAAGAAGGGCAGAAGTACATAATATATCGGCCTCTTAACTGAAATGTTGCTATTAACGGAAAACAATCTTAATATATCCATGAACTTTTATCGTATATCCCTCTGTTTTTATTATTACCTATTTCAGAGTGTAGTTCGCTTTTTACAATCTTTGTAAACAATTTCATTCATGTATTATTCTTTTTTTGTTGTTATTTCCTTACATAATTCATAACGGTATCTTGTTTGTTCTCTGCCTTGCATTACCATGTCTGCAAGTAACACACTACTATTTTAGTGACTAATATTATCATCATCTTCATCATAATGTGTTAAATTGGAAAAATCATATTAAAGAAATTACCCCCAAACTAAATTCAGCTTATTTTGCTATTAGATCTATGCAAAAGATAGTAAATATCAATACCTTAAAAACAATATACTTTGCATACTTCCACTCGGTAATGAGTTTTGGAATAATATTCTGGGGAAATTCCACAGATAGTAACAATATATTTCTATTACAAAAAAGAGTAATTAGAATAATAGTAGGTGCGAAATCTAGGGAGTCGTGTAGGACTATTTTCAAAAAACTACAAATAATGCCCATGGCTTGTCAGTATAGCTTTTCATTAATAGTCTTCCTCGTATGTAATTGTGAAAACTTTGTAACTAATTCAACAGTTCATAGCATAAATACACGTCAAAAAAATGACTTTCATACTCTATCGGCAAGTCTATCGTGCTATCAGAAAGGAGTGTGTTATATGGCAGTAAAAATTTTTAATAGTCTCCCTATCGATATAAAAAATGAAACTCAAAACATAAGATTATTTAGGGCCAAATTAAAGAAGTACCTAATTTCTCACGTCTTCTATTCTGTAGGTGAATTCATGACATTCAATAATACTTCATGAAATTGATACTAAAACTATGTGTTGTACTAGTAGACTATATTGTAAATCTCGTCTGTATATATTTCATCTAGACTGTGACTATAAATTAAGATTTTATAATAGTATTAAGTTTTTTGACTTGTTCCATATTCTAGCTGTAAGCATGTATGAATACCATGGAATGTTAATAAATACAATACAATACAATAATTATCAGTACTATTTATTATTATTATTATTATTATTATTATTATTATTATTATCATTATCATTATCATCATCACTACTACTACCGGTACTACTACTACTACTACTACTACTACTACTACTACTACTACTACTACTACTACTACTACTACTACTACTACTACTACTACTACTACTACTACTACTACTATATTTCCAAATATTCAAAAGAGGATACAGGCTTAATAAAATATTTGTGTGTGTGTGTGTGTGTGTGTGTGTGTGTGAGGGGGGGGGGGGGGAATGCGCCAATATTTTGAGCCATGTCTGCCATTAAAATACTAAAATATTTAGTTTCAAATATTGAAATCACAGTGGCATATTCCAGTTATATCCATCTCCAGAAGCACTAGATGTTACCCATCTGCTCCTTTCTTATTACAACAGTACATCTGAAGTCATATTCTGACAAAGGGGATTCCAGGCTGCAACCTGGGCCATTGTCTGACAGGAGAGTACTGTATCATGCCAATGAACAGTTAACGGTATTATTGTCTGACTAAATAAACTGTTAACATGCAGTAAGCATTTTATTTCAGCATATTGGTCATCTCAAAAAAATTTAGACCTAAAAACAATTATTTCTAGTAATATGTTGTTCTTTGCCAGAATGAATAGAAGTTCGATAAAGTGTAGTGTTATTTTAAACACATTGCTATCATGGATAAATTTCTAACAAAATGATAGTGGAAAAACGAAAGCAAAGGAAGTGTGTATTATATGTCTTTCTCATGTTACCTGGTTAACATGTTTTGGCCTGCTATTGGCCTTCTTCAGAACTGGTTGTTGCTGGTCTTGGCGCCTTTTGTTTTGTTGCCTGTGGGGGTGTGTTTGTGTAGTGTAATGTGGAGTCAAAGAGTGTGTGTCTTTTGAAATTGAGTTGTGTGTTGAGAATTTCATTTCGATGTGTTTTTATATATCTGTATATTTCGTATACAGTGTTAAAAGTTGTGTAATCAAGATGTACAAAGGAAGTGCTGAACTACTGAAGAAAAAAACTAAACCTATAAGTATGTGTAGTTTTCAACAAGAAACTCAGCAACCGAAGCATCATTCATTATCCCCTTCACTGCAAACTCAGCATTCTCCGACCTTCCCTTTTTTCTGCCTTCCTCTTCATCTTCCCACACAATCCCTATCCTAATGTTGTCTATCACCTGATATATCTACTTCTGCCCCGAACTCCCCCCCCTCCCACCTGTTCACCATTCCTCCAACTGTATCCTCCTTCCATAGGTGGTGGTTATTCTGTATTGTCGAAAATAATTTGAGATGAAATGGCGTCAATGATTTAAAAAATGAAAGGCTTCAAAGCAAAAGTCCGAGAGATGAATTCTGAAAAAGATTCGAACATTGCTTCATTCATCGAGAATAAAATGTTGCTAGTTTCCATCTGAATTCAGAAAGTGGTGGAAACTACATTGAAACTACTCAATCACGTAAAATAACATCACAATTTGAATATTAATACAGTGAAGTTATTATTTATTTCAAAACTTAATAGTTCATCAGCGATAATGGAACACAAAGTTAGAACAATGAAGAGAAGATATAAAACTATACAGTAACCATGCTTGACAAGTTAACAAGCGGCAGCAGATAGAGACAGTTTAACGAATGATACTAAATTGTATTAATGTATCTAATATCTAAATTTGATTTTTCATAAGACAGCATTTGATTCATCCAAGTGTTATGGTTTTGAAAAATAAAATTACTTTAAAGTTTTATTTCAGATTTGAAATTGTAAAGTATGATAAGATTCATTACAGAAAATATGGCTGATAATTATTAATTCTTGACCTGTAGGATTATCATTGGAACTATTCTTTTCTGAACACAGTTCCTCTGCAAACTCAGTGATGTGGGATAGATCTACACTGAGCAGAATGCATACATTCTTCATCCAGTAAATTCCTAATCTATTCAGATTTTAGATATGCGTGGTCCCAACAATCTTGCTAATTAATAAGAAACGTAAAAATATATTACAGTTATATGAACACTAATAAATATAATATAATTATTAAAAAATTAGTAAAAGTATAATTATTATATATATTAGTGTTCATATAACTGTAATATATTTTTTACGTTTCTTGTGAAATCTATGAACACTGTATAATTGGCCCAACATGTGTGGTTTATCTTTGAATACTTACTAATTAAGTCTGTAAGTTGAATGAACACTTTGTGTACCTTTGCCCAAGAATGTCTGTCTCCGCTATGGACTTATGTATAAAATATACTAAATTCTTCAAGAGATAAAAAAAATGTGTTGTTCCACTCCTTATTTCATGAAAAGGTTTTTTTTTTTATTTTTTTTGCTAGACACAGTAATGAACACAGCTAACACACAAAATATGTGAATTTGATGCATAGCAGAAAACTCACCCACAAAAGTAGTGGTCTGAAATAAAAATACGCGTAAATGGATTAATGTAAGGGAAAAAATTGTCAGTCTACTTCAATATCAGACATTACAATAAAAAAGAGAGTAGAACTGTATTTATAGGGTTGCGAATATTCTGAGTTCAAGAATTAATTTTATATTTCGCTCTTCATACTGATAGAATATTAATAATTTATGCGAATGCATTTCTCTAAATCACTAAAAATAATTTAAAGAAAACGTTATAATCAGTTTTATGCACAGTATCACATTAATTGAAAAATCTTCTGGATCAAAAAGAGATATCTACAGAATTTTCTAGAGAGAAAGAAAGGAACTATGTTACCAGATACAGTCATTAAAAACATACAAATCTAAATGTAATAATTCAGTCTTTTCAACAAAAAAATAATTAACTTTTGGCGCAACTCTGAACAAAAAAAAAAAACTTCTTACCTTGCTGCAAGTATTGTTTTGATGAGGTTTTCTTGTCTCTTTTTTTTTTAAACTTCAGTCCATATAACTTATTGCAATACGATTAACAAATATGAATAGAGTTACTCAAAGCAAAACACCACATACACAAATTCGTGGAGATCAAAACCAGCTTCATCTTACGCTGCTGGTTTAGAGAGGAAAGTGCAAGATTCCCCTTAATAGATGGCAGTGTGAAGTATTGACATTCCCATCGATACCGATAAAAGGAACAAAATTCCACATATAAAAGTACAAACAAACCACCTTGTATTGTATATATCAATAAAATATATTTTCAAAATAGTTTATAAAATAAATACGTATTGAAGAATAACTTCTGCTGGTTGTCATAGTGAAGTTTAGCTTAAAAACTGCAACCACAGACAATAATACTTTCCTCATAAGGGGGAGGAGGAATAACATAAAATAAAATTACTTGCAAATACGTAGTTGCATCAGTCAATAAGCAAGCCAGCATCTTGAAACAATACACACAAACAAGTAACATTACTTGCTTCAGTTGAACAAGTTCCACATGAATGTGTTAATGAGAGAGTCTCACAGAGAAAGCAGATTTATCACAAAGATTGCATTTCAGCACAAAATACATAGATCCATGTTTGCTCATGAAGGCGAAAGCTATCATAACGTCTCTGTATAGAAGGTATACCGGGAGGTCCAATAAAAATACGTATAACAACTCCAATAGCTTCTGAAATCACAACATGAAGTTGGATCCCTGGAACATCCAAGTATTACGAGCATTAATAAAGTAATATATCTGTCATGCTTTTCTCTATTTCTCCTCAATTCCTAATCAGATACGGTATGTTTTAATAATGATACTAGGTGTTCAAATGCAGGAGGAAGAGATGAAGTAGCGAAGTTATTTATTTTAAAGGGGTGACGGGTAAAATTTTGGTTATTTTCAGTTAAAAATCACATTTTAGTTTTCTTGTAAACAATGGATCAGTACTGGTAATCTGTTATTTATGTGTTGAGCATTGAGCAAGTTTCAATGCCCTGAGGCAATTGAAAGCATAAAAGTTACGCAATATACAAATGGCTGCACCTTTGAACTTCAAGTGCAAATTCTACAAGTTGTTTTCTCACAATTTTTTCAGTACCGTACATTTTGTCTGGTTTGAAGTGTAAAGGCTCTTACAATTTTGATGATAGAAACATGAAATTTTTACTTCACTGTGCTATAGTGTGGTTAACAAAATAGTGCATGAGTTTTATCATTAAATAAATACTTTTTAAAATAAAAAATGAAATATTTATAGTGGCAATGGAAAATTTCTATTTTTAGCTATATAGTGGTTATAAAAATTGTTCCCCCTTTTCTAGTAAAGATTTACGAAAATTATTGCGTGACGTTTTTTCTAAATATGCCATTGGTCTTGCAAAAAAATTTTTTTTCAAACATTTTACTGAAAAACTGAGCGACACATCTCATTTGAAATATGCAAGTTTTTCAAAATATTTTTAATAACCCAGAAACTATGATTATGTGTACGAAAAATCAAGGATGTACTGTAGCTTGAAAAATGTAGAAAATAGAAATTGCACCATCACCCCCTTAAAAAAACAATATTATACACCAAGAAACCAAAGAATTGGACTGATTTTACATAAAATATTCAACATAAAAACTCGGATGAATATTTTGTAACGTTTTATTGTAATAAAAATATAAGCACGTTTGCATAGGTGTAGAGAGTGGTGGATTGAATTTTTTTTAGGTTATTTTACGACGCTTTATCAACATCTTAGGTTATTTAGCGTCTGAATGAGATGAAGGTGATAATGCCGGTGAAATGTGTCTGGGGTCCAGTACCAATAGTTGCCCAGCATTTGCTCATATAGGATTGAGGGAAAACCCTGGAAAAAAACCTCCACCAAGTAACTTGTCCCAACCAGGAATCGAACCCGGGCCACCTGGTTTCGCAGCCAGATGTGCTAACCATTACTACACAGATGTGGACGGACTGATTTCTCTGTCTTAATATTATCTAATGATTTAATCTCACATCTGTAATAATTCGTTTATCCTACAATACGAAAAGGTTCTATTTCCTATGCAACATTTTATCACTAATACGGACTCTTCTGGACTGATAAGAGCTTATTTTATAATAGTTTACCACTAATAATGATTCTTCTACACTGGTCATGGCTTCATTTATACACATTTCCAGTTTCAGCACCACCTCATTCAAGCATAATGGCAGGTAATATTACACAATACTGAATGGACTTATTTCCACTCTTTTCCACTAAAAATCCTCATAATTATTATCAAAATAATGTATGTTACCAAGAATTAAGAACAGCATAATGGCAGGGTTGGTTTTTATCCATAATTAATTTTATATCTTAGTATGAGAGGATCAGGTATTTTAAATAAATTTTGTTTTGTGATTTATTTTGGCAGGTTTGAATTACTTATTCATCTTTCAGGCAAAAACAAAGAGATCTTTCACATGGTGTAAATATAATGAAACAAAACCCCCTCTTTAATGGATCTCTTGGGAGTTTTTTTTTTTTTTTTTTAATGTAGGTTTTTCTGAAAGGTGATTTTCATATAACCTGAGCGAGGAATGGCTGAGAGTAGACTTTTAAATACCCTTAGCCCATTTAACTATATTGCATCGTAATTACATACTCTATTTAGCCAAGTATAAGACGAAGTTCTCCCCCCTCCCAATTTTTGCATTTAAAAAATGGGGGGGGGGGGTCTTAAATTCGCGTATTAAGTATGTGTTTCTGCCTTAAAAGTCCACCCACAGCTAGTGTGAACTACGATGAAAGAGTAGTGGAACGGAGAAAAATTCTCTCCGGCACCAGGATTTGAACCCAGATTTTCAGCTCAACATGCTGATGCTTTATCCACTAAGCCACATTGGATTCCCATCCCGGTGCTGGATCAAATCGTCTCAGTTTAAGTTCCACCTCTTGGGTTCCCTCTAGTGGCCGCCCTCTGCACTATGTCATAGATATCTGAACATAGGACAATGTCCACATATGTGCTGAGGTGCACTCGTTATGAGTGACTAGTTGGCCGGGATCCAATGGAATAAGCGCCGTCTTAAATCACGAGTGATTTACGCATATCATATATATTATTTAATGTACCGAAGTACATATGATGTTTCCATGCAGATATTCTGCGTCATCGTACAATGAAATAGTAGCGGAACGGAGAAAAATTCTCTCCGGTGGAACTTAAACTAAGACAATTCGATCCGGCACCGGGATGGGAATCCGGTGTGGCTTAGTGGATAAACCATCAGCATGTAGAGCTGAAAACCTGGGTTCAAATCCCGGTGCCGAAGAGAATTTTTCTCCATTCCACTACTCTTTCATCGTACGATGACGCAGAATATCTGCATGGAAACATCATATGTACTTCAGTACATTAAATAATATAGTTTGAACTAATTATACCTGGGTTCAATCCTATGTTATAGTGGAACACAGACTTCTGAAGTGTTCAAGGTTGTACGTACTTTCGGCCGCTTACCCACCCTCCTCACGAACTTTTCCCTTTGCAAGTTACACTGCAAAAAATAATCTCGTCAGTCTCCTTGTGCTCATCTCGCCCATTCATTCTTGATCGCCTCAGTTCCTTTTAGGCCTATAGGTCGTTTATAATTTACTAGTGAGCGTCTCGTCAATTGTGAAAGAAGGCTTATGAAATAGTGTTGTAGTAATAGGAGATAATCACGAGAAAGTAACTGAGAAGACGATCAGGAGTTATTAAATGATTGGGACGAAAGTGACAAGAGATGATAAAAAAAAGATTTAAGGCAATGGGAAGGAAAATAATATCCCGGACTATTAGGGTAGAACGACTGACGAGACGGCGTGAAATAACAGATAGCTGAGAACATTTTAATAGGGACATAGCTGAAAGGACAATCAGAACTGAAATAATTTGATCAGAGAAAAATTAATGAAGAAACAAGTGTAGGTGAAATGAAGGGAAGAAAAAAAAAGATTGACGAGATTAATAATAGGCCTAGTAAACTGATTGAAGGGACGATCAAGAGGAAAATTAGATGATGGACGAGACTATGAAACGGAAAATGAATCATGAGACGGTTAGGAGAACGGAAAGGTGGGCGTGTATCATTCTGTAGGGACTCAATCGCGTCAATACAAACATTTCTTAAAATGTTTAAACTAACACCAAAATCTGTTCCCATAACTCTGAGTTTTATTGTGCATGGAAGAAATAGCGGATGACTCACTGCTAGAAAGATATTAAAATATTTGTAAATATAAAAAATGATCTCTTTTTTCTGGATACGCATATTTAGACTGAAGCATACTCGAAGCATAATAGTATTTATTAAGCACAAGTTATACAACTTTCAGACTTATTTTTATTTGTTCTGGACACCTGGCTTAGGATCTCGCAGAGTGACGGTGATTATGGAATATTGGTGGAATGACAATGATGAGGGGAAATGGGAGAATTCCGATAAAAAACCCTCGCGCCCACTTTGTTCACCATCCAGACGGGGATCGAACCCGGGGCACCACGGTGCAAGGCAGAGAGACTAATCACTCGGCCACAGGTTATTGAATGCTTGAAAAAGTGTCTCCATATATAAAACAGAATATCACAGCACTAGTTTAGACAACTCTCAGCTATGCACATAACACAGAAGAGCACAGCACAAGCTTAGACAAGATACTGAATTTCGGCATTGTTTTTGCAGCGTAGGGAGTTCAGATTTTTACAGTAGAACCGGTCCCCAGCCCATTAGGGTGGCAGGAGGGTGAGTAAGTTTTCAGTAAGAAGAAGGGAAAGTGTGTGACCTTGAGAACCATAAATGCTTGTGGACGACTATAGTGATTTATTATACTGAAGTTGGGCACAAGTGGAACAAGAACTGAAACGTTTTTTCCTCGTTCATTTTTATAACTGTCAATGAAAAACATTTTCATTCTCATGACCATTTACTCCCCTGGGCGCTGTTACCGTAATGCTATTTGTCACGTGACAGTCACATGGCCAAGAAAGTTTAATTTAACATGCTGAGATGGGAGTGTGCCACACAGCCATGGCACCTGGAATGTGATTCATGGTCCATTGCCAGTATCCACTAAGCAAGCAGAGAAGTACAGAGCGTTCGCCTACGGGTGGGGCCAGGAAAGCGCCCTGCCTGCCTGCAGTGTCGCTTATGGGAATCGTCTATCCGTAAGCTTCTGCTTTCTATACTAATAGCATGCACATAAGAATTTTTCTACGTTGTACTAACCTTGTTATAGGCGATGTTGGAAGTGAATTAATAAATGAGAATTCACAATACTTTGTAAAATCCAATCACAAAACAGAACTCGTTTTTCATCGTCTCTAGGCCGTAATTCATGCACGATACTCTCTCTGTAGAGTTTTAATATTAAAAGTTTAGCAGCAGTAATGAGTGATGTTTTTGAAACACTAACTTCCTGTGAAACACGTCTTACAGATTTTTTTAGGAGAGCGTGTAAATGATGCACTGGTTTCACCAGTTTTTTCTTCCTTCAATACTCTTGGATTTCGCGTAGGAATTGCAGGATTTAGCGACCCTGTTGTCCTTAGTTTGTTATCAGGACGTCTAATGGTTTCTCTACCCGGAATTGTAGTACCCGGATATTTCACTCCAAATTGCCTACGCACCTCTCTACAAGACTCTCTTTTCACATGTGCTTCATACATCATAAAAACTCTCTGTTCAAGCGTGAATTTTGAGTTTTGCATTGTTAGCAAATTTTACACACACTCTGAATATTTAAGCAACTGTGTCAAGAAACTGCACTGTACGTGTTAACATTGCAAAGCTGGCTCACAACTGATAACTTGTCGACCTCGATTGTCGAGCGTTTCTCAACAACTGCGCGCACAAAGCGGTGTACCAGCACATGCCGCTTTCCTGGCCCCACCCGTAGGCGAACGCTCTGTAGCTCTGATTAAATGAAGGATGGAGATATAGAGAAAAAAAAGATACGAGAAAAGAGTAATATTCCTATATCCAGCGCTTTACGTAACTACATTTTCATTATTATGGAATCACAGCAATCGACAAAGCAAAGGCAGATTATGAGTTTGAATTATTAAACAGACGACACAACTTCACAAATAACTTTCAACAACGTGACAACAATATTTGCATTCAATATTACAGAATAGTAACTGATAGGAATCGAGAATAAGATTCGCCTTCATTAACAGGAAGGTAAATTCATGATGCACCCCAATATGTGCAATATGAGGCAGTTAGTCATAAGGAGCAAACTTTTTCTTAACGAAAAGTTCACTGCTTTTACTCTGATAGATCTCTCACATTACTTTTCTTGTCCACTCATCGCACATTTACGTCACTGAGAAGTAACAGAACTGATATATTATTGTGCTAAAAATGGTGTCTCATTACTACAGAAAACTGTTTAGGATGATGGCTACAAGACATGGTTGTGTTCACACATTTTTAACAGCATACCTCAAAATTCAACCTCTTTCAAATTTGGTGACTCTGACCAGTGTACATGGGTGATTTTTCCAACCTATTTTCAAGTTGTGAAATATAATTTTATTAGATAAGCAGCATTTATTATAAAAATATAGAGAATCCTGTTTATTCCAGCTCACACAGAATTGTGTTCACTAAAGCTAATTAAATTCATAACTAAGAAAGAGCCATCAACAAAAGAAATTTTTCCCAGAAAAACATGCAACAGAAGTCTTACAAAGCACCCCGATATGTGTTTAAGGGTCAATATTTATAGTGAGATATCTGAGTAGTGAATTTCATATCGTAGACCCCAGACGAAACAGTTTGAAACGATGAACTTGTAACAATTGAAAAACTGGAACTTTTTTTTTATAAAATTTGATCTATTATTGTGTGGATTAAGGACAATTCTATCAAATATTCTATAGCACAGAGATATAAACATTCCAAATATTAAACTACAACCAATTCACTGCTGTTCACCGACGTGTATCAGAATTTTTCCTTTTTAGATGTGGCTTCAGGCTCAATCAGTAATATTAAATACGATTTTATATTATTTTCACTCCACTAAAATTGACAGCTTGGTGTGACCATATAATGCAATGCTACCACAAAGAATAACGTCACCGTGTATGGAGTAACTATGCTGGATTCTGATGATGGTGGCTGAACATCCAGTTCTTCTTTTGGCGGAAGTTTGTGGTCTCGCTCTATAGGACTCTCTAGTTCACGTGGACAGCCCATCCAGAAGGGAGCGGACAGTGTTTGTTTCTCATTCTCTACCCGCATTCTCAAGTCGTTGAATTTCCAGAAACCTTTTCCTTTGAAGAAATATGTCTTTCCTAAACACAGAAAGAAAAAAAAACAATAAGAAAGGAGACCAATAACAGGTAATTCAAGAATTTACATAGCACTTGCGAATCTACTGGTATTCTAGGTATTGCAAATTAATGAGAAAAAATTCCTATTGCTGGGAGATTTCATGCCTAAAATGGACGGATTTTAGGAGAAATACTTCGAGATGTAGTGTTTATTAAATGCACACTTCTTCAATTTCTTGTTGTTACAATGGCTGCGTTCAGCCGGGACAGCGCTGGGGTAGCGATTCATTTTTGCTGAGTTACAGCAGCTGTTAGTGGCTGAACGACCAGACTGCAAAATGTCCGCTGTGTTTACAAACAAACACGCCATTGTTCTGTCTACTCCGGCACTACTGGTTGATGTCTACCCCCTCCACTTTCGCTGGCTAGCAGCAGGCTTGGCAGCGAAAAAAATTTTGCTACGAAACATGGCGGCCACTATTTCAGTGCTGTCGGCCAGCAAGGCGTTCAGTGCTGTCGCTATTTCAGTGCTGCCACAGCACTGGCCCAGCTGAACGCAACCAATGAATCCCAGCAAACACTTCCGGTGTTTCTGATAGCCAACCAGTTGCTAGGATTTAGCAGATGAAAAAAAACATAGAAACTAATCAGTCAGGTACAATAACATCATTATTTAAAATGCTTACATAATAAAGTCGTTATTTATTAAATTAAATAACTTAATTAATCAGCGATTTATTTTTTTATATTATAGTTTTTTTGCAATATCGACCCTTGCTTTACCTTGCTTCAATAAGTAATCACTATTATTATTGCATCAATAACTACCGAATAATAATAATAATAATAATAATAATAATAATAATAATAATAATAATAATAATAATAATAATAATAATAATAATAATATATTTTCAGTATTATACAACATCAATAGTCTTTTGTTAATTCTTACAGACAGACAGATTTATTCGTTCCATAATATTCTTACATTTGCTTTATAGCATAGAATAAAGAACATGTCCAATTCTTACGTTTAAATATAAATGCAATACATATAAAATGCAACTATGAAATATGTACATAATTAATACCTTAATAACTAATATTTTATACAATGCAATATGTTTACCATTTAATAATATTAAAATATTTACACAGTACTGTGAAATGTCAAGAATTCATCTACAGAATAGAAAGTGTGAGATATTAAGTAATTTTTTAGTTTTACCTTAAATAATGCAGGGTTTTGGCTATGATTCTTAATGTCTTCAGGAAGACTATTGAACATTTTTATCGCCATGTAACGTACTCCCCTTTGATAGCATGATAAATTTTATGATGGCGTATGAAAATCATTCTTTCTGCGGGTATTTATACTATGTATGGCTGAGTTAATTGGAAAATTTTCTTTATTACATAAGAGGAAATTTATTATAGAGTATATGTATTGATTTGTTAAGATTAGAATATCTAATTTTTTTTTAAATAATCTACATGATTCTCTAGCCTTTGCTCCAACTATTATTCGAATGGCTCTTTTTTGTAAAGGTTAGAATCTCTAATTTTTTTTTAATAATCTACATGATTCTCTAGCCTTTGCTCCAACTATTATTCGAATGGCTCTTTTTTGTAATAAGAATATATTTTTACTATCCGCAGAATTTCCCCAAAATATTATTCTGTAGGACATAATGGAATGAAAATAGGTAAAATATATTGTCTTTAAGATACTGCTGTTTAGGAATTGTTGTAACGATCTAATTGCGAAGCATGCTGAGCTAAGTTTGGGGGTTATTTCTTTAATACGATTCTTCCAATTTATTGTATTATTAATATGCAAACCAAGAAATTTGGTTGTTGATGTTTCTAGTAGAGGTATATTGTTGATAGTTGTGTCCAATGTTTCTAGATTAAATTTGAAGTGGTTTTAAATTGGATTATGTTAGTTTTATTAATGTTTAATGTTTTATATAACTGCAATGCAGTTTGGAGATACAAATATATATTTTTGGAGTATTCCAACAAAAAAGATTGAATACTACTGATCTATTCTATTAGAGATAACATAATCTTTCAATTAATTAACTGAACCGTAGAAATGTATTTAACTGAAACATTAATACTAGAAGAAATCGAAGCTAATTTGTGTAGTATTATAATTTACGTTTTTCCTTATACTGAGTGTTCAGTTCAAAACGTGTCATGGCTTGCTGTATGTCGTCATGTGGCTAGCCGATGAGCCTAGAGAATTCAATCTTCCTGCACTTCCGCAGAGGCATATTACCTAAATGCGAGAGAAGTTGCCTAGCAAGTACGGCGTTCATTCTGAAGATTACTTACCGATACGTGCTGTAACGCCAGTAGTGGCTAGATGTGAACTGTTTGGAAACACGTACTGAAGTGAGTTTTTTTTCTTACTGTCGGGATATGGGGAGAGGGTTAAGACAATTACTTACGTATTTGTTGACATTAACTTAGACGGTCAACATGGACATGGAGCATTTTGATTTGTGTTGTGGAATGTTGCCGTACGCAATCGATGATAACAAATACCCTGCGTACGACTTGCCCGCGCAAAACTCAGTTCGAAAGAGGTTAGGCCTATGGTAGCACACAGACTTTACAGACCGCCATCTGTTGCTACGACATTCAAGTTATACCGTACATGTTCTCAAGTTCAGATTGAATGCCTTGATTAATAGGCAACTTCTCTGACATAAAAGCTGAAACTCGCTTCAAATCGCTGACTCACAACAGTGACGTCATGACACACTTTGAAATAAACTCCCAGTATAACTACACAATTTTTCAGCTAAAAACTAAATTTAATAAATTTCTCCCATTTCATATCTTTGTAAAATAAAGCGAACAGATACAATGCGAAATTTAATGCCACATATTAAAAATGATATAAATCAAACAAGCATTTATTACTTACCATCTTTCCACTGAAAGACAGTGTCTATGTCGTAACCCACTCCACTCCACATCGACATGTCTCTTGGATAGTCTAGCTCCACTTTTCCCACATCTTCATCGAACCTGAAAAGAAAATGTTTATATTATAAAATTAGTAATTTAACGTACTGAAGTTATGTTTCTGAATTCTCTAATCAACAATTAAGTAGGCCAAATGAACTAATCCTGAAAATCTCAAGCTGTACAATACGAATTATCAAGCAAAACTGTTGATTGTTCCGAAATTTGCAAGTTATTTTAAATACCTATTTATTAAATCTACTACCGGTACTGTAATCTCTTTCCAGCTTCTTCCATTTAGGTTTTTTTTTTTATTATGTATGATCACTGTTCACCTACCATTATCTTGAAGAAGTATCATTGGCTGTATCTGTATTTTCTCCTCTTTCCAAATCTCAGATCCTACATTGTCGCTTTATACGCAAATCTATGAGTAAAATCATTCAGTCCCACCATTTGTCTTAATTTCGATTTTTTATCTAGGCCTACATTCCTGTATTCTTCATGCCAGTCCACATTTTCTGGCTCTATGTTGGTAATGTTACCACTCAATGCACTATGTAAAAATAAATCTCTTCCATTTTCGGCTGACATACTTTTAGTATTTTACCGAGGTCAGATTCCATACGAAAATACGTGACCACATAACCCACACAGCGTAACTAATTCAGGATTATTTTTTCTTTTCAGTACTTGAGAATAAATAGTAGTAAAACAAGCTCAGTATAGGAGAACATATAACTGTAAATACTGTGACAGCAGGGCATGTAGTATTATGCTTATTGTAATGGAACATGCTATACCGGAATAATGTACCCATAGAATGTATTTTCCTGTTTGTGATTATGTATTCAGTCTTTTTTTTATTATATATATATTTTTTTATTATTATTATTATTATTATTATTATTATTATTATTATTATTATTATTATTTTTAAGTTAATACTGATTGTGTATATGTATTCAATCTCTCTTTTTTACTTTATTATTATTATTATTATTATTATTATTATTATTAATATTTGTATACCAGTATGTATTTTTCTGTATGTGATTTGATCCTGGTTGAATGGAAGAGAAGGCCTGATGGCCTTAATTCTGCCAGGGAAAATAAAAAACTATTATTATTATTATTATTATTATTATTATTATTATTATTATTATTATTATTATCATTATCATTATCATCATCATCATCATCATCATCACCACAATTGGCCTGACTATGATCCAACAGACATTGGTTTATTTCGTCTTCAAATTTCGAAATTAAAGAGTGACGAATACAATACAAATGTCTAGAAATTAGTCTAGAAATTATTAGAAATAGATAACTCTTACGAAGTGTTTTACAAAATAGTGTTACAACAGTTTCAGAGTTTATGAATCTAAGGCAGTAGAATTTAATGTACCGGTAACAGTGCTACTAAATGTAAATCAATTATTTATCTTATTCAAAATTTATAATAGAAAACCTTTCCAAAACAGTAAATTGTAATGTTCAGTTTATGCAAGTTCTTATTCAGGATAAATCTCTGCTCTGTGTGCCTTTCCTCTCTCAGCAGTGACAAAAGCACGATTACAGAAGAAAAATATTGGTCGCATATAGATGCCTTTTTAAATTGTGGATTGTAATATAAAAATTAAAGCTTACAGTACCGGTACTCATATTGTAGGAAGTCGTCACAAGAGAAGAGGCAGCAGAGCCAACGAAAGAGACCCACCACAGAAATTATACATTTACTCATTATACAAACGTTGTGAACACAAGGAATTGAATTAGCAACTTTCACTGAAATCATTTATACTTCTAGGTAGACAATAATAGGGAACAGACGCTGTATACTACAATGTCTTTAATTATAAAGTATGGTTCAAATAGAATTTTATCAATATTTCTATTTAATCCGAATGGATCAGCTTTCCATAAATAAAATACTGTATGTATAAATATAAAAAAGAGTTGCACTTGCGTGAACCAAGTAACTTTCTCACTTGCGATATGTATACTTACTTCCAGTACATTGTTCCACTGAAGAAGTAGGTTTTTCCATTGTGACCCCATACCATGGCGCCATCTATTTTGCCTAGAGACTCTGGGAGACCAAGGTGTGTAAGAGACTTTGGATAGCCTCTTTCTAATTCGTTTCCATTATAAAGGTAATATTTCTTACCTAAAAACAAAGAAGGTATTATTAAATTACCATTAGAAAGCTAGGTTTCTTAAGTCAACAACTCAGTTCACAAAGTGCAGTCGTAGAGAATGGTTGTGTAGTAAGCAGCATATGCAAGTAGGTTAGCGTGTGAAGAAGGTATGGGCGACGACCTAAATTCTTACAGGGCGCGAATCGGGTGCTTCAATGCAAGGCAGTGTTGCAGATGTTCAAAAGGTGATAATGTAATAGTGTAGGATAGAATCAACATATTTGTGGCAGCGGCTGTTTTATCAATTCTACTGATTATTGGAAATGTGGAGTTAAACCCTGGTCCTGGAGATACAGAAGGAAGAGTCTACAGTGATGAAGTGTTTCAAAGAGAATGGGTAAACTATATGAAAGAAACGAGAGAAGACAGACTGAAGGCAAGTGTTCTACTAAACAAAGTAGCAAGTGATATAGATACATTAGTAAACAGGTACACTGAAGTGGAAAAGAAGTTAAAGGAGGTTATCCAAGAGCAGGCGGTGTTAAAATCGATAGTTAAAAAATGGGAAAATGATAGCAGAATTAATAACATTGTAATTTATGGTGTTGAAGAGTGCAATCATGAAAAAGGGATTGATACTGGTTACGTGGTGTTAGAATTATTAACTAAGTATTTCAGTCTAAACTTGGACATAAGTGCGATAAATAACGCGTATAGAGTAGGTAAGGGAAATAAAAGACCAATTATTGTGAAATTGAACAGTTACTTTATCAAAGAACACATCATTGCCAATACGCGTCAACTCAAAGGCACAAATATATTCATAGAAAATGACTTTGCAAAAGAAATTAGAGAGAAACGAAAGAAGTTAATTCCAATATTAAAAGAAGCTCGAGGTAAAGGATTTAGGGCAACTTTAGTAAAAGATAAAATGAAGATAAACGGAAACATAGTTAACATAGAGTCCTTAAATAATCAAAACATTGAGGATTTATTCAGTTGCGGTAACAAGAACAGAAATAAGGAAATAGAGACTTGTGGAAATAGAGCATCATCTACACCTCACGTAAACAGAAGAAGTGCATCACGAAACAGGAAGTCTAGAAGCGCAGAGAGGACTGATAAGAATAGTAACCCATCAAGTGGGCAGAAGAAATCAGAAATAACAAATAGAAGAATTGATGAGCTTACGGGAGTGAATGATATTAGAGCATACCTAAGTAAACTAGAGAACACTGTTTTCACAGATCCCTTTAGAAGAAAGAAGAGTGAAGAAGGACAACCTAGTATGGAAGAAGATGCAGGAACCAGTGAAGATGCTGTTTGGGGAGCTGAGGCACAGACTGAGAGAACAACCAGTGAGGGTAGGCTGAGGCACGCAAGTGAAAACTCAACAAGGAGAAGCGATTGTGGATCAACCGGCAAAGTCAGCGATCAATTTATGAGAATGCCACATGCCGTTGGTAGTCCGGAGTGCGCGAGAGGAAGTGCTACAGTATGGAGGAACTGTGCGTTACCGACCGATGGAGTAGAAGAAGGTGACGAACAGTTATTAAGAGGTAAATTAACAAATAGAAACTCTATCAGAAATGAAATAGAATCAATCAAAACTATAGATACTGAACGAAACTACCTACTAAGAGATAGGCATCAGCTAAGACTAAATTTTCCTAAAATTAGAAACACTTATTATTAATTAAATTAGATAAGCAGACAGGTTTTGTAAATAAGATAGAATTACGTCAAAGTTTTAAAATAATAAAAATTGAAAATAGAGAATTTAGGTAGTTATTAATGTATTCCGATAGCTATATTACTCGTATTTAGTAAAGGTTCAGAAGATAATTTTGACTTTATAAATTGCTTTACTAATATGTTTTAATTTCAACAATACTGCATTTATAATACATTTAGTAGGCATTATAATAGTAATAAATTGATAATGAGTACATGAGACACAATTATGAAACTAAATTGAGGTTGATTATGTAAGCAACTTGGCAAGTTTGTGTTTAAGCTGGTATGTGATAGTCTTCATTGAAGTTACGCAAACGTTTCTGCTGACAAGGAAATATTGTAAGAAATAAAGATTAACCTACATATAGAATGTATCGAGTCAGCTAATTTAGGTTCATGACTTACATTATGTCGACATCTGATCACATTTTTTTTTTTTTTTTTGGAATAATAAGTTATTATGTAATGTAAGACCTAAATAATACAATTAAATTGTGAAAAGGAGCAGATAAATAAGGTTTAATGTCTTAATGGTTATCATTATTGGTTTAAACATGCACTAAAACCAGACGTATGTGCAAGTTTGAACCAATAAATTATTGAGATTTGCGTTAAAATAATGAGTCTAGGAAATTGTATATTTAGTATGTAGAACTACATTTGTTTATAGATCTTTTGTTATACTATTAAGTTTTGTACTTGTGAACTATATCAATAAATCAATCAATCAAAATCAATCAAAGTCAACAACTGAAGAAATTCTTCCATATGTCACTGAAGTGTGTGAATACAAGAGCCAAATGAAAGTTTGCTGAGAGAAACAAATTTAGCAACTATCTGCTTATCACATAAATGGACTTCTACAAATAGCTGCCAGAATATCATGACTACAAAGAATATCCAATGGCAAAACGAAAAAATTAATTAGTTCGGAATATGTTAACGTAATTAATTAACACGTAAAAGCATATATACTGTATATTTTTTATTCCGAAGTGATACAGTGTTAAAAGTTGTGTAATCAAGATGTATAAAATTAATATCACTGGGGAACAATTTTGAACATATTTTTTATTGACTTCGATTTTTCAGCGGATTTTGACTAAAATAGGCATGCTGATTTCGAAACTGCAGTCAGTTTTCTTCTATCACGTCAGGTTTTTTCCTCTATCGCTTACCTTCAAGTGATTATATGCTGATTTTGAAACTGCTGTTAGTTTTGTTCTATCACATCAGGTTTTATCTCCAAGCAATTTACTGTATCCGCAATGGAGGAGAGCACTAGTGCACTATTGACCGATAACAGGAGATGGAGGTAGGAAGACCTTGTAGAGCAGCAAGTCCACAGGCAGTTACACGCAGAGCGAACATCATGCATTTGTAGAGCAAGCCTATTTTGCATATTTCAAAGTTGAAATTGGTGACCAGAGTAAGTCATGGGCACTTCATTACATGTGCAAGCAGTGTGTGGAGGGTTTACGAATGTGGACAAAAGGAACATGTGATAATATACGAGGCGCATCCAGAAAGTAAGTTTCCCTATTTTAAAAAAAAAAAGAACACACACTTTCAGGAAAACATTTATTGGCAACAGGTACAGCAATGTTTCAGCTATTTTTCAACATAGCCACCATCAGAATTGAGACACTTGTATCGTGGGATCAACTTTTGTATCTCTCTATCGTAGAACTCTGCCACCTGTGAATGGAACCAGCGTGTGACAGACGTCTTCAGCTCTTCGTCGTTGCCAAAACGCTCACCGGAGGACAGGGATTTCTTGAGGTGCAAGAAAACGTGAAAATCGCTGAGAGCAAGATCAGGACTATAGGGTGGATGATCAAACAACTCCCAGCCAAATTCCGTCAAAACAGCTGCTGTGCGCAGAGCCGTATGTGGACGAGCATTGTAATGGAGGAGCACAATACCTGCAGTAAGCATTCCACGCCTCTTGTTTTGAATGGCACGTCACAATATATGCAGTGTTTCACAGTAACGGTCAGTGTTCACTGTTTCACCTCTTGGAAGGAAGTCAATGAGCAGAATGCCCTTCCTGTCCCAGAACACCTTGCACATCACTTTCCATACCGACAGCGTCTGTTTGAATTTTGTCCTGACCAGAGATCCACTATGCCGCCAATGCATTGACTGCTGCTTGGTTTCCGGGGTGAAGTCTCATCGCCCATGATGATCCTGTCGAGGAACTCGTCGCCGTCATCGTGATACCATTGCAGAAATGTCAGTGCTGCTCCTAAACGTTGCATTTTGTGTTCGGGTGTCAGGTTTTTCGGCACCGACCTGGCACACACTTTTTTGAACAGCAGGTGCTTAGTAACAATCTCATGCAACAAGGATCGCGATATCTGCGGAAAATTGCTGCTCAGCTCCATAATCGCGAAGCGACGGTTCTCCATGATGCACTGCCACACCAGCTCAACACGATCATCATTGATGAGGGACGGTCGCCCACTGCGCTCTTCATCATGGACACTCTGACGACCTTCGAAAAACTGCCTACATCAGCGACGCACCATCTGCTTACTCATGATGTTCGGCCCATAGACCTGACAGAGCTGCCGATGAATTTCAATTGGTGCAATGCTTTGTGCATTAAAGAACTTTATCACCGACCGAACCTCGCAGGCGGCGGGAGAAGGAATAAGAGCTTCCATTTCGGATCACTGCTGCCACGCTACTGGCACCAGGCAGGACCTGTCCGGCTGGCATATGATTGATACGTCACAGATCTGTTACGCATGCGCAATTGACACGACTAACTACGTTTACTTTTAAGGGGGAAAAAATCGGGAAACTTACTTTCTGGATGCGCCTCGTACCATTTGGAATACCAATGATTTCGCGAGAGGCAAGAGATCATTCAGATGATTACGTGGGGTGTAACTTTAATAGTGGCAACACTGCTGTAAAAACGAAATGAGATGGAGTTAATTGTTGTCACTTCTACCACATGTTAATCTATGTCTCCCCTCTTCCCCCTAAAAGGACTCTTCCGTCCGACTCACAGCGCATGCGCTGTGGAGAGTTAAAGTTAGTCTCCTGTTAGTTACAGCACAGTTAAAGCACAGTGTTTCAGTCATTTTTTAGCATAATTTGAGACTAGCGTTGCAAAGAAAGCGCCCACATGTTTTGCAGAACCCTCCCATTATTTTGCAGGATACCGTAACGCAGGGGCGCACACATCACAGCTTGTAGCTGATTTGTACTGTCGCTGGGAGTGGGAATTGCTTTTCCATCCACCACATTCACCGGACTTAAGCTCCTGTGATTATGACTTAATCCCAAAGATGAAGGCACCACTTCGTGACGTTCGATTCCGGACTGTTCCCGATATTCTGCAGGCAATAGGGTGGTTCATCAGAAACATCAACAGAACAGGGGCTGCTACAGGGATAGTACGACTTCCACATCGCTGGCAACGAGTTGTAGACAATGCTGGTTACCACACTGAAGGACTGTAGAAGTTTTACAGATGTATCACTTATATATTCGTAATAAATAAATAGTTGCCATAATTAAAGTTACAACCTGTGTATTATTTTTGCACTGTGAAAACATCAGGGTACAACAAGAAAAACAAATGTAACATGGAGTATTCTAGTATACCATCAGCAGTACGCCCAGTGCCTCATTCAGCTGAAATCCCAGAGCTGGTTTTCGTTACACTACCCTCTTTTGAAGAACATAGTGAACATGGTGATGAAGTAGGCTAACTGACAACAGTGCTAGCGATTTTGTCATTGAAGATGACTCTGTTCGTAGGGAGTAGGGATCTCATTCGTCTCAGTTCTGGTTTCCAATGAATTGTCCAGGTGTCCTGACAAACTTCATCCAGGATGAAAATTGTCCTGGTTTTTCATTTTTATCGATTTTAAGTTTGCCGCTATATGTAATGTGAACATGGAAAACATTAATTATATTGATTGTTATTCAGTCGAGTGAGATCAATGATGCCAACAGTACATTGCTAGAACTTGAGATTGTCACTCCTGCACTTCTCCATTCATTCACTGCAGGCTGTGGTATCGAACAGCCTCAATAGTTGAATGTTACTGTTTGGCGTTGATCTATATTCATTTCGCGGTGGTGTGTTGGCAAGACCTTGTTATGTGGATGGGAGAAGAAAAAACTTCCATTACATTTGCCATCCCTCTGATTGTGGTTCTGGCTTTATGTACATCCATTATCAGGCAGTAGATCTCATTTAATGATATGTGTCAGAGGAAGAACAATTGTTTGTATATGGCTGGAGTCTGATTATGTAATATGTTACTAGTCAGTGGTGTATGTAATAGAGGGGGAAAGGAGTGGCCATCCTGCCCCATTATCTCCTGGCTTGGTTTCCTCATGAGTGATGCCTTATTGGTGTCACTGATTGATTTCAATTACTTCCAGATTGGAGGAACAGCATTATCGACAAAATCAAAAATCATTATTAATCAACACCAAACAACCCAACGTATAATATATTGACATTTATAATAAAACCATAGGCCTATAAACTTGAAAAATATTCAAATAATTACGTGACACAAACCATGATACATACGTTTCTAAATGGTGGAAATATATATATTATTGTGAAATAGAAATAGGAATATAATAAATGTACCGTAATTACTGTAATTTTGCAACTCTTCACATTCATAATACTTTTTATCTTAATTTTATATTTTATTATTTTTTTCACTTTTAAATCATGTCATTTTATTATCTAGACTTGCATTTATATATGTGTGTGTGTGTGAATCAATGTATTTTGTAATCTATACGTGTATTTTAAGTAAGTGACAATCAAGACAGTCATATATGAATGTCAATGTGTATCACAGCAATGTTGGTTTTTTAATATGTCTCATTTTGCATGCCACTAAATATGTTTTGTATTTGTAGATATTATGTAGAGAGCACTGATATTGCCAAAATATGTACTTCGTATCTGATGATGTTGGCGTAGACCAACGAAAACGTTCATACGTCCTTTAAATATGTAATGTAAAGGTGTAGCACCTTAAACATATGCTGTGAAGTCAGTGACTGAAATAAATACTTTTAAGATGTCACTTATGAGGTTCAAACCAGTCTCTTGACAGTTGACTAAACAACAAACAACAATTTGTCGTTATGGATGTAAACTATTTTAGTGAAATAAAAAAAATGAAATAAGCTCTGTGACACGAACTTGGAAGTTAGGAAAGATCGGAATTTCAAACACTGATAATACAAGTACCGGTACCGGTAGTTATAGATTGGGTTCATGTAGAGACTATAGGCCTACATATATTAAGAGGAGCACAAATAAAATTAATACCTCCTACAGATTAATGCCTAGGACGCACTAGGACAGTGTAGTGTCTAACAGTGCATGTAAGTTCAATACCAGTATGGAAAACCTTGAAAAACATCTGCTGACGACACTACAGATGTGACCTTTTGTTCACTGGAGAGTGTTAACGGACATTCACCAAAAGGTTGCCAAAAGACAAAAATTAAGGCAGCAAAGTTTACATTCGATAACTGCAATACTGCGCACTCTAGATCCATGAATGCTACTACTTTTGCTATACATGAAAAAAAAATAATAGGCTAATCTAATTTCTATACTTCTATATACCAGTAATTCTAACCAAAAAAACTCATGAGACCACAGAAGTAATTAGATATGAAGTACGGTACTTTTGAATGTTTATTAACAGTTATTCCACATCAGAAAATGTATTAGCAATTATTCAACATTAAAAAAACCATTCCAAGACTTAAAAAAAAAATACATTTGAGAAGTTCGAAAGAAGTTCAACATTGCACACTCACCAATAAAAAACACTATCTTTTTGTCTCCTCTCTCATACACAGCATCTATATGTGTGTAATTTTTAGGGAGATCATTCCACATTCTGTGTGTTTCTGCTGGATATCCTGCATACAACCCATTGTCTCCAATCCTCCATATGTACTGAAAAAACATGAAAAAGTTCACTTGTTTTACCTTAAAATTGAAATTATAACATTTTAATTCAAGAGTTGAAAGAAGAATAAGTTAATCTAATTTAAACACACTAACACAAAGAACGAAATTACATTCATATAAATCATCATACAGATGAATCTATAAAAACTTGACAAAAATGACGCATAGATATATTGGCATATTCAAAGACCACCAAACATGGCTTAATTAGATCCTACAATTAGATATGAATGGAGTGTTCACCAGCCTAAAGAAGTTCACCAAGAAAAGAAAGACATTTATGAAGCAACTATCGAGTACTTTAAAGAAAAATACCGTCTCAAACACATAGATGTGATTGGTCTTTTTATCAGGGCTCGTGGTGTTATTCCAAAATTCCTTAATACTTTTAGGAAACAATTTGGTTTACCTACATTCAGTGTAATCCGAATCTCACCGGTCCGGTGGCATCAGTGACGTCACGTTGCAGCGTAATAAGGAACAAAACTGCTGGAAGGATCGATGGCTGTCATGGCGACTGTATATGTTGTTGTCTGTGCTACGCTAGCAGCAAAATTTTGCGAAATTTTCGTACTGCCATCTCGTTCAAAGAAAAGATAGCATAAACAACTTATTTCTTGAACCAGTAGTAATAACGGGTCCGTTGACATGTTCGCTCATAAGCCATTAACATATTGTTTTTACGTTGTGCTCATTAAAACAATACAGCAGAACTAAAGCAGAACACACCGCCATGACACAACAGTGCACGATGTCATTTGTCTGCTAATTCCCGCCCTATACAAGAACCAATCAGATTGACTGATGGCGGCTGATGGAGATTGCCACCACCTCTGCAAGCTGATGGCACCGGTGCGACACCGGTGGAGCATCAGTGACTCCATCGGTGAAATTCGGAACACCGTGATGCAATCAGATTGCTCAGCACTGAGATTCGGAATACGCTCATTGTTAATAGACGACACTGTCACAACAATTTTGAAAAAATCTTGTCAAATTTTAAATAATCATTTACACTCTTAAGATATCTTTTAATTAGATTTAATACCACATAGACAGAATGAAGAAAGATATCCTAAGCAAATAATGCAGTACAAACCAAAAGAAAGGCAATGGGCTGAAGATGGAACAGGTCTAATGACCTAATCCATAATTGAAGATGATGGTAATTGTAATAACAGGCGACAGTTCACCAGCACTTGTTTCATAACTGTAAAAAGAATTTTCCCTCCACTGTCCAAAAGAGATAAGGTCTACTAGTACTCCATTTAAGGGACGGGATGTAAATTATTCTTAAATGTAATAACAGGATTCAGAAAGTAATATTTTAGGAGAAGAAAAAGAAATTCCAACTTTTTTTTTAAACTATAGTCAAACTACAACTCACCCTTCCCTTGAAGATAAACACTTCTCTACGAATAACAGAGATGGCATCGTAACTCGTATCACATGTGTCTGGCTTGTCAGCTTTCTCGTGCTTTTTATGTGGTTTTCTGGTTGGCTTATGACGTGGTGGGTGTACAGAAGGTGCTTCCGTAGTTGTGGTAGTGGTAGTGGTAGTTGTAGGTGGAGTGTATCTTCGTGTAGGAGGAGGTGGAGGAGGTATTCTAGGTGGTGGTCTAGAAGGATACACTGGTGGTCTTACTGGATGGTATGGATCTGGATAACTGGGAATTCTCTCTGGTTCTCTTTGTCTTGCACCTGAAAATGAAAAAGAAATACCAAATAAATAAAAGAAAATATGACTAGTACTTAGTGTATATTGTAACTCTTTCGTACGAATTGTACAACGAAATTTGTCACAAATGAGAATATAAAGAAATAGTTCATAAATATAATTATGAAATGCTTTCACAAATCTACGCGATAACTTATTCAGTCGACAGGTAAAAGTACGAATGTAGAAAGAAGAGCAAAACTGGAAACTCTTTCACAAAGTGATGTTTATATTGCACTCCAAAATAGTTTTGAGAACTACTTAACTCAATAAAAAAGAATGGTTAATATTATTGACTAAACTATGAACAAACACAGTGGGAGCGCAGTAGCGTGGCAGTTAAGGCATTGCACTGCAAGCCAGAAGGTCGCGGGTTCTACTCCCGATGGAATAAGGGATTTTCTGCATTAATGTAAACCTTTTGCTCTCATAATGAGCCTGGAGTTCACTCGAACTCATAGGCAAAGGTAGCTAGCACATAGGATAGATATACCTCACTCTAATCGATACCGATTGTCTAGTAAGATGAAAGCCTTTAATATCTGCAATCCTTAGACCCTTCCGAGATCGCTAATGGGATAGCTTTGCTTTTATGATCAACGTACTGTTAATCTAACTCTAAATAAGGAAGGAAGAAAACCTCATATGACAAGAGTAGGGTCCGGATTTTTAGGTCGAATATATTTTCGTTCTAAGTTTCTTGAATATTTAAAACAGACTACATAGGGTATTATCATAGTTTTTTTTTATAGCATAGCGTTTGGCAATAATACCTAGGACATAATTCAATTTGATTCATCATTTGCCGTTACCTAGTTACAGTACAGGTACTACTGTAGATTCATAATATGTATGCCTACATTTTGGTTTCAACTATATAGAACAGGCCTGCACAAACAGCGCTCGACAAGCGCGCGCACTCCTTTGGAGCGAGAGAGCGGTGTTTACCGCTCGCGGAAACGGAGAGGAAGATATGTCAGAATGACATAAACTTGCTATAGGGAAACAACCACTCACTTATCTAGTGGAGTGCAGTGTGTAGGCCTATTCTCAGTAACTGTTTCACGTTGCTTAACATTTACCATTTAACGATTTACAGCTCGAACTTATTGATCTTCAATGTGACCTAAGGGAAGATCGTTTGAAAAATACTACTAGCCTGGTTGAGTTTTACAAGACTAAACATTAGCAATAATATCCACGACTACACAAGCTGGCTGTGAAAATGATTAATATGTTTGGCTCAACATTTATATTTGTGAGCAACTGTTTTCTATAATCAACTTTAATAAAGACAGACATCGAACATCTGTAACTGATGTTTCATTACTATCAGTAGGCTACTGTTCCTTTCAGCTGCCAACAGCATAAAACCTCATTTTGATGTACTGATAAATAAAAATATAACAAAATGATATTGTACATTTAAGTAGCTATAGAATTTCTACTACTTCTGTAAAATAAATATTTCTTTATTAATTAATAACAGTCCAAGATAGTTTTGCAAACACTGAACGGGAATTCATTTCATAAGCACTCGTAATAGTACTTCCTTTTGTGTATATTTTGTACGAGATCCACCCCTTCTTCCAGTCCATCCTTATACAGAGCGCAGCTAATATCTGCATTCCGCTCATGAGCTGTGAGCCGGCTCGGAGAGCGCAAACCTTGTGCAGGCCTGATATAGAAGAATCGGCTTCATAGTGCGAAAACATGGCTTAAAAGTACTTAGATTTAATTGCTTTTGTTATGCCAGACAAAAGATTCTCTTCCATCCTTCAAGAGATGGCAACGATGAATTCTGCTACATTGCATTAACAGTAAAGTTTAAACTCTGTAGCAAGAATGCATTATTACACAGATGTGTGCGTGTGTTAATGCGTGCGCGTTTGTGGAAGAGCACGCATTGTCTGTATGTGTGTGTATTTTTTATTTCTTAATTATTTAGGTCATCTTACAAGAAAACTGTCCCAGGTCGTGCAGCTTAAATTTAATGAAAATGCATATTTAAGCTAATTTTCGTTCGTTAAGAAACGTGGTGACAGTGTTTCGTTTCGCTTTTTATTTGCGAGACATTAATCAAGCAAGCTTAATGGGTAAAGTGGAATTTCATAGACACCTATTTTCAAATGAGATATTTCAGTTCTGTGGCAGGCAAAATGATATGTCATTTCTTACAGTTTTTCAGGAGCTAGCATTTGAAGTTTGAACAACCATATAAAATCGTAGGAATCATGTTTCATAACAACGGGTTAAAGGGAAGTATAATATAGATATGCACGTCATCTTTTGCCACAATAAAGATACTATCAGGATGCGCAACATACTGGTATTGGTAAATCTCATTTTCGCCAAAAAATTGACATATCACCTTTTGCCTTGGAACCGTAAAGTTCCTCTATACTGGAACATTTAGAAAACAAGATAATAATAATAATAATAATAATAATAATAATAATAATAATAATAATGCATATAGAGTGTTAGTTGGGAGACCAGAGGGAAAAAGACCTTTGGGGAGGTCGAGACGTAGATGGGAGGATAATATTAAAATGGATTTGAGGGAGGTGGAATATGATGATAGAGACTGGATTAATCTTGCACAGGATAGGGACCAATGGTGGCTTATGTGAGGGCGGCAATGAATTTATTATTATTATTATTATTATTATTATTATTATTATATCATTATTATTATATATAATAACTATTATTATTATTATTATTATTATTATTATTATTATTATTATTATTATTACGGCGGCCGGGTAGCTCAGTTGGTAGAGCAGCTGGCTATGGACTGAAAGGTCCGGGGTTCGATCCCAGGTGGTGACAGGATTTTTTTCTCGTTGCCAAACTTTCAGAATGGCCCCGAGGTTCACTCAGCCTCCTATAAAATTGAGTACCGGGTCTTTCCCGGGGGTAAAAGGCGGTCAGAGCATGGTGCTGACCACACCACCTCATTCTAGTGCCGAGGTCATAGAAAGCATGGGCCTCTACCTCCATGCCCCCCAAGTGCCTTCATGGCATGTTACAGGGATCCTTTTACCTTTATTATTATTTTTATTATTATTATTATTATTATTATTATTATTATTATTATTATTATTATTATTATTAATCCCACATTAGTCGCCTCCCTACTGTTTGCTAAAATTATGTAAGAAAAGATCTATTAATTATGCTTAATTATTATTAAAAGCAACAATTCGTGAAATCTTTCAAGATTGCATTGTGAGTAAGGCTGTGGTAACAGGTATCCTATATTGAATACTTTGTCTCACTTTTATCTTTTGGATAAGCTTTGAAATAAGGATATAAAAGTAGTTCTTAGTCTCTAGATGAACTTAAAGGAACATCAGGGAATAAACCACTTCAAGAACATTATTGCATTTCCAGGAACATATTCTGAAGATGGGAGGCATGCATACAACCCATCACTATGAAAGACAGCATCCATGCCGCAGATGGCAGTCAGTGCCATTTGGGGACAGGTGGGGAATTTTCCTAACTTTGGGCATTATGACTGGCAACGTTTCTCAAAAGACAAAATGGTCTAATAAATCCAATACTGCGAATGTGAAAATGGTAGTGGCATCAACGTTTGTATTAGTAATGGCAGTGATCATTTCTGAAAAATGTGAAAGAGCAACAATGAAAATAACGACATTAAAATGTGTGTTATGTAGAAAATTCATCAATCTAATTAACATTCGTCATTTCATTAATTGAACAGTAAATAAACATTGGAGACACATTACACAAAAATTGTTAGTTACTCGTAACAATTAAAACTTATTATTTAAAGCAACAGCATTCTCTGAACACCACTTGAGGCTCACTAAGAACATTATTACATAACCATATGTTCCTGACCTTTCAGAGAAATTATACATCTGAATTAATTATGCTCATTAATTTTTATAATGTCACCAAGGAAAAGGACCTGTTAAGGCCATATCATAAAAAAACATAATTCTCATGAAGACATACTTATGGCTTTTAGAGAACCCGGAGGTTCACTGCTGGCCTCACATAAGCCCTGTCCTGAGCAAGATTAATCCAGTCTCTACCGTCATATCCCACCTCCCTCAAATCCATTTTAATATTATCCTCCCATCTACGTCTCAGTCTTTCCAAAGGTCCTTTTCCCTCCGACCTCCCAACTAACACTCTATATGCATTTCTGGATTCACCCATATGTGCTGCATGCCCTGCCTATCTCAAAAGTCTGGACTTTATGTTCCTAATTATGTCAGGTGTAACTTTCTCCATTCTCCTGTACTTCATCTCTCTTAGCCCCAAATATTGTTCTAAGCACCTTATTCTCAAACACCCTTAACCTCTGTTCCTCTCTCAAAGTGAGAGTACAAGTATTACAACCATACAAAACAACCAATAACATAATTGTTTTATAAATTCTAACTTTCAACTTTTTTTGAGAACGGACTGGATGACAAAAACTTTTCAACCAAATAATAACAGGGATTTCCCATATTTATTCTGCATTTAATTTCCTCCCGAACAGCATATTTCGAATAACCAATCATAGAATACGAAACTTTTAACATTGATGAGGTAAACTAAGAATTACTAAAACTATCCATTACCATACTTAGAATTAAATGTCACCTCAGATCGAAAGTTGTTAATTTTTTCACTTTGTTACAAATGAAGAAAAATCCAATGTTTTGGAGCAACGTATCTTAAGAGAAGGCATGGAAATATCTGTGTTACTAAGATCTGTTCTCCAGGATTAGAGGTTAAATGCATTGTGGAATTATATATGTCTAGATTTAAGGTGGAGAGTGACTGTAGAAAGAAGTTGTCATTGTTTACCATCCAGAATTGTAGATGATGTTCTTTTCTTGAGAATCAAGAAACTGCGACGAAAACAGGAAGAAAACAAAGAAATAAAAAAAAGAGGCACTGTATTTAGATATCAGTTCCAAGCAATGGCGTCACCAAGTCGTAATGGAACTCAATACCGGCCATTTTATAGACCACGATATGGAACATCCTTCTTACAGCCCAGATTTAGCCCTCTCCGATTTTTATTTGTTTGGGCCACTGAAGAAATATCTTAGAGGAAGAAGATTTCTGAATTATGCAACGATACAGCGTTTGGTTGGAACATCAAGGGCCCTATTTCTACAGAGAGGGAATCTTTAAAGTTGTGCAACAATGGATAAGTGTAATTTCTGCATACGTTACTGGTAGGCTTATACATAAAACCCTTAGCAAAACAGGGAACCTTACTTAATGATCAACCTTCGTATGATACAGTGCCACAAATCCTAATGTTTATGACTATGTTGAACACCATGGAAGTCTCACTAAACTATGATCTCATTCTATTATAATATGCAATATGCATGGAAACGTGATGGGAGAAATCATTATCCTTCTCTTTTTTCCTTGTAGCACGCTTCACAGTGAATTTAACCCGGGCTATGGTAATGAAGACAGTGACATTTGAAATAATTATGGCAAAATGAATCTGAGGTCCAATGCCGAAAGTTACCCAAGAATTCTGCTTCAGTTGGTTGAAAGAAAACCTCGGAAAAGTCTCATATAATGTAACTTGCTCCAAATAGGATTTGAACCCAGGACCTTTAATTTTACAGTCAAACATGCTAACCATTACTCCACAATGGGTGGACACTATTAGGCCTACATCTGTTTCAATACCATAGTGGTTAGCAAATAAAGAGAATACGTATGAGGAGGTCCGTTCCAAACTGCATTAAGTCCTCTGATGTAATTTTTTCAGGAGAGAAGAAAACTGTTTATATGCCAACTAAGGGAGGTAAAATAAAATACTAAAATTATTAGTTACTGAAAGAACTTAATTTATCAGAATCAATTATATTTGAAATCACTTTTACATCAGACTGTCCTGAAATTCAGAAAATATCATGGACATAATACAGTTTGACATGAACATAAAAAAAGGAAAAAAAAAAATTCTTCCTCAATATTTGTAAAAATTCAACCAAAGAAATTGTGTAAGTAATAGGTAACACTCCTTGATTTACTCCTGTGTAATATTGTATCACAAAGATATAATGTTCATTAATGTTAACGATCTTGATGAGCTTTCTTTTTTGTTGAGAAAATTCTTTTCATGACTCTTACGTATACTGTTATTGCAAGTTATCTTGAACCTTCTGAGCGGTGACAGAGGGGCAGAGGGAAGGAAGCGCGTAACGTGGGTGGAGCCAACTGAGTTCTTTGCGCATGCTCCACAGCATAATCTATTGTCAAGAAATATAGCACTATTTCCTTCACTGCGTACCAGTAGTGTTAACATGGAGCAGCAACCACAGGGTAGTAATTATGGTGAAATCACACCACCGCGGAGAAAAAGTAACGCTGTTATCCATACCCGAGAAAGAGAAATTATCGCAAATATAATAAAATTAAGCATTGCGAGGAGGAAAAATTAAACAAATATTTGCTGGAACCTCTTGCTAAGGAATATGAGAGAATGGCTAAATACTCTGGCAAAAGTATTAGGTATGTAATGTTTAGAAATTATTGCTATAATAGTTATGTACAATAGTGTGTGTATTGAGAGCGACATAATGAATTACTGTTGCAAGTTATTATTTTCTTATAGTTCTACTAAACATATTATTTCATTCCAGAATTAGACTTGTGTAAAGTTGAAGTGGACGACTTCGATCAACATGTTATTCGGATATAATCGAAGATTTCTATCGTGTCCAGACAGTAGTACCTACGATTAAGAAGATAATTCCGAATGGATGATGCCATTGGCGAAATAATTAATTTTGGAACAAGCGATGATGGCAGCAATGATAGGGATATGGATTGTGTATAATTGTAAATTAATGTAAATTCAAATAATAAGCCTGTAAAATATTGTTATAAGAATATGTACATATTAGCTGAAGGTGTAAGTCATCCAGGCCTATATAATGTATAGAAGTAGCTGTAGTAACTCCTCCATTGCCGGTCCCCAGCTCGGATGAGAGAGGAGGAATGTACACACGATTATATTTAAATACTTACTTATTACAGGTTAATTAAAACTTGCTATGAAACTATGTTCTCCTCTCAAAACCGGAGTATCGAGAGAAGATGATGTCTGTATTGAACCAAGTTCTTTTACAGTGGAGAGCCGTAAGGTAAAAGAACCAACGTTTTTTGAAAAGAGTCACATTACCGGAGGGAGGGGCATCCTTGCCGTGTCATTACGTTGATGAGTACACGCTGTACTGAGCAGTTCCAAAGACAGACTTAGGGGATGTGAGGTTCAAGATAACTTGCAATGACAGTATCATGGTCGGGAATTCGACAACAGTGGAACCGACCTTCTCTAGCATGGTGTTTCGAACTGTGTTAAATCAGGATCTTTCTCAATGTTTCCGCAGATTGAAACAAGAATACCCTATTGTACATTACATGATTATTGTAGAAAACAGTTTTTTAATGAAAATAAATCTCCTAAACACCTATTAATTATTAAAAAATATAGTAAAAGTATTATACTGAAGTTAATTTTGTTCCTGTCGTCTTCTTCACTCTTTTCCTGCTTTCTCTGCTATTCTGACCTATAGACACTTCTCTCTCCATTTTCACAGATACCGGTAGCATATGCACAACTGGACTGTAGGGACACTGAATTGATATAAAGGTCGACAATATGTCAATACTGTAAATTGGCGCTAGTTTGAATCAGTTCAGGAACTTGACACGCAACCTTACAATAAAAAATATTAATTGGTTTTGGACAGAATACAGTTTGACGTGGACAAAGACGTGGACATAATACGGTTTGCCACGAATACCTAGTTTCATGCATTCTTTTCAAAGGGATTGAATACAGTTAAGACCCAAACAGACTTCACAGCACGCTAGAACATGTTCAGAACTATATGAAATCATATAAAACTCAATTTCATCCGTGGATGGACTTAATATGGTTTGGAACGGACCTCTTCATATGTAATTTATTTACAAGTGGTGTGGATGGATTCTGTTTGCTCGGTATTCTAATCAAATGACTAATATTCAATGCAAGAAAACAACTGTTAAGGCATAATCATGCAGTATTTAGCTTCTGTGCAAAAATTTATTTGTAGTATGCAAAACAGAAAGTGACAGTCACATGAAATTGCTCACACAACATCCTTGTTTTTCTGTGTGTGCAGACGGTGCAAGTATGGAAGTCACGACATGGGCTAAGACCTTCCTTAACCTCGCTGCCTAAACAGTAACACATTTAATAAGTGCACAAAATCTATTGAGTTAACGTGCAGAGTTGCATCAATGTTTTTGCTGCCTAATAAAACTTAATAAAGACCAGACTGCAACTACAAAATCAGAGACAGTAGCAGTAAATAGCTAGTTCTCTTATTCTCAGAAAAATAATTATTGTAAATAACTATTTACTCTGCAGCAGCAGAAGTTCAGATTCGTGTTCAAATTTCTTCAAAATAATACACAATGCAAGTGTTGCGATACTTACACTGTATTCAATTAACATAAGTGTAAATTGATATATAAGCACCTATGACTTATAAAATAGTAATTAGGCCTATAATAAACTTAATACAAAATTTGATTTTATAAAGAATCAAAGAATGTAATTTCAACTATACAATACAGTATAATTCAGTAAAGATCTATTATTAAGCTAAGTCTAAAACATTTTCTTAAAATATGGCAGTAATAAATAAATGAATAAATAAGAGTAAATGGAGCATTATTTACTTGTAGGTTCCAGCTATGACCTCGTTTCTACCATTCACGATGCATTAACCATGTGAAGCCGAGAACTTTATAAGTTATAATTATTGTTTTCATTCGAACACAAGTTTTATTGGAATCACAGCGGTTTTGGTATTTATATTGTCACTGAATTCCAAAAAAAAAAAAAAAAAAAAAACGCGGATATACGTTAACAACAATCTTATTTTGGCTACGAAGTTATGTTAGGGCTGCTATCATTAGTAGGGCTAGTATTCTTAGGTAATAATTAATATTTTATTTGCACTATAACAAAAACTCGTTAACTGTGTTTTACGTTATGGACAAGGTCACCTGAGCATATATTTTAAATTTTATTTTGCATAAAAACACATATTTTGATTTTTTTAAATGTAAATAGATATTTTCAAATATTCACATAAAACACACAAATATTATTCATTTTTCTATATATACATAAAAATTAAGTTTTCATCAAATAATTTTCGATAAAAACCCCATATCAGAATAATCATCACCCGAATGTTCCGTGCAGTTGCTTAAATGTGACAGTTGGCAACTGTTTCTCATAATTGTTTCTCTTTGCACCTGTGGAATTGCAGTCAGCTCCCTCACCACAAGCAACAAGGGCTGTTGCCACTAAAAAATTGTTCTGTAATACACATAAACATTAATGTGTCATTTAGGAGTGCCTTGTAAGTTATCATAACGCTGATTCAGGAAGCAATTATAATTTCATAAACATCAGCTGCCTGTTTTCGTTTCAAATCATAAATTTTTTTTATTTATTTTAGTAGGTTATTTTACGACGCTTTATCAACATCTTAGGTTATTTAGCGTCTGAATGAGATGAAGGTGATAATGCCAGTGATATGAGTCCGGGGTTCAGCACCGAAAGTTATCCAGCATTTGCTCATATTGGGTTGAGGGAAAACCCCGGAAAAAACCTCAACCAGGTAACTTGCCACAACCGGAAATCGAACCCGGGCCACCTGGTTTCGCAGCTAGACGCGCTAACCGTTACTCCACAGGTGTGGACTCAAATCATAAACATGTCTCTAGAGAGTGTATGTTGTTTCTCGGGCAGGGACTCTCTTTTTCCCAGTACAAGGAAGTGTTCCACGATAATCGTCAGTCACTTGTGATGGACAACTTGAGGATGAATCTCATTATGTACTGTAATTCTTTAGCAGTTGCCAAGACAGCATAATTATACTGGCGAGTACTGCATATTGTTTATATTCACATAAAATAATTGGAACATAATTAAATATTTTTCCTTTTTGTCACACATTTTCCAGATTTTCACCACATATTATTTCAAATGGAACATATTGGGAGGGGGGGGGGATCATTGTGAAAATTCATTATCACTTGGTGAGCCTTCCTTGTAGGGTATAATTCTCTAAAGAAATATTTAAGGAGTGTGTATGAGCATACAATTTTCTCAGACCCAGTTTTGCAGAAGCCTATGGTGTGATTTACTTACAGTTTCCCATATTCTTACAAAAAGGATAAAATCCGTTTAAATCTGTGGTGTATAGTTTATTTAAATATCCTTGCAAATATCACGAAGCATAAAGAAATCGAAAGAGATGTAGTAATAGAGATTATTGTAATAAATCTCTGAGACTAACTCCGATTTAATTACATAAAGAAAAATTCCCATGCAGGTTAGGTTTGCTGATTCTAATAATTCCTGTTTTAATTAATTTAATTCGTTTAAAACATTTGTCACCTGTGTAATATGACTGATCTTTGTTCTCTCCTTTTGCCGGCTGATTGCGAGCTATACTGGGGCCTGGTTTCGATTTCGGGTTTGGGGTTTTTCAGACATTTTTTCCAACTGCAAGGCGAGTGTCAGGTAATATCATGGTGAATTCTCGGTCTTATCTCGCTAAATACCATCTACACCATTTTCATCAATGTTAAATAACATAGTCACCAATTTCATCGATCTTAAATAACATAGTAGTTGATACATCTTCGTTAAACAATTGAATAAAATAAAATAAACTTTGTCTCCTTTCCTCCCGCTCCCTTATCTTTCTCTCTCCCTCCTCTGTCGCCACAAGTTCTAGCAATATTGGATTGTATGTATTGGCTAAGCCCATATTCCTTCTTATACTAAGCATAAAGTGTCGCCTATTCGAATAGCATGCAGCATTAAATCAAAGCTGATCTGTATCTGAAAGGAAATTCCAAATTTCCGCATTACTGGAGATGTTCCATTATGTTTTATTGGTAACCAAACTAAAATTTGTAAGAAAATGTGAACAATACCGGTAATTGTACTTTTGTTGATATTGGCATACAGGATTACAACATAATATCAAGTTAAAGAAATTGGGATCCATCAAGTAAATAATCGTCAATTTACGTAATTATTAACAAATCCGTATTTCCAATGATAAAAGTTGCATTTCAAGTATCTGTCATACCGTAGTAATGTTATACTCACCATACAACTGTTCAATTCCATAACGATCATCGTCTGGTAATTCGAAGTTTGGTTTCAAACCTTGATACCAGGGAAACATCAGAGCACCAGCCACAGACGAATGGGATAAACCAAGGGAATGACCAAACTCGTGTGCTGCTACTGCAAACAAGCTTGTACCTGCACAAAAGTGAAACACGTGAATGAATATTAGAAAGAACTGAACGTAGCAGCTGGGATACACACGCAATTTTGGGTTAGATACACCTATGCGACACACTTGCATGAAATGTTAGCACAACATGAACAGCACTTTGAACAGTTTAGGAAAAAAAATCGAAAATGAAGAAGTGGAAATCATCATTCAGACACAGTTTTTATCTAAGCTTTTCTGTCTTTTCGAAATGTGTCATTTGCCAAATGTGAAGCACCAGCAATACACAACCATATCATTCACTCCACTGGTTACAGCAAATGACAAAAGTGATTCAATATTAATTTCCTTCTTATGTTCGTCATTTGATTATACTGGAGTCAGTGTATATACCTTTGTACATACAGTTGGGGAAAGTAAGACCTGAACGAAACATTGGTATGTGCAGTAGACCATGATGACATCACCTCCTGTGTAGCAATCAGCGGAAGGAAGCACCTTACTCTCTGTACGTGTTTGACTTAGACCTAGCCAAACATTTGGGATGCATAGCAGACCATGGTGGCATCAAATCCTCTGCAGTGGCCGGCAGAAGAGAGGGAGTGCCTTTCCCTTTGCGCATGTTTGGCTCAGGTCTAATCTTACCAGTTATAGTCTACATAGGCGCATGCTTACAATAATTTTTTTAGAATTATTTGGCAGTACTGTATTAATTTCTAATATTGGAAGATGCTGACGACAACAAGATCTATGTAATATCCCTACCTAAATTAAGATTAACAAAATCAATGCAGAATTACGAATTTATATCTTATAAGGTATACAATAAATGTCCCAAGGAACTATTTTTTTTTAGATAAGAATATTTTTCGGAAACGACTGATTGACAGATATTTTTATGACACTGATGACTTTTTTAATCTTAGTGATGTGTGGTAATTTTACGATTATGTTTTGATGTGATTTCATTTATACTTTACTATTAATCAAGGCACATTATTGTGCTCACAGATTTGTATATAATATAATACAATATAATATAAATATAATATAATATAATATAATATAATATAATATAATATAATATAATATAATATAATATAATATAATATAATATAATATAATATAATATAATATAATATACATCGTATGTGGTAAACATTTATAAATTTTGTATTCAAGTAACTTAAAGTTAGCTTTTTAAAATACCCTGTGTTCATCTTTGTCATATGTATTATCAGTATTTCTAAAACTATTAGACAAAAGTCTCTCATGAAATTCTATGCTTACATTTCGTTAGTGGTTGGACTTTAATTTATTGAACATGTAATATTACTGTGCAGGCCTACAATCTCCAATAATATTGCAGTGTTTTCTTATCAGTAACATTCCTATCTACGTGTGCGTAGTCTCAATGTACCTTGGTGGTTGTCGCCGTCCATAATCAACCACGTTTCTTCCTCATCGAAATGTGCATCGCCACCACGTCCACCACCAGGAAAAAAGGCATGTGCTAGAATTTGTCCTGGACCATCGAAAGGGTAACCATCACCGTGATAACCCCTGAAACAAATTACATAAATGTACTGACACAATGTACTCGTATAATAAAAATCGACTTGCTTACTTAATACATCATTCATACAATTATTTACTGGGTTTTTGCTAATTCTTTAAAGATTCACTTTTAGAATGGAAGGCATTAATTACGACTACTTCGGCTTGGGTTTCCATTCTCGTTTGAACTGAAGTGTCTCTTCTTCTCTAGGAAAAACGCGAAAGTCGTAATCAGTTTGTCGACTTCGACGTTGTTCCATAGTATTTATGGAGATCGCCAAAATCACGACACAATAGATATACAATAGATTTTTACTAATCTTTACGAATTAATTTATTCTAATAATTTGCGGATAAAACAATCACGACAAATCGCGAAAGAGTTCTAATAGCGAAATATGAACATATTCGCGGATTATTACTATTGCGTCGTTTTATATTGTTTTTTTTTTCGATTTTTTTTTTTCCACTTGAATTTGTTATATAACCAAATAGGCTACATTACATGGTATTCCAGGTGTTCTGATTACATTATTGAACTCAAAAGACGGAGAATTCAACATTTCAATAATTTGAAAGTGCTAATTTGAGGGCTGCAGGTTTTCTTCGTTTTTTAACGAATGTGTGTTAACCCCTACCTGCCTAGTGTTGCGTTTTCGCAACAGTCTGCATTAACTATTTTTCTGAAAAAATGCAAAGGAATGAATTACAAAATTAACTTTTATTTCATTGTTGTGTATACTGGAAGAATCAAAGGGACCTGCAGCACAATAATTAACTTTCATTTCAGTTTCATGTGGTGATGCGAAAATTATGAAAATATTCGACAAGAAAAAGTTATGGGCATAAATGGTCTTAATCCAACAAATATTGTCTATGGTCATACCGCACCTTTACCAGAATCCAACTAACCTTTAATGTTAATTATTTGGAAAGTAATATTCATTACTGAGTTAATACTCAAATTCCAAAATAATTGTATTTTCCAAAATTTTCATTAATCTCCGCCAAGAGTACAAATCAATCTTCAACAATCTCCACTGACACCAATATTAAAAAACACAAATGATAAAATTAATCTCCATAAATACCTGCCCCTGTTCATGGTGCATCATAAAAGTGGATCTACTTTAGACCAGAAAGGTAATCCATGCGAGAAATAATTTAATGTCAATGGAAGGAAAATGGCTACTTGCGCAGGGGAGAGTAATGCATACTAGGCTTATACCATTTTAAAAATCAATGTTCTAATTGCATAATATGAATATTCATTAGGAGGTTTGAAATGAGTTATCATTCGTACTCACGTAGTAATTATGACATTTTAGTATCGGTACCGATTTCTACCCACTCGAATATTAATTACCAGTAAGTAATTTTATGTAAGAAGGCAGAAAATCATGAAACGTTTCTCTAAAACATGTTTCAACATGATCGTTGGCTGTTCTACGGTTCTTTTGTTTGTTTCTTTTTTATCGCTTTGCTGATGGAGGATGTTTCGGAGGAAGAAAATGTTACGATATTCCAGATAAGGATGCAACACCTGCGGATACCTGTACCGCTAACTTAAGGTGCACTGTTTGAACAATGCATTGTATTCATAGGCATATACAGCATGTTAAAATATTACAAACCCAAACTTCCAGGAATATGAGACCAAAAAAAAAATTTTTTTGTTTAATATCCATAGGCAGGAAAATCAGGTTGAGAGATTATTCTACTGGGCATGTGTAGGTGAAAAATGAGAGCAGAGGAAGTTGTTATTGGGCGTGATGTTTCGTTTTTCGCATTAATTTATTATGATTATGAATGTTCAGTTAATTACAATAAATGCTCAAAGTGACCATCATCATCCTCATTACACAGCCAGAAGTGAAGCAAGTAGGCTAGTGTGTCCCGTAATCGTTGGAAAATGGAAGGTGTGTCCAGGGTTCCCAATCTTTTTTGTCTTTCATACTCCTTAAACGGCCTTTTACTGAAACCGTACCACTAACGCACCCCACACCATTTTTTTATCACGACACTTACGAAAAATGTAATAAAACGGCTTTGTATATCTAAGTTAATTTTTTTTTATTTTAAAATAATAGAAACAAACTTGACAAAAAGCAATATTTATTTAAAAATTGTTATAAGTAATGAAATAATGAACCTTTGGGGAGGCCGAGACGTAGATGGGAGGATAATATTCAAACGGATTTGAGGGAGGTGGGATATTGATGGTAGGGACTGGATTAATCTTGCTCAGGATAGGGACCAGGATAGGGCTTATGTGAGGGTGACAATAAACCTCCAGGTTCCTTAAAAGCCATAAGTAAGTAATAACATAATGAAAAGTAAAAGCTGATAGTTATTTCATGAACACATACAGTACTAAATGATGTAGTAGAGCGAGTGGACAGCTTCAAATATTTGGGGTATACTGTAAGCAGTGATATTAGGTGCTGCCAAGAAGTCAATAGAAGTAATAGAAATAGAGCATATTCTGCGGACCTCTGGAAATAGAACTAAGGGAGTGAATAGTGAAGTGTTTTGTGTGGAGTGTGGCTTTTTCTTTCTTCGGTGGGTAGTTTTACGACGCTCTATCAACATATCTGGTTATTTAGCGTCTGAATGAAATGAAGGTGATAATACCGGTGAAATGAATCTGGGGTCCAGCATTTGTTCATATTGGGTTGAGTGAAAATCCCGGAAAAACCTCAACCAGGTAATTAGCCCCGCCCGGGATTCGAACCCGGGCCACGACGAAGTGAAGAGAAGCGTATAGAAGCATTTGAAATGTGGATATGGAGAAGAATGGAGAATGTGAAATGAACAGACAATAAAAAATGAAGCTGTGTTGGAATGAATGGGTGAAGAAAGAATTATGCTGAAACTAATCAAGAAAAGAAAAAGGAATTGATTGGGTCACTGACTGAGAAGGAACTGACTATTGAAGGGTGCACTGAAAGGAATGGTAAACGAATGAAAAGTTCGGAACAGAAGAAGATATCAGATGACAGACTTCGGGTGGAGTCCACACCTGTGGAGTAACGGTCAGCGCGTCTGGCCGCGAAACCAGGTGGCCCGGGTTCGATTCCCGGTCGGGGCAAGTTACCTGGTTGAGGTTTTTTCCGGGGTTTTCCCTCAATCCAATATGAGCAAATGCTGGGTAACTTTCGCGCTGGATCCCGGACTCCTTTCCCCGGCATTATCATCTTCATCTCATTCAGACGCTAAATAACCGAAGATGTTGATAAAGCGTCGTAAAATAACCTATTAAAAAAAACTTCGGGTGGATCGTATGCTGGGACTAAGAGAAGGTCGGAAAATAGGAAAGATTGAAGAATGCTGGGCTTGCAGTGAAAGATCTGCCCAATGAACAAATGAATATTACTAAAAACTCGTAATAAGAATGAACAGAGATGACATTCACTCAAATTATACAAACAAACACTATATGAGAAAGTGCTAATCACATGGCATTGTAATGAAAAGAAGATAGATTCCTTTGTACTCATTTTCACATTCTTTACCTAGATAAACATACGTATACACAAAAGTAGAATTTATGAAAACGCCTACATGTCTTATCCAAGAAGTTGCTCATTTCAAACATTCATGTCATAATCTCTTCAGGAAACTAAACTATAATGCCAGAAATCATTCAAGGCTCATATCTAGTTGGGCTAAGGCTAGTGGGATACAAATTATAAGACCTAAGCAAGTTTGAGAAGTATCCTGCTTCATTACTTGATAGAGTAAGATCAATATTTAAATCTGTACCAATAATTATTTTAGTATTACATTTACTAATGGCAGCTAGGATTGCCTCAAAGTTTTCAAAGAATAATGGAATATCTTTATTTGGTGAACGGTAAAGTGATACTAGAGTAATATTGTGGTCACTTAATGTGATCGCACAGACCTCACATATTTTATCAATATAGTAAGCCTCTAGATTTATTACTTTGAATTTCAGATTCTTTTTTATGAAAATATATACACCGCCGTTTGTTAATCCTGTGCGACAATATGCACTCCCTAATTGAAATTTGATAGGAATATGAAGTGAGATTTCTGTTAAAGTTAACCAATGCTCATTAACACAATTTAGACCCGGATTTTCACTTGTACTTATCAGTTCCATGTTGGGTGCCTTATTCCGTAGACTTTGGACATTTATATGGATTAGTTTGAGCGTAAACCTGGACTTAAAAAATTCTCCAAATGGGATGGTTTCTTCGGGTTTCTACTGGAGGTGCGAGTGATCTCTGATGATTCCCCTGTTGTATGTAGATGCGACGTCATTATTATTATTATTATTATTATTATTATTATTATTATTATTATTATTATTATTCTGAATGCACTGTACATCAGTTGAATGGATTATTAGGTTTAGCTAGGGATTATTAAATCCGACATTAAATCAATGTTAGAAGAATGAAAAAAAAAAATTGCTCATTCATACAGAAGCTAGTTTGGAAGAAAACCAGGAGCTCCAAAATTAAATAACTGCTGTTGAAACTACATGGTAGTGGGCGGGACAATGGTTGGAAAGGTTTAAATTCTGCGTAAGTCTTTAAAAATGACTCCCAAAATATATGTCCAAGTACTTACAGAAGCACCCAACTTGACAAATATCCTTTTTTTTTTTTTCAGCAGTGCCGAGAATTTTTAACATAAAAATAAATAAAAAATGTGATTCTTTGTCACCAAAAACAACATTTTTCAATGGTCCATCGCCTAACTGGCCAGGACAGTGGACAGATTTATGAAAATTCACGTAATATATACATACCTTTCAAAAAATACTAATATATCAGCTCTATCATCGTTGACTTCCCTGAAGGTGAGTTTGGAATTCTTTGCCCAGACGTCCAGCGCCCGGTGGAGTTCAGCCCGCACCATCCCTGGGTCGAGTCCGCGAGGGTTCATACTTCTCAGACTGAAACACGCAAGTGAAGTGGGTAGACATTAGAAACACACATACACACAGTACATAGTAATGTAAATATAATGTGATCAATGTAGGCCTACATTTTTTTTATGATAGTAAAAATAGCGTAATCTAGTGTAAATAATTTAAATTTTAAATATTAGTGTAATTATTGAAATTGTTCATGTTTTGTTTCGCCCAACTTCCACCAAATAGAAGTTCGCTTGCATATGCACACGCGTCATCCAATTAAAACTTCAGTAATACTTAATCTTGTAGCCTCGTGGCACAAAGACTCCAGCAATACTTAATCTTGTAGCCTCGTGGGGCAAAGTTGGGTCCCTAATAATAAACACTTACGTAAGTGCCGGTATCTAGTGCATTCCGCTTTAGCGTTATACCTTTCTATATTTCCCTTCATAAACCTTACTTAAAGAAATAACATCCTACAATCAGACTTATTAAATTGTTGTAATGCTCTACAGATTGCGGTATGTATTCTTTACTTTGTTGATGACACTTTCATTACACATTATCTAAATTATCGAAATCGTTAGCACCATCGCTAAATACATAGTTCAGAACCTATAAATTGTCTATTAAATGTACGAGGTCACTCAATTGGTCGCAATTTGAAAGGACAGGGAACCTCTCAAATTGCAGATTTAGATTTCACGGCGCTTCTTCTGACGGCCTTCACTTGCCTTGTCATCGAACAACAGATGACAGTCTTCACGACTCCACTTGCACTGCGAAATGGCTAAGCCCATTTCAATGTGCAAGATAACACCTGCCATCCTAACGGCAAACACCAGCCATCTCCTCCTCGCCCCGTCCCGTGATCACATGATCACATTCCGTCCCCCTCGCGTATGTGGTACATAAGAGGTTACGTCCATTTTCGGTTTTCCCATTCAAAATTTTCTAGAGCTCCTTCAGTGGAGCAGCGTAACCCGGAGTGAGACTAGTGGCCAACAGGCTTGGAGCTCACATATTTAGTTTCGTACAGCCCCCGACCCCTTGCAAGGACGCGTTTTGCGTACCTTTAAATTTTTCCTTCCAATTATCCCCTTTCGATTTTTCAATTTTCGACATAGCAGCAAACACGCCCACCAAAATAACTGTATTTATTTAGTCTTTTGTACAGACACAAACATGGAACTTCAGCGTACTTTAAATTCAAAAAATTAAATTTTCTGCATTTTAACACCCCCTTTTCATGAACATTAGTGAGAGTAGGAGCTGGAAGTCCCTTTTTTTTATGTAACTTGGCTATTGAAAGTTTAAAAAAAATCGTTCAATTAAACAATCACACGCTACTGTTTTCTAATTAGCTACGGTAGCACCATAGTCTATTATATACAGTCAGATATAATTTATTTATCTTAGGTTATGATGTATATATCAATTTATTTTATTAGATTAATTTTTTTACTTATTTTTAGAGTTGTTCTGGTTTTTACAGGTTTTTATTTTATTATTAATGATATAATTTATTTTATTGAATGGGATATCATTAGCTTTAATTCTGGATCTGTTGTTATGACATTTTTGTACGATTGAATGTCCTTAATGTTTATAGGTTTTATCTTTTTTCGAAGCTCAATACGTAGGAAATATGCATCCATAGATAGTTGCTAACCACTAGGATCGCTACTATCGCCTCATCATATACAATGTGAAACAGTACCGGCACAGTCTATTGTTTCTAGTACCCTCATCAACTCAAGCTTCGTGACTGTATACATTAGACTACCGTAAGTAGGCCTAAAAACAACAGAAAATACAAACTTTAACAAAACTGACCGTACAGCAAAGGGTGTAGGTACACATTAAATATTTTCCCACAGTCAGAGAATGCAAATATGGTTAAATAGAATCCACTATGAAGAAAGTTAATCAAGTCCGAGTCATTGGAATATAATATCTTACTTTATAGGTATTTGTGTATTGCCTTCCCTACCTTTTCCGCACCTTATCATCCATTGTTTTATAGCTCGCTGTAGTGAGATTGCGTACCGTACTGTAGGTTCCTCATGAACAAGCAAGACAATTGCTACAGCCTAGCAAAGAAATACTTTATCAGTTAATATCAACGAGCTAGAAACTAGTAGGTCTGAAAGAAAAATATCAAAGATGGACTCCTTATATGATATAAGTTATATCTAGGGCTAGGATTTTTATGGCCTATAAATCATGAAAAAATGTCCTAAAAACAATGCATTTATGAACTAAAAATCTTTCAAAAATTCCCTTAAAAATGCCCTAATTATTGTTCATACATAATTGGCTTAGTAGTAAAAGAAGTTTTGTACTAGCTACTTAAATTTAGACTAGTAATCAAACTAAATTCTGATACCAATATTTAAGTTTATTTAATTTTACATAATTTTTTCTAATTGAAAGTGGTACATTTTAACTAATTATTTTACCTGATGTAGTTTCCACGTAGCCCACCACAACGCCACTCTTATCTGGAATTAGCAGGTATAAAGAAGTCTATATTGGTTGGAGCGTACTACATGTACTACATTAAAATAGCAATATTTGTGTAGAAAAATGATTAAAATATTATACAAAATAATGGGCATTAGCCACCGGGGTACCTTGGTCGGTTAAGGCGCTTGCCTGTCTATCCGAAGTTGCGCTGGTCGCGGGTTCGATTCCCGCTTGGACTGATTATCTGGTTGGGTTTTTTCGAGGTTTTTCTGGTTGGGTTTTTTCGAGGTTTTTCCCAACTGTAAGGCAAATGTCAGGTAATCCATGGCGACTCCTCGGCCTCATCTCACCAATTATCATATCACTATCACCAATTCCATCGACGCTAAATAACCTCGTAGTTGATACAGCGTCGTTAAATAACCAAGTAAAAAAATAATGGGTATTAATGGGCAAAATATGTAGACAAAATATCAAAGGAAATAAACATTATTTTATATTAATAATGGGGATCTATGGCCGAAATTAAATGAAAATGCCTAAAAATGTCCGAATAAAACAAAAGATGCTCTTATGAGTTGTAAGAGGCAAAAAATGCAAAAAAAGTCCCAACAAATATGTCTTAAAACACTCTGTTTAACACATAACATATAAAATACTAAAGCAGCAGTGTTTCTGGCTTACTAGAAAAAGAAATTTCATCAAAATCCAATCCTAGCCCTAGTCATATCCATTAAAAGAAGAGAAATTTCCTTGTGAATTTAACTGGGTCCAGCAGCGGAAGTAAGATTTCAATGATAGCTGATTTATCTGTGACGTCGTACAATATGTCTAAAAGCAGAAATAGACAATAGTTTGTCGAATTATCTACGCAAACAGATTTTTAACGGAAACTTTATGCTAGATTCTTGACCAGAGTGTACAAAATGAAGCGTAGTATGGTTCAACCTAAGCAGGCAAAATACAAATACAGAAGGGATCTGTATACAACATACAGACGCCAGTCATACAAACAAACCTTCATTCCGAGGGGGAGACTTCTCTGCTGGGAGTTATGTTGATAATTTCTCCCCTTATGTCTCCCATGGTTAGAAACGGAGCTCACGCAAGAGAACGTGGGTCAGATAGGGAAAACATAAAAAATATATAGTATGTACAATATCCAAAGGCGTTCATTTTTATTAACTCACGTTTCTGTGGTTTAAATCGGGGAGTAAGAATAAAACTTGGTTTATTATGTCACTAATATCTTTTAAATAAATTCATCACCCACCCAACCTTCACTAGTAAAGGCCAGAGTAAGAACACAGACTGCGGAGATCAAAATAAAATTACAAAACGAATACAAGAACTGAAATGAGCTTACAGAGGTGTGAAAATTATTAGAATAATCTTAATTTTAAAGGTTTTTTAATAGTTCCTTCACAAATATTCATTGAATTGATGCATATTGGTATATAATATTACTATACTGATGTAGGATATATTTACTACTAACAATGCCGGAAAGCATTGTTGTACATTGGTATTTTTCTTATTTTACAATTGTTATGGGAATTCAGAAATTATTATATTATGTTGGCGGAATTGGAAACATAAAAAATTAATTAAGAAATGCTTTAAACAAATTCTTCTTTGCGTTTACATTGTTGTGAAGGTTCAAATGAACGTATACATCTGTTTTGTGCATACAATTTTTTATGTTTCCAATTCCGCCAACATAATATAATAATTTCTGAATTCCCATAACAATTGTAAAATAAGAAAAATACCAATGTACAACAATGCTTTCCGGCATTGTTAGTAGTAAATATATCCTACATCAGTATAGTAATATATACCAATATTCATCAATTCAATTAATATTTGTGAAGGAACTATTAAAAAACCTTTAAAATTAAGATTATTCTAACAATTTTTACACCTCTGTACATGCAATCCGCTGGTGACAATACAAATACAAACGGTTGAAGTATATTATGCAGGTAGTAAGATTAAAGAACGGTCAAATACATCAATGAGCAATAAAAATAGGAACTAAAGTCCCGTCGCTCTAATTTCCGGCAGCCAATCGCGTTGCAGGTCGGCTACATTTAAACGTGTGCGTCTTGTGATTCGCTGAGGAAGACGTTATTCATTTCTTAAGGCTCGATAAATACTTAATATAATCGCCCGCCATTTTGGCTCTTTCGTTGGCGTTCGCAGAAAGCACACGAAGACGTTATTTTCCGCTCAATTATTTGCTGAATTACAGTTCGTTTGATTTATTATCATAGGAGCTACGGCAAGATAATGTTTAACGGTGTGGCAAATAGATTCCTCGTATGGTAGCTCGGCAACGAAAGAACAAAATGGCGAACGATACTATCTGCCTAGACTTTACAGAGCCTTCACTTCCTAAGGCGTAAGCAAAGAGGAGGAGTCACGCCGGAAATAACAGAGTTTGAGATCGAGATATAAGAAGGTCCAAGGTGACTAGGAGGAAACTCTGAACAAGATGCAATGCATTCTAGGCTTACATGAATTTAGCCGTTCAGAGCAGAAGTAGTTGTTGTTTTCTAATGCCAGGCGTTTGACAATAAAGTCATTTGACCTCTTGCTCTCCAATATTTTTCAAAGATATTATCATGACCAGCCAATGAAGCACAGATTTTGAGGTGTTCCGAATCCATTTCTTGGTTTGAGTTGCACAATGGGCAGTTAGGGGACTGATATATTCCAATTCTATGCAGGTGTTTAGCCAAACAATCATGGCCTGTTGCCAATCTAAATGCAGCTACAGACGATTTTCGTGGTAAATCGGGAATTAACTGTGGATTTTGATGCAGAGAGTTCCATTTTTTCCCTTGGGATTGTGTTATCAAATTTTGTTTGTTGAAGTCTAAGTATGTAGATTTAATAAATCTCTTCAGAGTAATACGTAGATTTAGTAACAAGTCTGTAAGTAGCAGTAGAAGTGGTGTAAGTCAAAAATGGGTAATGAGTGTTAAAGTAAACATTCTGTATAATACAGCGCAAAGTAGCAATTAATATTCAATTTATTTAAACTATTAGTAGTCAGTGGATAGCAAGAAGGACATTTTAATTGCTACTTTGTGCTGTATTTTACAGAATTTTTACTTTAAACCTCATTACCCAATTTTGACTTACACCACTTTTGCTCTGAACGGCTCAATTGAAGACGAAGATAAAGAAACAAAGAGAATTGTGAAACGTATTTAAACCCTCTGTTAATGCTATGAAAACATTAATTTACTTACACTGTTGAAAGCTTAACTTTGATCAACAGGGCTATATGGATTGAAATAATTTATAATTTTAAAATTATAATGTTATGTTGTATTTAACGACGCTCGCAACTGTTGAGTTAAAATTATAATACAACATAATTTACAAATATTAAACACAAGGCATAATGCTTTAAGTTTCATCTAAGCTTTATGCATTTTACTGAGGAAAAAAAAAGCGATTAAACGTCACCCCCCCCCCTCCAAATCTTGTAATAATGGCAACAGTGAGCGCTCCTCAATGAATGTTAAACCAATGGAAATCAATTACCGGCTTTTAAATTCAGTTGCAGGATTCTCTACTTCTTCACTACTGTAATACATAGGCCTACACAGGAAGGATAAAGCCTTCTGGTCAAGACAAATTTGAAATTTTAATTACCTCTTTTAAATTAATACTGATATAATGGCTACTTATTTCTGAAGATGCTGATTTTTAAGGAGGGCAAATCATCCCTTGACCACCTTTTCACAGAACGGCAGGCAATGGAAAAAATGGCGGTCGAAGGAAACGAACTCAATCTAATATTTGTGGAGCTGGGGAAAGCATACGATTCTGTTCCTATAAATAGAACATGCTTAATAATAGACTATCATCTTTGGAAAGGATGGGAACTGATGAAGCAATGACATCGTTCATCCAGAGAGTAGATTAATATTAAACTCTCGAGCATGTATAAAAGTGTGTAAGAGAATAGTGAATACCCTAAGAGCTAAGAGTCTGTTATAAACAAAGGATTACACAAGGGGATGTAGCATGTCGCCTACTTCATTCAAAATATACTGGATCAAGAACTCGAATGAAATATGGTTTCCTAAAATAAACTACTGCTAAATGCCATACAGAACTGTTCCTGTTTTTCCCTGTGATTTCACTCCAAATTTTCACCGTACAGGTGTCTACGCAGATACCTAGAGAGGATTAGCGGTCACCAGTTTTAAATTCAAATGAAATAGATTATGCAGAGGAATGTGTGTAGAAATATACGATAAACTGATGCTATCTGTCATTAGCTGATGTTCAAGTGGTAACTGGAGTTGGAAGATGTAGAATTTTAGAATGAGAAGTGTTTTGAAGATTTATGAACAGTGTGGGGACTCGAGGCAAACTGCACAAAACAGATTATTTTACTTTGGGACGAGTGTCGAGACCAGACTAGAACAGGTTGTTTGTTATAAGAACTGTAGAGAAGTTCAGGTATCTGGAATCCATATAATTGCAGGAATGATACATGTGTATCTTAAGTTTCGCAATGAGTAATGCAGGCAAGAGCTACTATCCAGGCATTAAACTTGATTTTTTGAAGTACAGATCTGTCCAAACAAACTAAAAAGAAGATCGATGTAACTTGAGAGTTGGACTGTTACACAGATAATGAAACATCAATCAACGCTGTAGAAATAGATGTATTGCGTAGAAGCCTGAGAATATTCAAGTTGAATAGGGTTCCAATGGCTGTTTATTTATCGAATTACCAATATAATAATATAATATTTTATTGGCAGAAAAATACAATGCAAAGAAATTATAAATTAACAAAATTCTAGCATTCCCCTGAAAGAGGAAAGGATTCGATACAAATAAATTTAAATGCATCCTAAATAACGATAAAATAACATCTAAAAATGAATAATTACTCATAACAAATTGATTAAATACTTCCTTACAATTTCAAACTGTTGAAGGTAAATAGATGTGGGCATTTCTTTATTAATTTGTTATAAATTCTAGGGCAGATATTAGTACTATGGTTGAAAACAAGTGCTCGTTAAATACTTGGATTCAAACAAACGTGTTGTATCCATGCCTTTGGTTTTGTGTTTGAGAATGATCAATAGTTTTTTTTAGACATTTTTAATTATTCTTCTCTGTAATAAATCTAGTGGATTAACGTTAGTTTTATAAGCAGGTCTTCCATCCCACCCTAATATTCCATATTTTTTGTTTTAATTGGTTATTTAACGACGCTGTATCAACTACGAGGTTATTTAGCGTCGATGAGATTGGTGATAGCGAGATGATATTTGGCGAGATGAGGCCGAGGATTCGCCATAGATTACATGGCATTCACCTTACGGTTGGGGAAAACCTCGGAAAAAACCCAATCAGGTAATCAGCCCAAGCGGGGATCGAACCCGCGCAACTTCAGACCGGCAGGCAAGCGCCTTAACCGACTGAGCCACGCCGGTGGCTAATATCCATATTGGGTTATAGACTGAATTAAGGCAAGGTAAACTGTACGTAGCTCATCCACTGGTAAGTAATTTCGTAACTGAACAAAGTAATATATTCCATTCATTCATAGTGTTCTGTCCAAGGGAAGGTCTTTCACTGTAAACCCAGCTTTCTCCAGTCTTTCCTATGAAGGCAGAAAAAGTAATATATAATTCTACGTAGTTTGTTACAAAGGTAGTTGATTTATTTATCCCATTTCAGATAATGATTCCTAATTAATGTTTAACCTCTAAGATTCATTTACAATTGGACAATTACAGTAAATTGCGGACAATCAAAATTGGATGTTTTGGGGGGAGGGGGAGGGAGGGATGGCTATTTTACGACGCTCTCAAGTTATTTAACGTCTGAATGAAATGAAGATGATAATGGCGGTGAAATAAGTCCGGGGTCCAGCACCGAAAGTTATCCAGCACGAAATGTAGAAACCAGAGAATTAATATACGCTGAGGAAACTGTTTATAAACGAGTTGTGACGATAAGTTTGAGATGGCTTGAACATACTAAGAGATAATTAAATGGCAGATGACCAAGAAAGGCTTATGTGCGTATATAGCCTATTGGTCGGCTCCAGGACGCCGGAAAAAAGGAAGGCCACGACTTATACGGGAAGGTCTCATGATGCAAAACATGCAGGACCTGTGGATCTAAAGAACAGTTGGCAGGAGAGACGGAATAGACGTTTGGGAATATCGGGTAACCTCTGACAAGAGGAGAAACCTGTAAAAGTAAGTATATAAACCCACAGGGGTTAAGAGGCTTACTTTATATGGATCATTAAGCTACAACGGTCTCCTGCAACATTCGTTCTGCTTGCGAAATCACTTTTTTATCGAAAGCACCACCACCATCACCACTGAATCTGTGAAATAAACCGTGTATTTAAACCAACTGGTCCACACCTGTGGAGTAATGGTCAGCGCGTCTGGCTGCGAAACCAGGTGGCCCGGGTTCGATTCCCGGTCGGGGCAAGTTACCTGGTTGAGGTTTTTTCCGGGGTTTTCCCTCAACCCAATGCAAGCAAATGCTGGGTAACTTTAGGTGCTGGACCCCGGACTCATTTCACCGGCATTATCACCTTCATCTCATTCAGACGCTAAATAACCAAGATGTTGATACAGCGTCGTAAAATAACCCAATAAAATAAAAAATAAATAAAATATACCAACTGTACTAATAATCCGATTCCAGACAGAAATATCATCAATACCCCCCAAGAAATTAGTAGTCCTTAAATAATTTCACATTTTTGGCTTTAATGTGTCAATATTTTGTGGTATACTTCTACTCGTATTACAGTATTACGAATACTTTTATTTTTTAAAACTTCCTACAAATCTGTTTTAATTAGTTATATAATCTATTATTGCCAATATTGTTCAAGATTTTGGCAATATAACTTTTGTTTTATCAATACGTAAGCCCTATAGTAGACATAATATACGAATTGGAATACTAAATTGTTATAGTCGCAGCGTTCAATTAATACCCAGTCGATGTCAAAGACGACGCTTTCGTTTGAAGAGATAAGGTAAGAGTTTGTTTATTGATTAGGCCTTCTCCTCAGATTAGTAGTGTTAATTAAAAGTCATATTATAGCTTAAAATTTATTCACAATAGATGGTCATAAAAAATATAAAATAATATTGATGTAAAAATAATTATAAAATAATCTAATTATTACAACGAAAATGTGACAACACCGCTTGATATTATAAGTATTGATGCGTGCAAAAAAAATATACATCCAACACAAAAATTTGGTCCTTAAACACCTTAATCAAACATATGCTATTCAAGTTTCAATTCGTTTTAGGTAATATGAAGTGGGTATATTTTGTATAATGCCTATAATTTGTGTATTTAAATAGTAAGTCCCTATACGTTGCTGCCTTTTTAGATGTCTAAAATAGTAAACACTTCTCCTCTTTCATCATCTCCGTTTCTTTTACAGGTTTCGGGCTTTCTCCGAACTTGGACCCCGTGGACATGTGGTCATTCGTTGTTGGTGGTAGCGCGATGCACCTTGGGCTCTCCAATGGGCTCTTGGTAACTCGTGGGGCGGAGTTGAGGGACCGCAGTGATGCCTACGCGGAATGGTAAAGGGATCATTTAGACTATGGGCGAATTCGGAGGCGACGCGTAGAAAGATCTGTAGCGGAGGACCTTAGGACATGCACACCATTCCATCCCGGTAATACAATGGGCCCAACCAAGTGGCCTGCGTGCGAAGACAGTTCCAGTCCGTGCCCTTCCCTGAAGGTGGACTAATAGAACATAGAGGGAGTTTCCGGGCTAGTGTTACAAACTTTCAGGGATTATGGGAAAGGGCACATGTATCAATTTGAGATAAGGAACCCTGGTTCGGAAATGACTGAATCGAAAGTTATAAGCAAAAATAGTTGTGTGGAAATGGAATTGTAATTTGGCAACACGTGCCCTCCTTCCCTTAACCTTTGGAACAGTCGTGGAAAGATGGTATGGGCCGGATGTCTCCTACGTGGGTACTAGGCCCGATACAATCTGTGAGCTTGTCTACTGTTCCTATTGGCTCATCCGTATTCGAAAATCATGTCTGCATATTCCGCTCTCGTGCACTCCTCCATTTCACTATGACAGATCGACTGGACACTGCAACTTGTACGCATACACTGCTGTCTACAGATTTGCATATCAGGACCGACCATATCCGTTACACATTATACTATCTGCATTGCTTTAGTGTACTTTCCTGTCCCCAGCCCTCAGACAGCGCACTGAATGGAATATTGTAAGTAGACAACGTAAACAACGTCAGATGAATACAGTATGTGTAAGATGTACAGATAAATACACATAAATAAGGTGTACAGAAGAATAAAATTATTTCATTTCCATACAACCCTTTTTGCTTTTAACTTTCGACTCAGTCATTTCCGGACCAGAGTTCCTTATCTCAAATTGATACATGTGCTCTTCCCCATCATCTTTGAAAGTTTGTAACACTAGCCCGGAGAAACCCTGTATATCTGTCGTCAGCTTATGACTAATTCTAGATTTATCACAAGAATTTTCACGTGATGAAAATGGATAAAACCCTGACACCTCGAAACAGTGATTCAATCCCCGTCGGTCTGCCAAAGTCGTCGTTAAACAAAGTCGGTTCGGTTCCTAAGTAATGTTACGTGTATGATGGAATTTTGAAAGTGTAATTCACACCATTCGATGCGGATTTTTATTCTCAACAGCCAGAACGAGTTCATGAACTCTTGGGACAGAAGTAGGCCTACTCTGCATCAGTTAATCGAAATTGAATTCTTTTGCAACAGGACAATACGATACCCCACACTTATCGAAGAACCAACGAAAAAAAAACAGGAATTGGGAGGAATGGAACTCCTACCATACCTTGCATATAGACGTGTGATCTTGAGCCTTCAGATTAACATGTTTCGAACCATGACCCACTTCCTGCGTGGAAGAAATTTCCAAAAATAAGAAGCCGCTGCCCCCATGTGGTGACCGGGTTAGAATAGTCCCAATGTAGCTCTTGCATGTCGTAGAAGGCGACAAAAATGGGTACCCAGTGCCTGGGGGTATAGCTGGGCCACCCTGCCTCCTGGGGTTATAAATAGGGAGATCTGGTCCTCCAGGTTGGGGGTTGGGCGTTACGCCGGCGAACTAACCGTGGAAAAAAATCTTGCTCGTAATTCTCAACAAGAAATAGCCGGACAGATATATGATATGATATATGATATGATATATTTATGTCAGTCAACTTTACAATTCACAGTTATGGTGGACCTTCACATTTCTGTTTTTCAGTCCACCATCCCTTTAATACATAAACTCTTTTCTATTAATGTATTCTTTGCCGAGTGTTTCTTGATTACTTTCTAATGTCTGTTATAACTGAATTGCTCTATGTCCTTCCCTCTCTATCCTCTTCTATTCTCTCCCTCCTACCTAGACTGTCTCCCTTCCATTTTTCGCTCACCTATTAAATATTGCATATTCCTTCCTTAATAATTTGCATTATTTATTTATTTTCTTCTCTACCCTCAAAACCTACCTACTCCTAATCATTATTATCCAGCTATTTTCTCCTACTTTACTTGCTGACTTTTCCGTTTACTCTATTCTACAACACTCACATTACTTTTTTTTTCTATCCTCTGTTTATTTACGTATTGATCCCTTTCTCTTCGCTTCACTCCTAAATTTCCTATTTTATTATCTCTTTCCATATATTTATTTCTATAATACTCCTACAGTTATAGTACCCCTGATACTACTCCCAACCTACAACACTGAAAAACATGAAATATCTCATTCACTTAATTACACTTGCAATTTCTCTCTCATTCTACTTCTCATTTGTTCAGATTTTTTTTTCACTTTAATTCTCTTGTATTCATTGTCTTATAGTCTTATCTTATTACACTATTACACTAGGACAGATATATGGAAATAGACCAAGGCGAGTTAAACGGAACATGAATAAAATGAATTTGGGGACCTATAGTCCCGTCGCTCTAATTTACGGCAGCCAATCACGTTGCAGGTCGGCTACATTTAAACGTGTGCGTCTTGTGATTCGCTGATGAAGGTGTTACGCATTTCCTAAGGCTGGATAAATACTTAATGTATAATCGCCCGCCATTTTGGCTCTTTCGTTGGCATTCGCAGAAAGCACACGAGGACGTTATTTGCCACTCAATTATTTGCTGAATTACAGTGCGTTTGATTTATTATCATAGGAGCTACGACATGATAATGTTTAACGGTGTGGCAAATAGATCCCTCGCCTGGTAGCTCGGCAACAAAAGAACAAAAATGACTAAAGATACTACCTACCTAGACTTTATAGAGCCTTGACTTCCTAAGACGTAATCAAAGAGGAGTCACGCCGGGAATAACAGCGTCGCGACTATAGAATGTGAAGAAATGGAAACCCCTGGGAACTAGGTCAATGATTTGAGGAAGCTAAGAATCACGGATTGGATGACAGTCATACAGAATAGAAATTCCTGGAAAAAATTGTTGAGAAGGCGAAGACATTCAATTTTGAAGTTGTTGTGTCTTTAGAAGAAGAAGAAGAAGAAGAAGAAGAAGAAGAAGAAGAAGACGAAGAAGAAGAAGCCGCTGAAATAGGTCTCATCGAATTCTTCGCATCAAAGCTCAGAAAGTGGTACCGTCGCGAGATAATAACAAACCTCACTGAAAGGTGGCTCAAGACAAGAGGAGGAGGAGCATCGTTTCAAATCGTATTATGTCCAACTTACAATTTTTTTTACACGAATGAAGAAAAACTGAATTACTCGTAAACCGGACAAGTTTTCAAAACACTACACGAAACCATTTTGAAGTACTTGTTTCACAGTTTACAAATATGACGACTTGGAACAATCAGACTTCACAGCATGAAAGATAAATAAATAGAAAGTAACAAATTTAATTTCGTCCACTGTTGGACTTAATACCTTTTGAAACGATGCTCCTCCGATTGACTTTTACTTTGAAGATTAGATCAATTTCTCGTCACAAGACACTAAAACTAAAATTTTACTTCAAAAGCGACATTACTTACGAGACAGCATCTGTAATAATATCTCTCGCATCTTTATGTTATTTGGCATTTATTATCATACCACAAAAATTACTACAAGTGAATTTATATTAGCACCACTGATTAAATTATACTAATTAAAAATACTCGGTCGGTTTACCTGTGGAGAAAGAACCTATGATATACTTTTGTGCGAGATCGTGCGTATTTGCTTGTTTTCCGCACAAAACCAATACGCGGTAAGTGTGAAATACCACATTCAGTATTCCCAACGTAACACACATAACAATTTCCCTCTTCTTACCGCTTAACCCAGATTTTCCCACCGTCCTTTTTTAAGGACAGTTGCAGTGCCTTCGGATATTATGTCATTGTTGGTGTTAGGGACATTTTATAAGTTGTGCGATAATGTTGGTAGTATTTGTTAGCTTTAGAAAATATACATTCCTTGTTTCAGTTTATTTCAACATCATTTAATCGATTTTTGAGAGTAACTAATGTGCTACTGTATTTTTATCACAAAAAAATTTTTGGGCTTATCTGGGTTAAGAGACATATTCATTTTACTGCTTTAGGCTTTTAACATATTATTTTTAGAGACGTTTAACATAGTAATAATTATAAATTGGAAACTTACCACTGCAATTTCATTTAAATTGCAATGTTAATTATTGTTTTTAAATATTTGCAAAAATTAAGTAAACTCTACTACTCCACAAAAGTTATTGCATTCGTGATGCAAGTAATATTAAGGAAGCCGTGAAAAAATCAACAAAATTCCAGATGCCGATGTTATTACTGCAATATGTTATATAAATAATATTCTTAAAATATTAAAATGAAAAATAAATCATTACATAACCCTACCGTTTGTTTTAAGTTCGCATTTATAGACTGGGGGGGGAAAAAAGACAGACGTATATCACGGCCTGCTGGAGTATAGTAAACACAGAAAACATTTTATAGCAACAATGTTGAAGAAAGATATTTTGGTTTCCGAAGTTGCCGTCATTAAACAGAAACCAACATGGAGATTTCATTGCAACTAATTAGAAATTCGGCTTTCAGGTATGTAATAAACGATCTTCGCACAAAATAATGTACGATACACGAGCAGTATGTTTGTTTTCATGTTCTCGGAAATTAAAAAAGCTCAACTACGTTTCGCTTTTTCAATCTTTTCCTCGACCATGAAAACATCAACATACCGCTCTTGTAACGCATATTACTATTTTTCGCTCAACGTTGAAGCTCTACTTAATTACACGCAGTGGGACAGGAGACCCCAGTTGTGGCGTTTAGGGAAATGACTTTTGTTTTACTGGTCGTGAGGAAGTATTATCGATGTGCAACTGGAGACGTGGCAGTACCACACCACACCACACCACGCAGCGCGCCAAAGAGGGGATCTCTCAGCTGTATTTATTCTTCAGTCTGCCTCTTTCGGAAATCCACAACAAGGAAGCCTTTCAACTGAGGAAACCAAAGAGTAGGGATAGAAAAAAATGATGACGACGTTGCCAAGTACACATACAACGGCATTTATAGAGCTTGTACAGCCACGAGAAAAACGCACACACACAAACTCCTAAATAAGGGAATTTTATGAACTCAAGCACATACGATAGGGGCATTTTTATAAAGAGATGTATATTGTATAATGTCATATCTACCGTAGGGTTGCTATACGTTTTGCAGTCTTCAGTAGCTTAACGGATTCCAGCGGGATGCCTGGGAGAGCGCTTATTGAAAAGTGAAATCATAGTACAGGGACATCATTTTATTTTTACTAACATTTTTAATATTAACTTGCCTATACCTCTGGATCAACGCCGTTTGCTACCCCCTTCCACGACTGGAGTTCGGTGATACTGAGGTAAAATACAAACAAATCACTTTACTAGGTATAGGAGGGGAGAAAAATAGTTGGTCCATTTACGTAAACTAGGAAATATTGCGCTTTTGAGTTTGTTCATTTTCATTAGGTTTTTGTTTAATCAAAATACAGTACAGTATTAACAATGAACTGAGTTGTCCATGTGGACGTATTCATTATGCAGTGTATATTATACTTTCTACAGCATATTTGCGTACAATATAGAGAATGAAGTTAAATTGAAAAATAATCATAATATGGATATTTAAACACATTTTTTTGAATGGTAGCCGTTCATTTCGATACAAGCTTCAGTTCTAATGTGCATATTATCGCACTGTAGACTATTATACCTAATTCCAATCACCAGTTTCGTTCTTCGTACTAGTAACATGTTGAAATAATTCTGTACCTACTCTATAAAAGAGTACCTTACGTACTGTAAATTCAATCTTCACTTCTGCCCGATCAGAAAAGATAAAATTACTCAGACATGCTATCTACTGTCCGTCCAAGTAGTTTTGTCGCAGGGTCGTAGAAAGGAGGGAAATCACGTGACAATTAATTAACGAGGCACTTTCATTTAAGTTATTTTAAACAATTGTGTAATATTACGTAGACATCCAATTCCTAACAGAAATTAATGTTCTCAGAAAAGAGATAAGACAGCCCAGCCACTAGCTGGCGAATAAAAGTTGGTGGGGGAAACCGGGATGCGACGTAGGCAAATGGACGACAGTACCTGTGCGAAAATGATTCAATATTGAAAGTTTTTTCGCCACTGGAAAACGCGAACATATTTTTGGAACGTACTGTTTACAGTGACCGTAAAGCTACTAAGACTGTATATGCGGTCTTGGATCTGTGTGGAGGACGGTTGAACTTCATTAGTAGTGGGAGTGAAGAACATTAAAAAACTCAGGTACAATAAAAATTGAAGTAAAATAAAATGATGTCCTTGTATATCTTACAAATCTTATGCGATATGAGGGAAAGAGATGCATTTTCGGATTCAGCGCACAAAAAATCATAAGGGACACATTGTTTTAAGTCGGAGCATGCAAGGTAATCTCTGGCGAATCCTCGGCCTCATCTCGCCAAATATCATCTCGCTATCACCAATCTCATCAACGTTAAATAACCTAGAAGTTGATACAGCGTCGTTAAATAACCAATTAAAAAAAAAAGTCGGAGCAAAATTCTTGTTGTTCGGTGTAATCTGTCTAAGATATAATTTAAAAAAATAATATTCTGGATGGTGCACGTGGCTACATCGCTACAATCAGTCTCCACACTTCGGTCAGTCTAATAATATTTAGGATACTGCTTTGAATGTTTCAGAGAAGTTGTGCGCAAGCTCGTAGCGCATACGTATGCATATATCATCGTCAAATATCAACACTTGGCAGCCACATGCTATATCTTGCCAGACGCATCTCCTCCTCCCTCCCAGCAAAGTACTCCTCGTGCTAGACGACGTATCTGGCAGGTCCAGATTGGCAAATATCTGCCAAAATATTTGAAGTCAGCAAGAACTCAAGACTGCAGAATGTCAGGCAAATAAGGTCGTGGCTGCTACTAGTAACCAAAACACGGAACGTTCGGCGGAGTGCTTGCAGACTGCAATTAAAATTCTCTAAGAATACTGTTTCATTAATGTTATATTATCAATATTAATAAATACTCCTTTTGTTGATAATAAAAACAGTGCCCTTGTTATTTGGCTTGCTTGATATTAGATTTTAATTTCGTGAGTTCAATTTAGACAGAGATTCATGAATTTTTAAGCGTTAGTAGACATCCTTAGTATAGCTTCCTACATTAATAAAGAAACCAATTTTTTTGGCTTTCGAGGTGATAAAGTTGTTTGAGCTAGCTATACATAACGGACCCAATAGGGTACGCTATGCTAACCTTTACATCCAGATGACAAAACAACTTAGAAACTCGCAATTCCAAAACGTCGGAGAAACAAGAAATAAAACTGCACAAAATACTATTATTATTATTATTATTATTATTATTATTATTATTATTATTATTACTAGCCGTACCCGTGCGCTCCGCTGCACCCGTTAGAAATAAATATAAAGTAGGGGGGAGTCGGGTAGTATCGGACAGTGCGTTTCTTTCATCTACCACCATATGGTAGTGCCTGAATGACATGGTTACGTTTCTCTATGCGACATCACAGAAACGTAACCATGTCAATCAGGTACTATCATCGTGTGGTAGATGAAAGAAACTCACTGTCCGATACTACCCGATGTCCGATACTACCCGACTCTCCCCTAATTACATAATTAAAATAGGACATTTGATCCAGGGAACATTCGTGTTTGATAGAAGGATAAATCGTTTAATATGTTAACTTAATTTAAATTGCATCCAAATAATTAAAATGCGATAATTTTGGTCCAGAGACACTCATTTGGTGCAATGACAATTCCTTTAACATGTTTATTAATTTTTATTACATGCAACCATAGTTTAATGAAGACTGACATCATTTAGATTTAATGTGTATATTTTAATTTACTTGTTATAGGTTTCCATTGAATTATGGTAATAACTTAATTTTAACCCTTGTTTTCTACGTATTCAGTAAATGGCGCTCGGCCCACTATGGTTCTGAACCCTTCAAATAAATTATATTATATAATATTACATATATTATATTATATTATATTATATTATATTATATTATATTATATTATATCAGAAGTTACTGTAATAACATTATAGCATTATGTCCATCTAGAGAAACTACACTTTCCAATGGTGAAATAATAATTAATTATACAAATCGGTTAATTTAGCTTTCGATTGTTGCTATCCAAGGCCCCTTATAGACGAAGTCATTTGTTTTAATTCATTACACGGCCTTAGATGGCAGTTATTTTAATTTTAAAACTCATTTATCTCATTAAATATCAGTCCTATGAAAATTTTTCAAGGAATAAAACTTATCGCAAATTATTTTTAAAAAAACTTTTGTTATGTAACATTTTCACAAAAATCAATAATAAGCGAGATATTTCGATTTATTTAATTCAGGCCCCCTTATAACCCCCCTTTTAAATAATGTATTTTGAATGTCATATAGCCTAAAATAACAAACATACAGACATACAAAGAAAAATTTCAAAAAAGCGATTTTCGGGTTCAGGGCAGTTAATTATATATGTTAGGAACAATTATTTTTGGAAAATCGAAAATTACCAGAAAAATTTCGGCTACAGATTTATTATTAGTATAGATTATTATTATTATTATTATTATTATTATTATTATTATTATTATTATTATTATTATTGTATCTCCACGGGGAGGGGGTAGCCCTATTTTTTTTACAAATGTATGCTAGGGCTATAGTTTACACAAAAGGGATACATTCACCATAACGATAAAGACAAATGGAAAAGAAAAATAAAGTAGCCTACGCAATGTAAACAAAACACAAACGAGCCGTAATTTAGACATTGCGATTGCAAAGCAAATACCAGGCATAAATTTGACATATACAGAAAAGCTGTTACAACACGCATACATACCACTTCTTAAAAGCCGTCCTCTATAACACAAATATTTGACGTTGCGTACCATACATCATAAATTAATACACGTTAGCCACAGAACACAATCTAACAACAATTAAGACATTACGATAACATCAAGCATCCCATAACTACGACTCACATACACAACAAATCAAGCAACCGCTACGACACATACACTTCAACATAATAACCACACTTTTAAAAGTTACAAAGTTGACTCCCAGAAGAATAAATAGGACACTGTTACTTACATCGAAGAATGTTAATTTCTACAAGGTCTTAAACACATCAGTGATAAATTTGTGAAACTCCTTTATGCAACATTGTTTCATAAGAACTTCTGTTATTGGTGGTGTGAAAGTTGTATCGCACATGCCAAGATGGGTTCCTAGCCGATATCTCTTGCGTTCTTGTAGCAGACACTATTATAATAGGTGGTCGACTGTTTGTGTGGGGTGTATACAGGGACATGAAGAGCAGTTTGGACTGTCAAACGTTAACTGTTATATGCACAATTTCACTAATTTGTCAGTATTAAATCGCAACTGCAATACTTTAACTTTTAAACTGAAATAATAAATGTTATGGCAAATCTCACAACTTACCACAATGTTCTAAACTATGGTAAGAAAAAATTACCGCACTCTATACTTATTATTTTTCTAACTTCAGACAACAAAAATCAATATATACGTGTTTGTGTCTCATTGTTCTATGAATACTCTGGTCAGAGTCAAAGAAAAGTACTGGCAAAGAACCTGGTGGTGATTCACAGAAATGGTTAAATTTTGTCATTTGATATTTTAAAATTCAGAGCTTTTTTTTATTAAATATTTCATTAAACATCATTTCACTTATTTTACACCTTATATACAGACAATATTATGTCAACAAATGCATGTGCACTTCCTTGACATTGGTAGAATGATTTCTGCGAACGTCTTGCTAATATGGCGCATGAAAGTATAGTTTTATATTATGATACTGTGGAAAATGGCGTGTAACATATAATTTTATTTTAAGTATACAGAATAAAAATAATCCTAAAGACAGCGTTTTCTCCGTGTATTTATTTAGAAATGCAGAAATGCCTTCAGAGAGTACTTCGGTACGTTTGGACTCAAAATAATTGAGGGATTTGTCGGAAGGACATATGCACTAATAGCGAACTGACCTATGTGCCCTTCTTCTGGCAAATCCCTCCACTGGCACAAAAATTTTCCAGTCCTTGAGGAAAGAAAATAGAATTAAAGCATCGAGGGAATTATATGTTTTTTTTCTGCGATACAGTCTTAGACATAAAAAAAGACCGATCGCTTGTAGCGTGAATTTATCAAAGTTCAGCTTCGGACAGCGCCTAGTTCACACGAAGAAAAATGTACTTGTAACATTAAGTTACATGATTTTTATGTTGCACCTAATTTACCCCCTATTTATATATTTGTTATACATTAACACTTCATCTATAAACAGACAGAAGATAAAACAAGCGAAAAATATAAAAACCGGTAATTTGTTAACATTGTGAAACGGGCCTCATAACATACCAAAGGAAGAATAAAAAAAAAGAAGTAATCCCAAAACTAATTAGAGTTTTCTCCATATACTCTGTTTCTAAAATCATTCCATCTATTATCCATAGAAATAACCATAATTGTGCATGTCGATGAAGTGCTCGTACTCATATCAATAGAACCTCTTGCACACAGGCTACATTGCGCAGTGAACACACGAAGAGATATTAAGTAAAAATAAACTTCAAGGGCGAAGGCAGTGAAATTTTCCCCAGTCTAAGCAAAAGCATGCAACTTGTTTTTAAAGCAAATTCACCATCGGCAACTCATCCGCCATACTCAAGTGTTTCCCTAAATTCCAAGGATGGGAAAGTTGAAAACAAAAGTGACTTTCAATTAGCGAGGCTGTGCACACACCTACACAGAAGAAAGAGTTTGGATCTCATGCCAGGTTCATAAATTACAACGGAGGAATTCCATACGACCACTCTTTTGCATTAGAACAATTGGTATTTCCAACGCTTTCCAGTATAATACAAGATAAGTGTGCAGTACTAAAGAGCATATACACACGCATAAGTTGCCAATGCTTCTACAGAGTGATTTATAAAGTTATACTGGCAAGTACAGACAGAGCTCATCTTTGAGTTCATTATCGTCAACAACAATCGATCACAACGCGATAACACGCTAGAAATTCCACTTCACACATCATCTCTGTATTCCTCATCTTTCACTGGAACTCTCTGCCGCCTGAAGTCAAGGGCTGCCGAACATTGAAATCTTTCAAATCCAAGTTAGAAAATTATCTTATGACGAGTTGCCAAACTAACTTACTATTATGACAAGTGTTGTATTGCATGTTTCCACGTATTCACATTTTTATGTTCTAGTGATATTTAACTTATTTTATATTTTTGTTTTCATATTTTCCGATAATGGTATATCTATAATGTGATAAGTTGAGCTATATAATAATCATAATTTTCCATACTGTGTGTACTTAAAAACATTGTATTCATTGTATGCTTTGTACTGCACTATTTTATTACTGCTATTATTACTGCTATTATTATTATTATTATTATTATTATTATTATTATTATTATTATTATTTATTATTATCATCATCATCAATAATTGTCTTTATTTTTTATACTTTGTATGTCTCATTTCTTTTGACCTACTGTTCACATTTTATTACGCTTTTTTCTTTCTTTCTGTATGTTATATATTATGTCTGATTTCTACTTACTTGTTGTTTACATTTTATTATTATTATCTTATTCAGTTTTGTGTGTAAAATTGTAGTGTACTTTGTAAATTTATAGTGTCTTTTGTAACGCAGTTTCACTCCTGGTTGAGTGTTAGAGAAGACCATATGGCCTTAACTCTGCCTGGTTAAATAAATTATTATTATTATTATTATTATTATTATTATTATTATTATTATTATTATTATTATTATTATTACGATCTGGGTCCGTTTTGGCCTGTTCGTCTCCAAATTATATTAGTTGTGGTTTCTGTAATTGTTTAAAATTGTATTGTTATTTGTCATTCCATATCATTTTTGGACCCCTTACATTTCTGTATCCCTGACAGATGTATTTTTAAATACTTTTGGTAATTGTTATTTCTCATTCTTGATATAATTATGTTCTTTCCATTTATTTATGTAATTTTCAATGATTTCAGTAATACTATTTTATACGTAGTTATGTACGTATATTATTATTTTTTTCTGTCTAGGGGATTATACCCAGCTAGCGCCCTCAAAGACACTTTGAGCAACTGTTCTGAAATTCAGTTAAGATTCTCTCCATTTCCTTACATGAATAATTCACTAGTTATACGGAAGATCACTTGCCAGATTGTAGCGCCGTCAGAAGGCAACGTTTTCCGGGAAGTGCTGGCGATCCGCTTGCCAGACTGCAGTGCAGAGATACGGCAGGAATACCGGTCCCTCATATTTAACTCGTCCTGTACGATATAGTTGAGTGCAGCATAGTGCAGAACAGGGTACAGCGGACTCATTGCCAAGAACTTACCATTGTTACGCTTGAGTGAAACACAAAAGGAAGTTTTGTTTGAAAAAGACATATAATTAAAAGGAAGGAGTGCTTATATATTTATTGTATATCACATTTAAATGCTGATTTCCGTAAATAGGAAAATACTATTAGAAATAACTACAGTATAACTTTGTAATACATTTGTAAAAATTACCGGCAATCTCATGGTAATATTTACTTAAACCGTACAATTTGTAAATGGAGTCATTAGTGCATATTCAATCATTTCAGTTGGGTAAATCTTTTCAATAATAGTTCCAAAGCAATCTATAAACGGTAATGTCGTCCGGAGAGTCGACATGGTTGGCGAGTTAGTATAGCGCTGACCTTCTATGCCCAAGGTTGCGAGTTCGATCCCGGGCTAGGTCGATGGCATTTAAGTGTGCTTAAACGCGACAGGCTCATGTCAGTAGATTTACTGGCATGTAAAAGAACTCCTGCGGGACAAAATTCCGTCACATCCGGCGACGTTGATACAACCTCTGCAGTTGCGAGCGTCGTTAAATAAAACATAACTTTAAACTCGTCCGGAGATTCAAGGCTCTTAAAACGCCCAATTATGGTATGTTATATGTTAACAGTTTCTACCCATTTTATAAGCTTGCAATACATTTCAAGGTCCAAAAATTAATTATACAATGAATTCTGATATGTTGTTTTGTAATCGAAATGTTTACAAGTATTGTGGCACAGCTCAACAAATCTTCCATTAGTGTTAGAATGGCGGAATCGCTTCCATATTCAAAATTACTTCCTAGTACTATATTAATGCAGTTGTTACATATTAGTAACTGTTATTGATGAGTCTTGTACTATCCACTACTGATTTTGATCATATTGTCAATACACAAAACAATCTTAGTACATTAATTGCCATAAAATGCTGTTTCCATAGATAAGGTGAACATATTCCTCAGAGCCATGAAAAGGCTTAAGATTATGAAACTGATCCAACAATGTCGTACTATATTATTAAATGCAAGAGTGGCATATCTAACGTGCTAGGAATTTTACTAATACTAATAACACGTTTTTGTAATTGGGTTTACTTGATGAAATGCAAGTAACATTGTTACGTCATGAATTGGTACGTGACAACATGATATTTTATTTTTACCCACGACTTAACCAACGCTCCAATTCTGCCTACACTCATAACTATTCACTAGTGCTGGAAGTTTATCAATTACATATACAATCGCAAATCATTGGTCATTTCATTTAACTTGGGAATACCAGAACATCAAAGCATCACGGCCGAACCTAGAGGGGACGAAAGGACATGACTCTGAAAACCTGAACAGTCCCGGCCAAATCGGGACGTCTGGTCACCTTACCATAGATAAATTACTCTATTTATCCTTAATTTTAGTCATAGGCATCAAAATAGACGCTGTGGACACGGATTATAACAGTATAATGATAAAATTATTGCACCTTAGAAAGATGAGGGTCACAAGTGTAAAAATTATACTTCTGAGATATTTGGAATTGAAGTTTTTAAAATGTCTAGTAATTTCAATGTTTTATATATTATTAATTTTATTTTTCCGGGCTATACACATTCAAGGGTGTTATTTGAGAATAATAATGCTCTTTTGTGAAATATTATTTCAGCAATTTGTTGCACTTGTAGCCACATTGCAATAAACCTGCATGAAATATTGTAGTTATATCCAAGTCTATTTCACTAAAAAAAATCCACAATATTCCATTTTAAATCATACATAGTACTGGATTATAACATAAATATACCGCAATTTTAATTAGAACATTTCAACTACGGCCAATAATTCCAATGTTATCTTCTACCTCGGCTGAAAACATACGGTTTTTATAGAAGTCATGGTAGGCCTACTGTAACTTGATATGATTTGCTTCACACAGTATTACAAGGTCACTTTTCTTTGCGCCACTGATACCTATGACCCGTCTATAGGTTGGAATGAGTTCATGTGAACCAGAATATCTCCTCCTTTGCCGGCGCCGAACATTCATAACACTGCACTCTTTATTCTGAGAACTGATTTTGCATACAAGTAAAATAAGCGTCTACTTTTCAACTACAATTTCCTTAATTTCATTCCAAATTACTTTTTCACCCTTTTCGTTTGTATTGGAATTAGATCCAAAAGGTAACTAGGTATAGTAACTTTAGAGGAATATCAATTTTATTCACATCATACCAAATTTTGTCCAATATTCTTTTGAGAAAATTAACTCCTTATATAGATGGAGAAGTTCAAATATCTTGGAGCAACAGTAACAAATATAAATGATACTCGGGAGGAAATTAAACACAGAATAAATAGGGGAAATGCCTGTTATTATTCGGCTGAGAAGCTTTTATCATCTAGTCTGCTGTCAAAAAATCTAAAAGTTAGAATTTATAAAACAGTTATATTACCGGTTGTTCTTTATGGTTGTGAAACTTGGACTCTCACTTTGAGAGAGAGGAACATAGGTTAAGGGTGTTTGAGAACAAGGTGCTTAGGAAAATATTTGGGGCTAAGAGGGATGAAGTTACAGGTGAATGGAGAAAGTTATACTGTACAATGCAGAACTGCACGCATTGTATTCTTCACCTGACATAATTAGGAACATTAAATCCAGACGTTTGAGATGGGCAGGGCATGTAGCACGTATGGGCGAATCCAGAAATGCATATAGAGTGTTAGTTGGGAGGCCGGAGGGAAAAAGACCTTTAGGGAGGCCGAGACGTAGATGGAAAGATAATATTGAAATGGATTGAGGGAGGTGGGATATGATGATAGAGACTGGATTAATCTTGCTCAGGATAGGGACCAATGGCGGGCTTATGTGAGGGCGGCAATGAACCTCCGGGTTCCTTAAAAGCCAGTAAGTAAGTAACTCCTTATATAGATGATATATGAAGTTCATAAGACAAAATAGTGTTGAAAAACACATAATAAGTACTCTTGCGCCATCAGCACTAGAAAGAGACACGCAATATTGGTCCTATTAGACAGAGTTCATGTGGTTCAGTTGATGTCTCATCCATATAAGAGATCCAACTACTCATCAGTCTCAAACACTCAAACACAACAGGCTCATTTAGTAGCAATATCATAAAATTACTTACTCTGATGAACTTTCAACATTTATCTGCGCCAGAATATTCAAAACAAGCAAACCCATTTTTGGATGAAGTGTGGAGCAGCATGCTCCCAGCTCATGAATGCAGTCGTTATTCAATTATTTTTAATTAATCCCTGCTGAGGAACGTCGCTGCAGGGCGCGCCCTGGTCGCTCACTCAAGGAGGTTGTGATGGGCTCGAAGGACATCACACCCAGGTTGAGTGAGTCACCAGAACGCGCAGTATTCTTCTCGCTTCTGCTCCGGACCTTGCTCTGCTGCCCTGTGACACATAATTCAATTTCGTCCAAGTCGGGCTGAAATGATGTCACAAGTAAACGGCTGTAGGAAATGCAATTAATTATAATTATGTATTACGACAGTCTAGTATATACAGTCACGAAGCTCAATATGTAGTAAATATGCATGCATAGATAGTTGCTAACCACTAGGATCGCTAATATCGCCTCATTACAGACAATGCGAAATAGTACCGGCAAAGTCTATTGTTCCTAGCACCCTCACAACTCAAGCTTCGTGACTGTATATATTGGTATTACCTTGAACAAACAATTTTTTTTTATTTTAGTAGGTTATTTTACGACGCTTCAATAATATCGACTTCAGTGGAAAAAACATGTCGAAAGGATGGATCGCACTAGATGGCCTAAACAGATTCTTACTTATGTACCAAGAGGAAAGAGGAAATTGGGAAGACCACGAAAGCGCTGGCATGAGACCGTAACAGATCCTGTAGGGTCTAATACGTGAGGGATATGATGATGATTTTACGACGCTTTATCAACATCTTAGGTTATTTAGCGTCTGAATGAGATGAAGGTGATAATGCCGGTGAAATGAGTCCGGGGTCCAGCACCGAAAGTTACCCAGCATTTGTTCACATTGGTCTGAGGGAAAACCACGAAAAAAACCTCAACCAGGTAACTTTCCCCGACCGGGAATCGAACCCGGGCCACCTGGTTTCGCGGGCAGACGCGCTAACCGTTACTCCAAAGGTATGGACTGAACAAACTATGATAAACTCCAAAAATTAGGGGATTTTTTAATTTATGGTAACATCACACAAGAATAAAACCAGTTGTGGATGTAAAAACAACGGAGAAAGTTTCAAAAGTACAATTAAATAGAGCTTACAAAATATATATATATATATATATATATATATATATATATATATATCAAGCCAAGCTGAGGGTCCTGGGTTCGATTCGCAGTATCGGAACGAATTTTTCTCCGCTAATAAGTAATAAATATACAGTGTAAGCTCTTATAGTTCGACTGCTTACGTAGGAGAATTAGACACGCCCCTGTACGTGCACTAAGAAATGGGTTTGCCATTTGATTGGGAATTGGTTCTGTGTCTTGTAGTGATACTTTTGTTAAAGGAAAACAGAATATTGTATTGATTAGGAATCCATATTGATCACTGATTTTAAATTAATGAACTCTTCTTTTTATATTTGAGAATTGTGCCGTTTGTGAGACGGAACTGTCGAAACCCACTGTGGTACTAGAAGCGCAAACACAAGTCTCGGGGCGGGCAGGAAATGCAAGTACAGTACTGTATTTGTTGATGGATAACCAATAAGAATTTGTATTCATTTCACCTGCCACACCCACTACCTTATTGGACTGAACTTTCAATTCTGTTATGTCGAACTTAGGAGAGTCCACTGTATATCAAATGTTATCAAATTTGAATCTTCAGTTGTTAAGGTTCAGGTATCTAGATTCTAGACCAGCGGTGCACAATCCGCGTCCCGCGGGCCTCATGCGGCCCGCCACTATGTTTGCTGCGGCCCAATGGTAAAGTTTCAAACTTAAAATTAAAAAATGTATATATATTTTAACAGATATATTACTAATTAATATAAATTACAGTAATCACTACTTAGTATTACATTTATGTAAATTGCATTTATTATTGGAGGATGTCTGCGGCCCTCAAAAAGAATTTCTTTTTATATTGGCCCGCAGTATTCATAAGGTTCAGCACTCCTGTTCTAGACCCACACCATTAAACATTTACAAGAAACCAGTGGCGTGCCGTACATGGAAGGCAAGGGAAGCATTTTACCTCTGCAATGAACCTTCAATCAGCCACAAAGATGTAGTTATTTAAATAATACGACTAGTAAGAGCAGTGATCGGTAAGACTACTCACTATCACTGCGTCCCAATTTTGTGTTCGGTGTTCTATACACCCAATGTGTCTTTAACTTCATTCTGTAGGTAGCTGGAATATGGAGCCTAATGGTGACTGATGACTGTACAAAAACTATTCTATCCCAATTTAAATATGAGGTGTCAGAAGAAAATACCGAAATAGAAGCCAATAGATATTTAAGAGCACAACTGACGTAACATAAATATCTAATGGAAGGACAAAGACAGTGTAACACATGTTATACAAAACTTAGTTTCCAACACAATTGACATACAAGATGCACAGCTACAACGTTGAAAGAAGATAAAAAGCATAAACTCGGAAGACAACTTTTTTTCTGAAATAATAAATGTAAAAGTGGATGATATATCTGCAGTGCCTGGGAAAAGTGACATAAGTCAGTTTCCACAAACCTTTTTTGATAATTTATTGACGACTTAGGGAACATCTGCTCGCTTGGAAAAAGAGACACAAGTATTTCTTCCATTACAATAATTCATACAGAAAAAAAATCAAATAGACATAAACCAGTGTAAGTTGTCAATAAATTACCAAAAAAGGTTTGTGGAAACTGACTTATGTCACTTTTCCCCAGGCACTGCAGATATATTGTTACAATTCTGTAAGTGAGCCCCTTCAGTATGTACCGCAAGATTTGGCATTAAAAATGACATGCTATTTGAAGATCTTGATTACAAAAAAAAAAAAAAAATACCTATCCGCTGTGTTAATTATAAGAGAGTCAAAACATGCTCCGAATTTTCCATGTCTCGAAATGACTTATAAATACATCATGAACTTCAAATAAAAGTAATACTGCATGGTAATATAACATGAAGAGTGCAACACAGAGACAAAATAAAGGTTCAGTTCCAGCATTGTATTCTTCACAGCTTCCTGTGCCTACCAAACTTAGTATTCCCATGAGAACACATTCCAGTTGGCACAGACTTCAGTCATTCGAGACATAAACTGCCAAACCGTACACACTTAATGCACATACATAATATTCTGGAACGGACATTCAACAATTTTGTATGGTAAAAGGGTCTATAGTCCCGTCGCGTCGCTCTAATTTCCGGCAGCCAATCACGTTGCAGGTCGGCTACATTTAAACGTGTGCGTCTTGTGATTCGCTGATAAAGATGTTAAGCATTTCCTAAGGCTGGATAAATACTTAATATAATCGCCCGCCATTTTGGCTCTTTCGTTGGCGTTCGCATTAAGCACATGAGGACATTATTTGCCGCTCAATTATTTGCTGAATTACAGTGCGTTTGATTTATTATCATAGGAGCTACGACATGATAATGTTTAACGGTGTGGCAAATAGAATCCTCGTATGGTAGCTCGGCAACGAAAGAACAAAACTGGCGAACGATACTACCTACCTAGACTTTATAGAGCCTTGACTTCCTAAGACGTAAGCAAAGAGGAGGAGTCACGCCGGGAATAACAGCGTCGCAACTATAGTGATAAGAACTGCCTATTGTAGACTCGCTTGAATCTTCCTTGTATTTGCAAATGAAATAGTAGCCCATCACTTTGATAGGAGGTCTTTGGCTCAAATGCTACAGCGCTGGTTTTTCATCTAGACTGCCCGGGTTCGAATCCCGGACAGGTCGTGATAGAATTCGTGGTGGGCAAAGCAGATGTTGCAGTCTTATCTCGGGGTATACTCATTTCCGTCTTTTATTCCACTAACACTGTCCACTTTATCTACACTTCTCCTCTTTAACCATCTCCGTTTCCCCCCCCCTTCGGGCTTGCGATCGATGCAGAGTCGGTTGCAGGTCGCCACCCGTGGTATGTGGTCATTAGTTGCTGATGGTAGTGTTTTACAATGGGCTTTCCTCTCGGCTCATGATACTCGTGGGACTGGGTCTTGAGGAACCACTTATGCTTATGTGGAAAGACGAATGGATTCTGTAGGCGATAGAAGTTTGGGGGCGGTTCTTAGGGAAATCTGTAGAACGAGAGAGCCTTAGGACATGCACATCATTCCATCCCGACTAGTACAATGGACCCCTACTTGTAAGGACAGTTCCAGATAGTGCTCCTCCCCTAAAGGAAGACTAAGTACAGTACAACTCTTTAACATACTGATGACCAACTCAGCTGTTCTTATGAAGCAGTGTGCCCTCACGAGCAAAAAAAAAATAAATAAATAAATAAATAAAAAAAAAATAAAAAATAAAAAATAACGTTGGCACTGCAAGCAAGCCGTGTGCAGGAATGCCAAAAATGATCTGCTCTTCCATACTGTACATTTGCAGCGAAGATTGCTCTTGTACATAGAGCACGAGTTGGTCACTACTGCTTTAATAGCTCACTTCATAAGCACGTTAATTTAACTTTGTCAAAAATACACCGTGTCCCGCTTAGAGAGAATCGAGAAATAAATGCTCACCACTTAAAATCAGTTAAAGATATCGTTGAGATTTGTATCTGACAAGATAGAGAAACTGTCCAAGTTTACGCAACAAAGTTTGAGAACAGCTGCATGCGTAACTTTGGTTTGTTTTGTAGCCAAAACAAGGCTGGCGCCATTTTGTAAGAGAACACGCCATGGTCAACATCTGGACACAACAGAAACAGTCAACATGTGGACACCACAACAGAAAGTTCAGTGTGTGCTATGACTAGCAGAAGAAAAATCTGTTACGCGAGTACAACGCCGTGTTCTTCGTACATGGATAGGTGGATCCGAAGACGACGACGACCCAATGCCTGGTCAACCAGGTCACCCGATCTGACCCCCTTGGACTTTTTTTTTCTGGGGATTTTGTGAAGAAAGCTGTGTACCAAAGAGAAAGAGCTTTGGAGGAACTGAGGCAACGCATCACAAATGCAGCTGCGTTAGTGACTCCACAAATGCTACAGAATACTTGGCGGGATATTGAATACCGTTTAGATGTCTGCAGAGCAACTCAACGCCCACATATCGGGTTGCATTGACATTCTCCGAAACTCGGAGAGTTTTTACATCAAGTTATGTAAAAAGGTATGTTAATAAACACATGAAATTGTCATATACATATACAGTCCCTACAGAAGCCAATTGGCTTGTCGTTAGCACGACACCTTATCCTGCTCAAGGTTTTTCCGTGGTTTCCCTTGAGTAATAAGACAAATGTCGGGATGAGCCCTAAAAGAAATGAGCCACGGACCATTTTCCTTCCCCTACTCTTTCTCTTCTACTATCACAAAGAACTTGCTAATTTCTTAGATAATCCTATAATATGATAATAGGGGAAAATAAATATACTGTAAGTTCACAGGGCTAACGGCTTCGAAGCTGGGTGCCTGGTTCTAATGAAGTGCCCTGGTAGCAATCTAAAACATGGGGGCATGAGATAGTTACTCTGCCAGCCATAATAAATTCACTTCAATTAAATTCCCCACTGTAAAAAAAAAATGTCACTTATTTCTCGATCCCTCTAAGCGGGACACGGTGTATATTAACGAAGTAAAACGTATTTAGGGCCTATTTGCAAAAAAAAAAAAAAAAAAAAGTGGAATTAAAACGAAAACAGTATCACAATATTATGGACTTACACTTCTATGCACTATATTAGAAAATTTGCAACAATCATTCTACCAATGAATTAAAAATATATAGTGAAAGGACTTCATGTAATTCCTTCCATAAAGGGCGCATTTTGGTGCTTGTTAAGCCTGCTTTTGCTGCAAGGCTTAGGAATATCCCCGTCTTGCCCAGTATTTGTCATTGCCAATGTATACATACACGCTATATACTGTACCTTCACATTATCTTAAGAAATCATAACTTCGCAAGAATTTTTTCTTCGTTCGTGCTGAAAAAGAGTCAAATGAAAGTTCTCACGCAAGAACTGAATTTCTCTTGTGCTACAGAGCAAGCTTATGAACCTGCGGACTTTAGTTCGATCCATCGTGGTTAATGGTGATAATTGTGGTGGGTAAGGTTTTTCCAGGGACTTCCCAGTTTTCAACTTTGCAAATATCGTACCCTCCCCTTCCCCCCAAGCTCTCCATTCACATTACGTTTTTCCTTCATTTCATCAAAAGTACTGTAAAACCTGGAGATGCCCAGCCAGACTACAATCTTCTCTTTAAGCCTCTCGAGCAAATATATCATTGTTAACGGGAGCGTCTCTTTGATGGAACATCGTTATACACGGATCAATTTGTATATCTGGTCACAGGGAAAAGCCCGAGTCTATAGCTCTGTGGTACCTCCAGGTTCTAAATTAATAGACTGGGTTCTTCAATCATATATCTTCCTCCCACCACCTAGCAAGTTCAGCACGTGTAACATATCAGTAGGCAGCGCATTTTCGTTCCCAAACAAGATAGGAAAGTTATCGGTTAGTATATCCTGAACTTTAGTACTGCTTATGACAGTGTGAATAGAGCTGGACTCTATAATGCTATGGAAGAACTTGGATTTCCCCATAAGCTCATAAGATTAGTGAAGGCCACCATGGAAAATAGTCAATGTTGTGTGAAAATACAAACGGACCTCTCTGATAAGTTTACTACCAAGGATGGACTCAGACAAGGTGATTCTCTTGCATGCCTATTGTTTAATATATCATTAGAAAAGATAGTGCGGGAAGCAAAAATACAAACAAGAGGTACCATCTTTTATAAATCTGTACAAATATTAGCCTTTGCGGATGATATTGATATAATAGCGAGGACAGAAAGAGATCTAATGAAAACCTTCAGAAATCTAAGAGATGCAGCTGGAAATATGGGATTAAAAATTAATGGAAACAAAACAAAATACATGGTAGTCAATAACAAAAATAATAATAAAACTTCTAAGTACATTGAGATTGATGATGCCAAATTTGAGACAGTCCAGAGCTTTGTATATCTTGGATCACTAGTTAATAGTAACAATGATATCTCAGAGGAAGTAAGTAGAAGAATACAAAGCGCCAATAGGTGTTATTATGGGCTGCAAAAACAAGTTAAATCAAGATTGCTATCTCGTGGCACAAAATGTAGACTATATAAGACCCTAATAAAACCAGTGTTGACCTATGCATCAGAGACGTGGCCTCTTAGCGAAAGGGATAAATTTAGATTGGCCGCATTCGAAAGGAAGATATTGCGAAGGATTTTTGGACCTGTAAGGGATGGTGAAACTTGGAGAATAAGATATAACAACGAATTATACCAGCTTTATGAGTCTCCCGATATAATAACATCCATTAAGATTGCTCGTCTGAGATGGGCAGGGCATGTTAAGAGAATGGATGAATGTGAAATACCTAGGAAGGTGATGGAACATGGGATTGCTGGAGGAAGAAGAGTTGGAAGGCCAAAGCTACGATGGATAGACTGTGTTATGGATGACATTAAGAGGCTTGGAGTGAAGAACTGGTGGACGGTGGCTAAAGATCGAGACCGATGGAGAAGAATTCTTAAGGAAGCCGAGGCCCGATCCGGGCTGTAGCGCTATGGATGATGATATCCTGGACTTTCAGTGTTCAAACTCTAACCTTAAATGCTTACGTCAGGATGATACGAAAGGTAAAACCTTGTTCGGTAAATAATAATAATAATAATAATAATAATAATAATAATAATAATAATAATAATAATAATAATAATAATAATAATGGAGCATGAGAACTATAAGTAGGATTGCTACTAAATTGAAATGGTCTGTACAGCTACTTTTTAACTACATAAACGCGAAACTAGCGCACTACAAAATATTAGTGCTACATATGACAAGAAATATAATTAGATCCAAGATAATACTGAACTAGTATATATAATATAGTTTATAGAACATAATAGTAAACATTATATATATTAACTGTATATATTCTATAAATACAATATATAAAACTCATTTAACAAAATCAGGTCCGTTACGGAAACAAAAATATATATTCTGAGATTATGAAATTCATATCTTTTACCATAACTGTCAGTAAAAATTTGTTTAAGCTAAGAAAATGTTCTTCCTACGTCAAAAGACGTTACAGTGACACAATTATAATAACAAAAATCAATATACAAATTAACAATATTTACATTTTACACAATAGGCTATATACAAAATACAGATCAAAATGAAATACAATGTAACATAGATTCATAAATTAAAATATTAACACAGAAGTCTGAATGAAAATGCAGCTTACTCAGTATTAGAATCAGATCACAATGTAGTCGTAACTTGGCGTTTTACATAATATATACAACATTGACTATGTAGCTCCTGTATTGCACTATGATTCATAGTCTATGCGTACCTGCTTGCAATACTACCCTGCTTATGCATCCATGACTAATGAGCCACGTTATGCATCGACGTGACGTAATAGATGCACCAGAAGAAACTACTCGATACGCTGTACGTTTGGGAACAAAAATGGCGCTGCCTGGATACCAGTTATTGTAACGCACACTCTGTAGATGAACAATAAGAGACCTGCCCAAGAAGCTATGGGCATCTATTACAGTGACTTAATTCTAAAAACTTTCATCATGGTGGTAATAATAATTATTATTTTCATTATTTATAATTAGGGAGCGGATTTTAGCATATTTGCATGTTTTATTCCTTAGTTGCAAATCATATCGATGGGTGATCGGCAGAACATTTTAAGCGCCATTTTTTTTTTTCAAAAATGAGCTTTTTACGTAATGAAGCGGGAAAACCATGACGCACAGCCTGGAAAAACAGCGTAAGCGAGTTATTAATATCGAATGAGAAAAGAAGTACATTTCACCTTAACTGTTTAAGAATTATTTTAGTGACTAACAAATAGTCTTAGGATATGCCCAGTTCCCAAAATCATCTTTTGTTACCAAGTGGCTCATAAGATAGAAATTTCGGCTCTTAAGATAAAATTTATGCCTGTTAAGATATTTCGGGTCCTATTCCTAGCAATAGGCGATAAGATAATCAACTTTTTTTCTGTTTACTTGACAGAAATTCATTACAGAAATAAGTAATCATTGTGAATATAGTTTAATTTTACGTACAAACACAATTATATTAAAAACATGGATATAAACTGTAGGCCTACAATGATGAGTATTTAATCTCTTTTGCGCTTTTTCTCTTAACTAATTCAGTGCAGTTCTTGTCGTAATCACTGAACGTCTGTTGTTGTAACATACTGCGAACAAATAAAATCAGCACTTTAGTTTGCTTAATGTGCTATTGGAATCAGTGCAATTTGTGACTAAAATGAGTAAAGAATCAACTTTTCTACGTAGAAGAAAATTCCTCGTCTATTTGTATTAGCAGAACAAGAAAACAAAACAGCAGACGATCAAGTCATTTGAATGTGTGGTAGCATTCAAAGTTGTCAGAAATTTTTGCTGGCCACATTTCCCAGATGACCCTTCGCTATATCAGAGATCCGTCAAATGATTTGAAAATAGCAAAATATGATGCTTGAGGCCGACATTCACCGATAAACAAAACCAAACAACCAGATTAGGAATTATGGACCAAGACTATACAATTCAGTATTGAAAAATAATCCAGACCTAAGCAATTTACACAATATTCTTAAGTTTAAAAATAAAGTGAAATGTTTGTATGATATTTGATAAATTGTATTATTATTTTAAGTGTTACTAGCATTATGTGGTACTAATTTTTATTGTATTTATCTGATACATGTAACCTATAAGATAAAACATTGTAATAAATATAAATAGATAATTTTCTTGATTAATAACAGTGTATATCTCCAATAAATGATTTCTTAGCATCGCCACAGATACACTTGATTATACTTGTCACTATCTCTGTCATTAGAGAGTTCTTGAAATTTATATTTTCCCTGCCATTCATAAAATATTTTGATATGATGCCTCTTGCACAGAAGGGGAGATTTATAACTGAAACTTGATTAAATATATTTCAGTATTATTTGTATTTATCCTGGTAATAATGAACAGTTTGACTCGTAGACATTTTTTCACCATTAACTTCCCATGATTGTACGCGAAGATTCGAAGAGAATGGCACTTACGTAGACTTTCGGCTCCCTCTTCTACCAATAATGCACAACACAATGTCAATACGGCGGTTGCTGTCGTCTGCGATACAACGAACTTTTCTGTTGATTTTAGAGTTCATTTTTTTTCCTGGTTATTATATGCTTATTTAAGTTGTGTTAACTCTCGCTAAGTGGTTTTATATTTTGTTTTATCCGTCTTAGTATTTATTTTAGTCTTGTAAATATTTTTGCTTTATTACTAATAATAATAATAATAATAATAATAATAATAATAATAATAATAATAATAATAATAATAATAATAATAATACTAATATTATTATTATTATTATTATCACTATTACTATTACTATTATAATTAATTATTTTGTATTACTATCTTTGTATCATCTCCGTCACGGTTATTCTATTATTATTATTATTATTATTATTATTATTATTATTATTGTTTATTATTGTTACTATTATTTCTATCATCAACATTATTCTTGATCTCTGTAAAATTTATGTAGACTACTGGACTGTACCCGAGCACGAGCATATGCTCATTTCGGGTATCTATTCAAATGTATTCATTTCAAATGTAAATTGTGAATAAATTTGAATTTGATGTTGAAATTGTCATGTAGTTTATTAGAAGACTACCAGCTGTTTCTTCCATTATTGTAGGAAACAGTCAACTAGGAAGTATCTTCCAAACGATCTCTCAATCCCCACTCCTCAAACATACTCGAGTATTGCGAGCTGCAAGTGATTCGGCGCTACCTATTGCTTTGGACACGACTGGCTTAAGCAGTGAGTTGGGGGACAAGCAACTTTAACTGATGATATCTCAATATTCTTATAGCTGAAAAACATCAATAATAGTAAATTGCTTAAAATAAAAGTTTTTTTTTATTCTAACAGTGCATATTTTATTTGTACAGTATCCTGATTTTTAAGTACATACGTGCATGCATATTTCGCCATATTTGGTGCATATGAATCCGCCCCCTATTTACTATCCTCGTCAGAGGTCTGCATCGCACGTTTTCGCTCGAGCGACAAGTAGTTCATAACGTAATCTGATAGGTAGCGCACATACATGATGGGTAAAATTGTCACGAGCGATAAATCCTCGAACGGTATAAGCCGAGCGTTAGACATTCGTTCTTGTTAAAGTGATGAACTGTGTAGTAACATCATAGATGTTTATCATTTCAAAACTTTGCAGTGTTTAACTAACCTCTCCATAGTACAACTACAAAACTTGCTTTAAAATGTAATATAAATGTTGTAGGTAAATGTTCCCCCCCCCCCCCACACAGGAGTGATTTTGTTTTTGCCACATCTGATAGATCTTATTGGATGTAAATGTAATTATTATAAACGGAGAACACAATCATGATAATGCAAGAACTGTATCAAGTTTTCTAGTAATAATAATAATAATAATAATAATAATAATAATAATAATCTCTAATAATAATTTAGTGTATCAATCTTTGCGTCTGTAACAGTTGTGCAGCATGATTATTCGTTTTATTATATTTTCTGTGACGTTATCTCTGTACTAATATTGTTATTATCTACTGCTATATCAATAATATTTTGTAAAACGTTTCTACATTGTCGCAGTATATAGGCGGAACACTATGTATGGACCTATCATATTATATATGTGGTAAATCAAATATTGAATAATTATTAATTAGCAATAATAACTGTATATCGAAGTTTTCATACTATTTTATATTTTATAACTTCATGTTCCTGTTTTGGTACGTTCCATTGACTGTTCCATTAAACGTTTGTCATAAACGCAGAAAATAAAGCCTTATTTTTACCGTGTGAGCAAAACATATGTATATCTTATCTGTCGCCTTCCATACAAGATAAAACATGTCGGTGAGATGACCTTGTACTGTGCTTCTATTTATTACGAGCGTATCACGACCGATTGTATCTCACTCGAGGGTGCGACACTCGACCGAGTTCAAGCGAGCGATTTAACTCCAATGCAGCACTCTGATCCTCGTTATTGTTATTACTAGCCTCCTGCAACTGAAACAACAATACTGCTATTACATACAGTAACTCTCACCAGTCATCGATAAATTAAAAATTAATTTTAAAATACGTGATGTTCATTTTTTGCTATACTCTGCTTGCACTGATAATCTACTCACACGAAATAAATTTTGGTGAAGGACTTTGGATCTTTACTTCTTATTCATATAAAAGAGACTTGCTTGAACGCTATTGAAGAAAGGACACTGGTAAATTTATACCACAAATGGTATAAAACTTTTATGTCAAATGTGATTAAGGAAATACAATGTTTTTATGGACACACGCGGAAGTTACAGCTATGTAAGAATTGAGACGCCTACGATACGACCGTCGCCAGGGCAACGCTGTGGAAAATTTGCCGATACGTACAGGGGAACTGAAACATAAAACATCATCAACACGAATACAGTATATAACAGTCTTGTTCGTGCAGCTCATATTTTTGCAATAGCATCAGCTTCAAATGTTAGATAAGATAAGTAACTCGTTTTTGTTCGGTTATTTAACGACGCTGTGTCAACTAGTAGGTCCAAGGAATTTGAAATAGCGAGGTGGTATCTGAAGAGATGAGGGCGAGGATTCGCCATGGAATTATCAGACATTTACTCTATAGTTGGAGAAAAACTATGAGTAAACTGGATTAAAATTTCTTTTACACAGGGAACGAATTCCTTGCCACATGGTTTTGAAACTTGCAACACTAGAAAAAAAACTTGAACCTGACCCATATCTGATAGCATATGAAAAGTGGAGAGTTGCTTAACCCTTAAATTCACAAAGTATCTTATAGAATACAATAGATTAATAGGCTATATGCTATAACTTTAATAGAATAGAAAAAAAAAATGATAGGGAAATTAAATTTAACCAAAATTTCACAATACTACAATATTCTACAACATATAAAATATGGACATTGCGACAGTAGTTTTCTTTACAGTCAGACACGGTTTAATAAACTAGTGTGAGAAATGAAGTTTTGCCAATTTATTTTAAGTTATTTGTTTTATTGCGCGCCCTCAAATTAGAGGCTGCCATTAGACAAAGCATACAAAAACAATGTAAGAACAAATAGATGAAGAAAGATAACAGTGTAAGAAAAAAAGTAAACAAGTACACAAACAAATAAACAATGGCAGTTCACAGAATAAAAAAGTTACAAGTAAAGAAGCAATGGAAGCTAATAAGAGAAAGAAAGAAGATAATTTTGCGCCAGTTTTTTCAGTACACTGAATTAGAGTCCATATGGGTGGTTGTGATCTTCCAGGCTTGCCAATAGACACAGAATAACACACAATTTACAATAATGGTTGTGCATGAATGGGCATATGAAAAATATACAGATAAAAATTTATGATAAAAATACAGATTTTCGATCACAAATATAGGTCTCGCAAGAAGGGAATACCGACGGAAGGAATGCGAATGAAACATTGCGATAAGGAAGTGAGGGCGACAGGAAAGGTCACGAGATAGCTTGAATGATATTCAAGACTACAGTCGGAAGAGAAATGACATCGATAGAATCAGGCTTGCGTTGTGATAGTTACATTACGACTTTAGTTTGTTCCATTGCATGTGATTACGTGTCTTGTATCGCACGGTATTATTATTTTTATACTCGCTTGCGCTCGTTTCATAAACAAACATACTCGAGTCTTAATTACTACAATTATAAGCTCGTTGCATAACGTGCTATTTCTAAAATCTTCAATTTTAAAATATTTCAAATTTGGAAAATGGTTTGTAATTTTATTATAAAGTCTTGGGCCGAAACTAGCACATGTTTAAGAGCTGCACTTGTACGACATTTAGGCTCAATTAATGGGACAGTAGACTTTTGTCTTCGAGCTGTTTGTTACCTTTAGCTTTGCCATGGTCAAGAACTCTCAAGCCGTTGCAGCCTCTGCTCTAAGCAGAACTGCTGCTGTCGCTGTTCACGAATCTAAAAATATCGAATGCACATCAGTCTTCTGGCGGAACACATCAACCTTCAGCGTTATTCCGGGGAACTTGGGAAAGCTCTGCTATCGTAACAAGCTACACACTACTGGTATGGTACTAATTCATTAGAATAAACAATGGAACGACTCTCCTCCAACACACAGAAATAACAACAGAAAACATATATCTCTTAAGAGCCGTGTCTGCAACTGTGGTAAGAACTACAATCCAGCAAATATAGTTTCTCTTCCAGAAATAAAAGAAGATATTCATCTTCCTTCTACAAAGAATGGTTGCATGATTTTTGGTCTTCTGCGTATCAGTGTATGTATCCCTAGCTGTGGAATGTATGGTGTTGATTCGAAGTCCTCACAAGAGGGCAGAAGGAATTCTTCAAAAAAATGTGACTACAGGATGAAATAGTACATTATGCAACGAGCCTATAATGGTAGTAATTAAGACGCGAGTATGTTTGTTTACGAAACGAGCGCAAGCGAGTTTCATAATTTTCATACGAGCGTCTTAATTACCATTATAGGCAAGTTTCATACGATTTTTTATGCTCGACCATATTTCTAACTTGAAATTATTCTTAAGTATTCATGTTATGGTTATCTAAGTGAGGAGCAGAACTGACCTTCTAAATTGTGAGATGTGCGCAGACGCGAAAGTATTGATTTTTTCCGAGGATGTCATTGACCTTGATATAATCTAGAGAATAACATGAACATTAATCTTGATATAACCTGGAAATTGATTTAGAATTGAAAAACGAGATGACAAATTGAATTTATTTGACTATTATTTACAATTAACGCTAATTACTATAGTAACAGAACACAACCTTCTGCGACAGTAGGCCTATTGGATTTCCAGCCTCCGTGACGTTTCGCTAGTTGTCTTTCGATTGCATATCCGAGAATAATCGATACTTGCACTTTTATAATGCTACAATGGTGATTTCTCATTGGCTGAACAACTGAACTATAATGAATATAGGTGTACTTTAATGAGGTGCATTACTACATTTCGGCATGGTCAAGTAATTAAACCGACGAACTCCGGGAGGTTGTATTGGACACCACAACAAACAGTTTTTTCTAATGTCATATTGTGCTGTGAGACACTATTTCGCGAGGACAGCAAATCTTAATGTAACATAAACCATTGCCATGCCTTACTGCTCGAGACTCACATATCATAAAACATTTACACACCAAAATCACTTCACTGACCTGTACACAAAGGTTACATCGGCGAGTCACTTACACTGCGTCTTTGAGTGCAAGGTGTGTTAATACTGTCAATTCGTCATTTATGTTGTTTATGACTAGAGAGCGGAATTTAGGCAAAAACATATTTTTTTTTTCCTTGATACATGCAGGCAGGCTTGAGATTTAATATTTACATCTTTCATGGTAAAATAAAGGGGTTTAATAGTGCCTAAAATGCCTATTTCGACGTCATTGCCTACGTTAAGATTTTTTTTATTTTTGCATCATTTTTCGTAACTGTTTACTGTTTTTCTTAACAGCCTGTACCGTTTACATTCCAAGACGGTTAACAACAATTCCTTCCTAGCAGTGAACAACACAACAGAGAAGTACCTCCGGACTACCCCTTCTCATTTTTAAAATCTTTCAATCCTAAAACTCCAACTTTCAGTCGGCGTGAATAGCGTTGTCGGTATAGCTCGAGATTGCGGGTTCGATCCCGACCCAGGTCGATGGCATTTAAGTGTGATTAAATACGACAGGCTAATGTCAGTAGATTTACTGTCATGTAAAAGAACTCCTGCGGGACAAATAATAATAATAATAATAATAATAATAATAATAATAATAATAATAATAATAATAATAATAATAATAATATTAATAATTATTATTATTATTATTTCTTTCTCTATCTGTAGGCAATTTAACACAAACTCGCTGGGTTCTACCCGAATAAGCATTCTCTTACATTCCAAGACAGATATCAACCCCTTCCTTTTTTCTCACCATTTGTAAGTACAGCAGTGAGCGACACAATAACCACAATAGGTGCTGATCATCTACTGTGAAGCAAACTATAGAAATGTGATTGGTGAATGAAAAACACTCTTATACTAGCAACATTCTTAACAAAAAAGCCTATTTTTTATTTTATAGAGCCTAAATAAAGGAGTTTAAGAGCCTATTTTAGACGCCTAGAATGCCACTTTTTAGAGCAGCGTTTCTCAACTTTTCTGAAGTGGGGACCACTTTTTTTAAGTCAGAACAGTTCCGCGGACCACCTTACTCTTGTTTCCTTCGAAAGCAAATTTACCATTTATGTAGCACATGTTAATATCAATATACGTACTTACATTTTAATGCAGAAATAATTAATTAAAATTAATTTAATTCAATTAATTTTATATTAAGTTAATGTTAATAGGAAGAAAATTTCTTATATCGTCATTTGCAAAAAGAGAAATAAAAAAATTAATGCAGAAACATGCCCGATTTACAACAAGTAAAGATGCAATTTTGCATGTTCTATTATTTGTGTACGACGTCCAGTACGTGACCATTTCAATGTTCAAACTATTAAGAAAGTCATAAATACATGAAAAGGTTCGGTACTTCGGTCCTCTTAAAGCGGCTACACACGACCCAATCTGCAGGGTCCGATTTGCAGGGCGGTTGGGTCGGACGAATTGGTTCTGTTCTCCACACGACCCAACTTGCAGTAGGCTGATCCGCTCCGTTGTGAAAAGATATATCATGGCTCGTTCACTTTCCAAGTTTCAAAAAGTTGGAATTGCATTGAGTTTGTTGTTACAGAACGATAAACAGATATTATATGAAAACAATATATATATATATATATATTTTGTTTTTCAAGATTAAGAATGTTGAGAGTTCACTGTGCAGTGATGAAGCGTTTCCCTCGTAACTTAAAAACTTGTTAACTTTTCATGTTCTCTCTTTTTTATTTTATTGCTGAAACTCATGTTTACAATATCATGCTCTTTCAACTACAGTCCTTAATAAACAATAGTTTTTTTTTATTTTGTGTAATAGAAAATACTGAGGTTTGACTACTTTTTAAAATGAATTTATTTTTTATCAGACAACCTATTAACGGTAGAGAAGTGATATTGCATCATATTGTAGATATGACATGCATAAATACACACAACAAAAATTCCTTCACAGAATGTTGGATAGTTTTTGATGGAAATAAATCCCGAAAAGAAAAAGTATATGATTATGACTCGTGACCAGAATATTGTACGAAATGGAAATATAAATATTGGAAATTTATCTTTTGAAGAGGCGGAAAAATTCAAATACCTGGGAGCAAAAGTAACGAATATAAATGATACTCGGGATGAAATTAAACACAGACTAAATATGCGAAATGCCTGTTATTATTCGGTTGAGAAGCTTTTATCATCCAGTCTGCTGTCAAAAAATCTGAAAGTTAGAATTTATAAAAGTTATATTACCAGTTGTTCTTTATGGTTGTGAAACGTGGACTCTTACTTTGAGAGAGGAACATAGGTTAAGGGTGTTTGAGAATAAAGTGTTTAGCAAAATATTTGGGGCTAAGAGGGATGAAGTTACAGGAGAATGGAGAATGTTACACAACCGCATGCATTGTATTCTTCACCTGACATAATTAGGAACATTAAATCCAGACGTTTGAGATGGGCAGGGCATGTAGCACGTAGGCTATGGGCGAATCCAGAAATTAACTTAGAAAGCATGTTGTAAATATTCAGATTGTCAATGTTAATACAGATAATACAATATAATATTTGTTTTATTCAGTCTTATGACAAATCAATTATTAAAACAATGACTTATATTTCATAACATGTAGTCATTGAGTTTTATACAAATAAGTTACGAACGTTTTCGCCCATTCAGGCATCTTCAGGTTCAGTGTACAATATCTCATTATTAAACTTTAATACTGAATCCAGAAATGCATATAAAGTGTTAGTTGGGAGGCCGGAGAGAAAAAGGCCTTTGGGGAGGCCGAGACGTAGATGGGAAGATAATATTAAAATGGATTTGAGGGAGGTGGGATTTTATGATAGAGACGATTTATCTTGCTCAGGATAGGGACCAATGGCGGGCTTAAGTGAGGGCAGCAATGAACCTCCGGGTTCCTTAAAAGCCAGCAAGTAAGTAAGCAGAAGGACAGTGTTTTATACATATTAATTTTCATTATTGTACAAGATACAGTAATGGAGGAAAAATAATGTTTAATATTTCCAAAATTTTACTGCTGTAAGCTGTATCTAACCTCTTAAAAATAAGAAAACATTTAAACTCTTCTCATATTTTCGACAAAGCATAGGTGTGCATATTGATAACGTTGATCCTATTGTGTTGGCATGCTGTGCACTACATAATTTGTATTTTTCGAGAAGAATTTCTAAAGCCTGATTACACATATCTCTGTTCAGATAATTTGCGTTTGAAATGTCCCATAAACAAAGCATATCTTTATACTGTTCAAAAATGTCCTTCCAGACTTCTTTTTCCTTTTCCGTCATTTCATCACTGTCACTGCTCTCAGTTCTTCATAAACGCCACTTCTGCAAGCTGCAACTGACAAGAAATCGGCCCGATCGTGCTACACACGACCCAACTTGCAGGGTGTTGGAGTAGGGGAGTCGGCAGATTGGGTGGCTGCCCGAACCAACCACCCGACACGAGGTTTGTTGTCCCTGCAAGCCTACACACCACCCGATCGGCAGGGTCCCTGCAAATCGGACCCTGCAGATTGGGTCGTGTGTAGGCGCTTTTATGAATTCGGGTAGTCTCTGACTGGGTTACAGGCACGGCGCCAGATGTGCACGGAAAAGATAGCGAGAAACACCATGTTCATAGTGCTTTAAATCCCTCTTTCTTTTGCTGAGAGTAGAGTGGGAAGTCGATAGACGGGTAGGGTAAATAAATTTCATGAAATGTTAGTACTGGGAGAAAAAGTGAAAGGCGATTGCCATTTGTCATTTACAAACTCTGAGATTTTCAGCTATAGTGTGATACGCAATTCGTTTGAATTTTATTTTTTCTTCTGTCTTTTTTGAAGGACCACAAGGACAGACCTCGAGGACCACAGGTGGTCCCTGTGGTCCGCGGACCATAGTTTGAGAAACACTGTTTTAGAGCCTAAAATTCCGCTCTCTATTTATGACAGTAACGCAACTGTGAACTATGTTGCAGTAACAGCATGGCAACATCTTCTAGGATTCGTGGCTAAGTTACCCTAATACATTTTTGTGTGTGGGAAGTTTACACCGAAATCACAGAGGATACACGTGTCAGGTCAGATTTACACAGCATAAAAACTACAGGTCTATTTTGGTTATCCTATATATAGGCGACTGGGATAGACTATTTCTTGTGCTATAACGTGGAGGAAAGAGAATTATTGGGCAATGAAAATCGGTTTACCTATAATGTGACGAAAGCCAAAGTATCACGTAAAAAACTATTAGTCTATTATTTTTATGCTAGCAAGGTTCAAAGTCATTCGTCTAAAAATAAACATCGCATTGTCTGCAATGAAACCTGTATTACCACAAGGAATGCAATTACTAATCCTCAAAGTACCATCCACCATACCGGAAACGGACATATCTGACAATGAGAATGAATGTGATGCGTCAGATGAATACGAAATTGAAAATGACACAGGCCTCACTTGGTTTAAAAGGTTTAACTTGATGATTTAGACCCAGCTCCAGGCTTAACAGTGGAAGCTATGGCACGAGGCACATCAATTCCAATGTACAGGAAGCGAAGCAAGGAATTTGCATGCTTATTTGCGGTGAAAAATTCAATATATGTGTGTATGTGTGTGTCAGTGTTTCGATGTGTCTGGACTCTTCAGTAAACTCTGATCTTAAAGCAAACCCAGCGAAAGGAGTCTGTTCCTTGATCCTTCAAAGTTAGCTTTCATTAACGGCAGCTCTAATCATAGAGCCAATGGGCCAGTATATGTCCATGGATTCATAGAGTCATTTTACCTAAGAGCCAACTGGCTAATCTCTGATATTGAGACAACTCATCCTGCCTAAGGTTTTTCCGCGGTTTTCCTAAGGCGCTAAGACAAATGTCGGGATGAGCCCTAAAAGAAATGGGCCACGGACCTGCACTCGTATCCCCATGAATCTCCCTAATTACTCTAAATTAATTAATAATTACATCTCTCCCCTCTCTTCGTAATTGAGCCACCATAAAGCCAAATGGCTGGTCTCTAAATTGAGACGATTCAACAAGGCTCATGACAACAATCACCTCCTACATAATAGCCAAATTGGCTAGTCTCTTATATATATGAGACAACTCATCCTGCATAAGGTATTCCGTGGTTTTCCTAAGGCGTAAGACAAATGTCGGGATGAGCACTATAAGAAATGGGCCACGGACCTATATGCCCTTCCCCATATATATTCCCCTTTTATTGTAAACGACGTATGCCCTAGTTCAGAACCTATAAATTGTCTATTAAATATACGAGGTCACTCAACTAGTCGCAATTTGAAAGGACAGGGACCTCTCAAATTGCAGATTTAGATTTCTCGGCGCTTCTTCCGACGGCCTTCACATGCTTTGTCATCGAACAACAGATGACAGCGTCTCGCCATCCTAACGGCAAACACCAGCCAACTCCTCCTCGTCCCATTCCGTGATCACTTGATCAAATCTCAGTCCCCCTCGCGTATGTGATATCTAAGAGGATAAGTCCAATTTCGGCTTCCCCTTCAAAATTTTCTAGAGCTCCTTCAGTGGAGCAGCGTAACCCGGAGTGAGACTAGTGGCCAACAGGCTCGGAGCTCACATATTTAGTTTTGTACAGCGCCCAACCCCATGCAAGGACGCGTTTTGCGTACCTTTTAAATTTGTCCTCCCAATTCTCTTTCGATTTTTCGATTTTCGATTCGGCAGTTCTATTTCACAATGGGAATAAGTGAACTTCCACATCTTTTGCCCACGCCGCGTTGTAAGAATGAAATATAGGCCTATATCAAACAATATCGTCGTTGCTCCTGCAATAACTCCTATGTGCAAAATATAAAAATAATTGATTAAATGGCGATCTTACTCGTGTCGATTATGTAAGCATGTGCGGCTTACAGCTGTTTCGGTGCTATGCGACATCATCCTCAGAGCCTACTAGATCTCGGCGCTAACTCAACTTCGCTGCCTGTTGTATGGGTGCGTTCGTTTGATGAAGAGTTGTGTCAAAGTTCTGAAATTGATCTGTGTGTTGAGAATTTGATTGGGGTGTGTTTTAATGTGTCTGTATATTTCATATTGTTCTAGTGTGTTGAGTTTTTCGGTTGTATATGTAGGATTTCCATGTCTGTATTTATGTTCTTGTATGTGTGGTTAGCATTAGTTATGTGTTCGGCATATGTAGATGTATTGTGTCCTCTGGTTATTGCTTTAATGTGTTCTTTGTATCGAGTTTGGAATGATCTGCCTGTCTGTCCAATGTACAAAAGATACAAAGAACACATTAAAGCAATAACCAGAGGACACAATACATCTACATATGCCGAACACATAACTAATGCTAACCACACATACAATAACATAAATACAGACATGGAAATCCTATACATACAACCCAAAAACCAAAAACTCAACACACTAGAACAACATGAAATATACAGACACACTAAAACATGCCCCAATAAAATTCTCAACACACAGATCTATTTCAGAACACACACACTATTTGACACAACTCTTCATCACACGAACGCACCCACACAACAGGCAGAGAAGATGAGATAGCGCCGAGATCTAGTAGGCTCTGAGGATGGTGTCGAATAGCACCGAAACAGCTGTAAGCCGCACATGCTTACATAATTAACACGAGTAAGATCGCCATTTAATCAATTATTTATATTCAAGTGTTAAAAGTAGTGTACGAAAGATTCAACATGGAAAATATAAAAGTTTTCAGTAGGAAGAAAAACACATTTATTCATCCTATGGCAGCCGTACATAGGAGACTGTAAATTCTTACATTTTCGAAACAAAGAAATATAATTACATGTAGGAGATTTTATTATTTGCTGTATAACTATTTAAGTTATTTAATAGAGCAAAAATCTGAAAATAGATAAATATGTTACACAGGAGTTATTGCAGGAACAACGACGATATACTGTATGCTATCCTCTCTTCAATTAACTGCAAGACAAAAGCATGAGAAACTTTGTGATCTGAAGGCTGTAGTCATCCTGGTAGGCTTGCAAGAGGATTTACGAAATTAGGCCTAGTGTTGTTTTAAACTTACGCTGAAAAGTTTAATAACTAAATCTGGTAAATGAAGTGTGTAAGACTGTCGACAACAGAATCCTAATATAAAGGCCAATTCATAATGAAAATGAAACATAACCGTAACATAAACACAGAAGTTTGCGCCCACCTTTTTATGTAACAGGATACGTAAAGCAATTGACAAATTTGTAAACCTTCGCCATTACTTGCCTACTCATGTATTACGTTTGGTTTATTTGGCTATAGTTGAATCTGTTATCCAATATGGTATAACTGGATGGGGAGGCATTACAAAAACTGCTCTTTTTCCTCTAATTATGTTGCAAAAACGTATAATCAAAATTTGTTTGAAAAGGCGACTGGATTAGCCAATAAATTTGATCCATTCCGAATTGAATGTTTTTAGAATGGACCAAATTTATAAATACTCTTTAATGAAATTCTATCATAAAAATAGAATGAAATTTGTAGCTCAGCCACATGCTCATAATACAAGACGAAATGAAATTCTTAAATTAGTTGAACCTAAATATTTCACATCTGCTGCTTTAACTACACAGTGCAAATTACGGTCCACGTCTATATATAATTCGATAATAAAATTTCATCCAGAATTGACTACTTTAAGCAATGAAATTTTCAGATCCAGAATTAAAAAATTTATATGACAGACTTCCCTGTATATATATCATGTACCATGTATTGTAAAACAAAATTATTTCTATCCTAAGTGTATTTTTCTATTTTATCTTGGTTACTATATCAACATGACCTGCACTAATTATACTACTAATAATAATTTAATATTAATCCATCAATCTCAACATCGTCTCTTTTTTCACTCAGTTATTACTAGTATTATTATTTACTAATTTTATTATCATCTTTATGTGAGCTTTTTTATTAAGTATTTTGTCTACAAAGTATGTATATCTATGTAACGGAACTGTCCCCGAACACGAGCTTTGCTCTTTCGGGATATTTTAATGTAACGTTTTTATGTATATATTATTAAGCTACCAAATGGGATCATTCACAATGTTCACATAAGCATTGACATAAACATTACTGTAAGACATTAACATGAAAGTTTGCAAACTCCAAACTTTCATGCTTATGCTTACGTGATTTGCAAACAGAACACAATCGTGGAGCGCTGAAGTATACGACAGAATATGAGGAAATGGCGTCGTTGTTATGTTTCCATGTTTACCAAGTATGTTTGCGGTTATGTTTATGTTCCCATCGTGAATGATGGTATGACTTCTTGATTTTACCATAACGTTTATATTCTTAAGTTAACGCTTACGTTATGTTTAATTTTCATTGTGAATGAGCCTTAACTTTATTCGGAGAAGAGGTTGTTTCCGTCTTTCCTGCAGCCATCAACATACATTGCTACGACACTTGGAAGCCAAACGGGCGGTTTATATTTCAACTCTGGATGATGATAATGACGATATGAATAATAATGATAGATATCTTAAAATAAATAATTTTAGTAGCTAAGAGCAAGATACGAAAATGTATTTATCAAGAACCTGGGAAAGTGTATCAAACTCGCTCAATTACAGGATTTCGAGGGGAGGTGTGCTTTTAGGTTCAGTGGTAGGAATTTTTACAGTATAATAGAAGGATTATTAAGACATATTAACCTCTTGAGTCCTAAGAGTATAGTATATACCATACTTCATACATGACTGTGATATAAGATGTTTGTGCAAAAACCTGAAGTATAGTATAATATGCCTGCATTTGTGTCCTAACTGTAACCTGCAGATTTTTTCAGAATTTTTCCCCATGTCAGTGGCTTTTTTTTTAAGTGTAGAATTCTACTGAACTTTAAAAATAAAACAAAAAATAATGTCTTAGGACTCAGAAGTTTAAAGGCTTAAAAAGAAGACGGAACTGTGTCATGTGTTTCCGTCCCCACTTCTGCGTCACAGAAGATTCATTTGGAGCGCTACATCTGTTCTGTTACACATAGATAATGAATAATGAACTCGTAAGCCTAAACAACTGATATGTAATACTGTATTTGTCTCCGGAAGCAAAGTATAAAAAGTTCATGAGAAGTATTAAATCTGTATCTCACAGTATCACGTACTGTATATGCCGAGAAGTGTTAGTTAATTAGGATACAATTAATTATACTTAATAACTCATTTAAAGTTTGTGTGACTGCAACCTGTGTATATTTTTGTGTGACTTTACTTCGTTTATAGTGTTTTTTTTTCCTTTTTATTTCTGTTATTGTATTTGTATTCCTGGTGTTGTGGAAGAGAAGGCCTGATGGCCTTAACTACACCAGAATAAATAAACAAATAAATAAATAAATAAGTATTCTGGAAGACCCATTAACCGTATAAGTCTTTGATTTAGGGGAGAGTTGGGTAGTATCGGACATCGGGTAATATCGGACATCGGGTAATATCGGACAGTGCGTTTCTTTCATCTACCAGAGATGGTAGTACCTGAATGACATGGTTACGTAACTGTATGCGACATCACAGAAACGTAACCATGTCAGTCAGGTACTATCATCTGGTTGTAGATGAAAGAAACTCACTGTCCGATATTACCCGATGTCCGATACTACCCAACTCTCCCCTAAGTGTATTTTTACAGCTTCAATTTCATGTAATGAAATTAAAATAGAATTGAAACAGTGGCAAAATTAAATCATAGCGTCGATTTTTCACTTCAGAATCTTATCTTAGAACTGTTTATATTACTTCAGTGTTTCCAAATGGGATTTGTAGTGTTGGGGAGTGTTTCTTGTGGTACTTCGCCAATTTTCCGTTCACTCTCATTCATAAAATGAAACAGCTGGGCACTGCTACTGTGATGTGTCCAAGTGATGGATGATGTTCGACGACAGACGCAATTACTCATCCATAACGATCATTCGCGAGTTTGGTCAAATGCACCTAGAGATAAATCACAACCATTATCAAGATCAATTTCAGGTTCCGGTGGTCCGTACCTCTCCAGACTTTCAGGTTTCCCTCGTCTTCGAAGTGTAAAAGTACACCGATAAAGTTCAATAACTTACCATAAACCGCAAATGAGATGCAATGCTTGATATACAGGCCTACACATATAATTTTTGTACAATGATAATTCACGACATTTCCATAGATTCGTATCAAGATGTTTTGAAGATTATAGCACAAATTCGTATTTATTTAGCTGTGCAATCTTACATTTCAAAATGTAAGAGATGATACCATGGCTATATTTGGAAAATAAGTCAAGCAAATGCAAAGGGAAGCATAATAATTGTAACATACATCTCATAGTACAGTATGTGCCGAAACAAATAGTACTGAAAATGTTTATTGAACTGAAAATTTATACAATATATATGTCTAATGGTATTGAGAGATTCATTATCCATTTTACACAATCGCTTGTATAACACTACTTTTTTTTTACTTCATTTCATTACTCTTCATTGTACTTTCATCTCATGTTTCTCCGAAATCAAATTGCACTTTATTTTTAAATTTATCATTGTTCTGTATTCTCTTCGCAAATCATAAAGTATTTTATTTTTAACTTAACCTCTGCTTTGTATTCAGGATTCCAGTGGTCAGCCGTAGATGTCGGCCAGACATCCCAAATTGTGGAATTAGTAGTACATATATAATAATAATAATAATAATAATAATAATAATAATAATAATAATGACATGAAAACTGCTCACTTTTCTCTAACGTTCTCTATAAAAAAAAAACAAGTTCAAAATGCTTTCCATTAAGTTCCAAACAATGCTCATAACGTTCGCGTAGTTTTCGAAACGTGTTTGCAAAATATAGCTTGTTGCAAGTGGCGAAAAAACTCTACGATTTTGACTCGCAGTTTCACATTATTATTGTTGTCGGCGGGTTCTGTCGGGTTCCAAATGAATGTGACATTCGAAACTAAACCATATGTTAGACAAGAATGTGGAATTCTCGTAGCTAACAATGAACCACAGTACACAATTCTGGCACGAAGATCAATATCACTCAAACGCTGTCCATTCTGGATTCGATATGCATATCCACCAGTTAATTCATTGATTAAATTTATTTATTTTTCATTTATTTATTTATCTATTTATTTACTGTATTTATTTAGGATACCAATATTTAAAATCCAAGTTTTGGATGGCTATCATTTCGAGAGAGACACTGCACTTTTCCCAGACACTGCAGATATATATATGTCAGTTTCCACAAACCTTTTCTGATAATTTATTGACAACTTACACTGGTTTATGTCGATTTAATTTTTTTCTGTATGAATTATTGTAATGAGAGAAATACTTATGTCTCTTTTTCCAAACGAGCAAATAATTGTAACATAAAATATAAATAAACAGAAAAACTTTAGCTCGCCCCTGAAAGAGTAGAACTCGTGCTCAGGGGCGGATTCCTGAATTGAAATTAAGAAGTACATTTTCGAAAACACAAATATAATGAAATCCATATTTCAAAATGAACACAGATTACGCCTCAATTTCGAACATTCGCTTAATAGAGAAAAAAAAGTCTAAACGTCATACACAATTCATTTCTTCTCCCAAATGTTAGATCGTATTGCCTTTTGTTCGTGAAGAATTATGGCCAATTTCCTCTAAATCCATGTTTGTATTTATAAATATGCATATCTGTTCTACCTTCCAGTAAAGCGTCATTTTCGGATCCTCTGACTACCAATTTCACACGTGCTGTGTTAACAAGATTTTATGAGTGACTGTACTGCCAGCAAATCATTATGAAACAAATACCAGTCACCACCAACGATAGTAGTAAAGTTTCTTTTTTGTTTTGTAACTCTGAGAACAATGCAGTGCGAGTGTGTATGTGTGTGCGTGCATATATCGCCTAGCCAACGTGTGCATACCATTCCTTGTCCGTTAGTCTGCAGCGTAACATAAGTGCACGTTTTGTCACAGTAACTGAAAAAAGAACTGTTTTTAGTCACATAAAAGTCTAATGTTAGGAAGTTTTCTGTAACTTGATTGTAGTCCTAAGCGTCTATTTCGCTGAAATCTCAACTCATACATTATATGAGTATTTTACCAAATCGGTTATTGTACAAATGAATACTTTAGTATCTTCTGCTGATGACACAGTGTTTCAGCTACAAATCCAAATATCCCTTTCTTGGGAGTCTTGTAGTACAAAGAAGTACCGGTAGTTGAGAATGAATACACATTATGGACAGAAAAATGAGTTCGTGAAAAGGACCCCAAAAACTATTCATTGCATTCTAGCATGTGATAAGATTTTCCGAATATTTATATCCCTTAAAAAAAATAGCAGCTGTTTTTCCCGTTTCCACCACCGTCGCAGACATACTTTTTGAAGTCTTGAGATGGTTAGAATTGTATTTGAGGAATATAACATTTGAATCTAGATTAAATGGACTTATTTTACTATCCATCCATATAAACGATGACATTACAACAACTTTGCCAGTGTACCAAGAAAACTTTATTCTGTTTTGTAGAAAAAAAATTCACTCAAATGATGAAAATTATTGAATTAAAACGATAAACAACCTACAACCCTTGCTGAACACACTAGTGTTAAGAATTGAAAAATTAAGAGGATGTAAGGAAGGTTATGAAGAAAATAATAACACACCTGTTTTCGTAAAATAATGTGGTCCATTCTTGGGTTAACAATACTCACAGCTAAAATTAAATTATTTTCTGAGTTTAAACGGTTTTGTACCTTACTTTTCATTCAGTTGCACGTAAAAAGTGGGACTCTCAAAAATAATATGTAGAGGCTAAGGGAAAAGATTTCGTCAAAGCTATGTCCCGGACCTGCAGATGTTCATTTTTAACGTTTTATCAGAACGTAGGTACATAATTTCAGATCTCAACACTGTATCTGGCGTAATCTGTAACAAATGTTGTGATAAGTGCGTAAGAAAAATGTAATTTTGTAGTTAAGAAACGGAAAAAAAAAAATTCTGTACGAAGCAACTATGCAATTCACTACACACTTTTAGCTTCAGAATACTAGCTAGTTAAAGAAATGATACTCCTGAATAGTTAATTCTTTTGGACAGTTCGACGACCTGATCTTTCAGATTAGTCGGAATTTCAGATTGTTCAACAGCCTTTCATTATCCAAAGCATTTTATTCCTATCCTCATTCATGTTGGGAAATATTTATTACAGTTTCATTCTAGATGGTCCAGATGCTAAACAGTAGTCCTTGTTATGAACTAAGACAAGACGAGTTCAGTTTCCTCTATAAACTGCGCAATTCGCAGAAAGAAATCGATGTTATCATAAAGGGCACATTAAAAATACTTTTCCCTTAACGTATTTACTTTATCGTTCAAAGAAAATCTGTGTGAGTTAAATATCTGTAGTTCAAGGTTCAATCCTTTTTTTAAATAAAAAATGTTACTCACCTAAGCTAGTTTATATATTCAAAATTTGCAAGTTTGGAATTGTCTCTAAAAACGAAACGATCACTTCCCGAATTCAGTCAGTCGGGTAAGAATGTTATCCTGAGACAGCCAACGTGCTTCAGTATACAGTAGCAAGCTATGTAACACGTTTTGATTCTATATGACGGTACATTAAGAAAGAAACCAGACTTCAGAGGACGGGTTTTAATTAGATTCACTACTTTTAACAGCAGTTTGCAGTATATCGTTCAAGTCATCACCCACTCGTTTCAAGACGAGAGCATGTAGTGATTCCACATAAAAGCTGGGTTATCTATAGTAATCTCAGACCTCGAGTGATCTTTATTAGGGCTATTTCATGAATAAAATAAAAATGTAAATATATCTCTCAAATTCACTCACAAAATGTTAATTAATAATTGTATATTTATTAATATTTAACCTATTCAGACATTGTGAAGTCGAAATAGATGAATAACGATTACTGCAATAAAGAAATTAAATGTTATTCAGTAATGCCAATTGAGAAAAGCGAAATACAGGTTTAAAAATGTTAATTACATGTACTGCGCTTTTCTCTTGTTATTATAACAGAAATACGTTTTCATTATCTGCTGAAATCATAATTTAATTTAAACATTTTATAGTATAATTACAAATAACCTGATTAATACATTAATTAAACAAACAATATTGTTATGAAGGAGTGTCATTTTTCTTTACATACAATGGACATGGCATTAGAAGATAAGATGTAGATGTGGAAGTAGGATTTCGCACTTTATTTAGTACAATGGATTCATACTCATCGATTTACGTGAAAACAGTTGGCGACACTGACTAAACAAAAGAACCACCATGCGATACATTGATATTACTGAATAGAGCTGCAGAAATTATCGCGATGTAGGAGTATGATTGGTTGGAATTCAAAATTTCATTACACTTCATTGGTCCAAAATGGAATGACGTCATACAAACGAAATAGACTTACTACTTACTTACTTACAAATGGCTTTTAAGGAACCCGAAGGTTCATTGCGACCCTCACATAAGCCCGCCAGCGGTCCCTATCCTGTGCAAGATTAATCCAGTCTCTATCATCATACCCCACCTCCCTCAAATCGATTTTAATATTATCCTCCCATCTACGTCTCGGCCTCCCTAAAGGTCTTTTTCCCTCCGGTCTCCCAACTAACACTTTATATGCATTTCTGGATTCCCCCATACGTGCTACATGCCCTGCCCATCTCAAACGTCTGGATTTTAAGTTCCTAATTATGTCAGGTGAAGAATACAATGCGTGCAGTTCTGTGTTGTGTAACTTTCTCCATTCTCCTGTAACTTCATCCCGCTTAGCCCCAAATATTTTCCTAAGCACCTTATTCTCAAACACCCTTAACCTATGTTCCTCTCTCAGAGTGAGAGTCCAAGTTTCACAACCATATAGAAGAACCGGTAATATAACTGTTTTATAAATTCTAACTTTCAGATTTTTGGACAGCAGACTGGATGATAAGAGCTTCTCAACCGAATAATAACACGCATTTCCCATATTTATTCTGCGTTTAATTTCCTCCCGAGTGTCGTTTATATTTGTTACTGTTGCTCCAAGATATAGACTTAATACATTCCACAAAACCACTCTTCCATGCAATTCCTGTAGCATTATCTTTCTATACAATACTGATACACACCAAATCATAAATGCTTTGTCTTAACATGATTGATCGACATTCACCATTATTTTCCACTTGCTCTGGTATTAGCTACTTGTACCCATGTATCTATTCAGTTACCGGTATTCTACATTCATTGTCATAGCCTCGAAAAACATATCATGTAAGCACAATTACCAATCACCAATTACTTATCAACTTGCAAGGCGAACTGCTTTTTGAGGATATTTTTTTCTGTAACTTGAAGGATTATATCACAGTCTAGTACATAGTCACGAAGCTTGAGGTGATTTTTTGCATTTCTCGCTCCAAGTGGAGTTGGGCAACACGATTCTTTTTCAGAAGTCGATTCCAACGGTTCAATCATACATTACTAATCGATTCTAACGATTCGTTCACGATTCTTCTCAGTCTGCGATTCCAACTATTCTTTTGAATCGTCAACGAACGACTCGCAGGACACTTTCCTTTGCAAACCACGCGTAGAACAAAAACGTTCTACATCTCCCGCATAGATGGCATTAAGAGGTGAGACATTGGATTGTCTCTTTCTCATTGACTGGAACCATTCAGCATGACCTCCATTAGTCTACAAAATTACCCAAGATAATGTTTCTAAATTATAATTTATCAACTGAACCTTATTATGAAGTACATTTTTTGCATTACATCTCTAACTATGCAAAGTTTGTGTTCATTATTTTCCATACTTAACAAATGCAGTATTTTGATTTCACTCGGGAGCATTCGGCACAGTTCGGAAATGTCCGTTGACAGGTTACATCAAACAAGTAAATAGAATCGTGGGTTACGATACCATGTCAATTCGTTACTATTCCTTTGAACGACGATTCGTTACGATTCTTTTGAACGACGATTCGTTGATACCACGAATCCATTCTTACGTTTCTTTATTATTAGTCGTTCGAATGAACGATTCGTTCACGAATCGATCCAACTCTAGCTCCAAGTGGTTGCCAACTGAGAGCATTGGGAACAATAGACTGTGCGATAGTAGCGATCCTACTGGCTAGCAACTAAAGTTCAACTGCCATTGGATGCATATTCCCTTCGTATTGAGCTTCGTGACTGTATGTATAGACTGTGATTATATCTTCTGTCATACTGCCAATTCTAGCGGTCGGAGTATCATTTGTGTGAGGAATTGTGTTTATCAACCTCGTGTTTACTAAACACAATTTCAGCAAATGGAATAAGATTTTCAGCAATTGCGTGATATTTATTAATCTTTTAGCAACTGGGTGGATGATTGCATGCAAAGCTTTTAGTGCTTTTTTTTACGGTTGATCAATATGATTTTTTCATGGTGCTGGTTGCATTTTAAGGGAAGAGGATACTGAAATTTGAATAAAATTCACATTTTCTTTAATTTTCTCCTAAAATAATCTTTTGACTGTAGAGAATATATTACAAATAAAATTTAAGCCCTAACTCAATTCTGTGACATTTAATGATACTATTTTTTAAACTCTGATAGGCTACGCCAACTTCATTTTCCAATCTCATTTGTTTCAAATTTATCGCATCCTCGATCTGAGTTCGGTTGTTTCATTTATATAATTTCTTTCTTCAATAGTGTGGCAGCCCTATCTCCAATAGTTTTTCGTTATATCCACTAGACAGCAGGAGATGGCATTATTCTTCCAGTTGTTTTTGACAGACATGCTTGAAAATTGTTTTAATCTAAAGTATAGAAATGTGGTTGTTATATTTATCTTGACAGAAATAGTTATTGTAATGTCTGAAACACTTAGTATGTAAATCGTGTATATTATAAAGGTTGCAGTTAGACTAAAAGACAAAACAGAACAGCACGTTGGTTATCAAAATGTTTTGATTCTATTATATGATATTAACTACGATTATATAAACAGAAAAAAACAATTCTCAAATAAATTGGCATTTCTAAGAAACATTAAAAATAACGTTAATATCTTTATGCTCGACCATGCCGAAATGTAGTAATTATACACCTGGTAGCAGCCCTTTAATGGACCTCATTAAAGTACATCTATTCATTAAAGTTCAGGTGTTCCACCAATCAGAAAATAGCATTGTAGCAATATGAAAGCGCAAGTATCGATTATTCTCGGATATGCAATCGAAAGGCAACTAGCGAAACGTCACGGAGGCTGGAAATCCAATACTGTCGCAGAAGGTTATGTTGAAGAATCGAACCAAAATAAAATTGAAACCTCAAATACAAACTCAGTCGAAAAAAACAACACACAAATTAACATCAATTCACCGTCATCTTCACAAAGCACATTCCCGCAAATTCATTTCACCAATTGCACAATAAATCACGTATATTTGAAATAAAGTCAGTTCTGTTACTATAATAATTAGCGTTAATTGTAAATAATATTCAAATAAATTCAATTTGTCATCTCGTTCTTCAATGTCTAATTTAATTTCAATGTTATATTAAGATTAATGTTTATTTTACTATCTAGATTATATCAAGGTCAATCATGAGAGTTTTAGTTAATATTATTCCTGCCAGTTGTAACTGCAACTGACGAATATGTTCAGAAACTGTCGTAGTAATTAAGTAATTCACCAGCCATCGTCCCCGTAACTCGCGCACATGCTTTGGTCAATAGATTCAGTGAATTCTGAAGGAAGGTAACTCACCACCTTCGATTTTATCATGCACTTGCAATATGATTTTAAATAACGCATTAACTTACGGTAGTAAAAAGTACTACGTTACCATACACTGGAAACACACAATCATTTTAGAATAACTTATTCGGAATTGTATAATCTTAATCCATAACCAGTATAAATAAAGTTTTTATCACATTATAAATTCATGACCTCCACTCCTTCATATAACAGACACGCATTATTTATTGTTCGTTTTGATTTAAACACCAGCGTTGCCACATTCCTAATAGTTTCATTCAACTATAGTGTCTCGAAACCTAGCCAGTATTCTATCTATAAAACAGAATCCGCGATTTCTTGACCGAATCTCTCGGAACAAGATGCACATTGTTCCCCAGCTTATTCTAACCAACATCTAACCAAAGCAGGTATAAATCTGTCACTGTTTAAATGATTCACTATAGAGTTAGATACTATGATATTTGAATTGTGATTGGAATCAATTTTATTACACGCAGAACACAGATCACTATCTGATAACCGAGGCATATTTACAAATCCTCTGTTACAGGTGGCCAGATGCAAAAAAGAAGTGCTAAAGGTTTGCCGTCCAGAAATTATCGGCGTTATAAGGTGACGAAGACTATACTATACAGAATATCCTATTTATCTTGTGCACCAACTATAACTTTTGTGTTTGGATAGGTATTGGAATTTTTGTTTACGAGCGTTATGCTAGAACGAGGGGCTAACTTGAGTGTGGAGATTTGGTGCATGTAACTACATTATGGTACAAGATACACGTGACGTCATCAATTTTTCAAATACCACTACATGCTTTAATCACGTTACACTGATTACACACGTTAAGACGAGTTCAAAAATGTATCACAATGTCACCTTCCTAATCAATAACAACAAAGCGAAACAAAAACGTACTTCCAATGTAATAATAATGTTATTGTGTTCTCTGATCTGTTATGTATGTATTTATTTACACTGCAAGTGGGCAAGCACCCGGTGGCAATGGTATATACAATATTAACAATACACAGTTAAAATGATAAGCAATACACAATAAAATTTACAATACATAATAAAATTTACAACACATATACAATTTTATACACAATACAATAAGAATACACAATACAATTTAACACAATAATAATAAAACATAAAATAAAACACCTAATTTTACAACACAACCTACATGATTATGTATAGGTCCTACATAATTTTCAATAGTCTTTCACTTTACTCTCATCTCATTCCCTGTAGTGGCACTATGACGCATTTCACTGACACTTTAGCACACATTTCACTGACACTCTGTAACACATTTTACTGACACTATAGAACACATTTCATTGACGCTATAGATTATCACTGATCGGAACTGTTCACTGCACTGTAAAACCATAACTTCACTGACTCACCTCGCTTCACTGATACAACAGTTCAAATAAGTCAAATAATTGCATTCTTATGCATACTTATAAACAGAACTACATTTAAACTAAACATTTCTAGTCTAAGGCCCTCTTACACGCTATTTTTAAATAATTTACAATTCAAACCAAGGAAGTAAACTCGTCAGGCTAGATAAATACATGCCACCTTAAAAAATTAAATGTTGAATGTCACCTTAATTTTAATTTTCACTTTATACACAACTCTTTAAATTATTCTTGAATCTCCTTAAGGAAGGACAGCCCTCAAAGACCGCTGCAGGTAGGTCATTCCAATCATTTATAGTTCTATTTAAAAATGAGAATTTACCTACATCCGTTTTCTGTTTCCTACATTTGATTTTAAAATCATGATCGTTCCTACCATAGTACGTTGGCTTTTCTAACCGAGCCGTTATGTCTACCCATGCTTTCTGACCTAGATGTGCTCTATACAATGATGTTATTCTAGTTTTCCTACGTCTGTTTTCCAAAGTTTCCCATTTAAGTTCTTTTATCGTATCGTTCCCATCTTGTCTTTTACCTTTATGCTTTGAGAGTCACAGAAGATGTTCCAAATGGTGACTAATCACATTAATGCACATTCGAAGGCGTTCCCCGAAAGACCGTATGACTGTCCGACATGTTGCTGGCTGAATGGACACACAAGCCTGTCGAATGCGTTGCTGCATGTCGTCTGTTGTCAGAATTTCTGGTACACTGTCCTTTACAGTTCCCCACAAGAAGAAGTCGAGTGGCGACAGGTCAAAAGAACGTGCAGGCCACTTTACGTGGATTGTTCACCTGTTAAGGCAGCAAACACACAACACGCGAAGTGTACGGACGTCAGTCGTCTTTTTTGTTTTGTGTAAGTTAATGCACAAGATGAATGGGGCACCACAACAAACGGCACATTCTGATGGCATTCATTTTGCATTTTATTGTTATTGATTGGGAAGGTGACATTGTGATACATGTTTTAACTCGTCTTAGTGTGTGTAATCAATGTAACATGAACAAAGTATGTAATGGTATTTGAAAAATTTATGACGTCACGTGTATCTTGTACCATAATGTAGTTATATGCACCAAATCTCAACACTCATGTTAGCCCCTCATTCTAACATAATTCTCAAAAACAAAAATTCCAATACCTATCCAAAAAAGTTATAATAGGTGCATAAGATAAGCAGGACACGCTGTATTAGCAATATCATGAACTGAAAAAATTGTACCTCTTCTGTCCTCTACAAAAACCCCTTGGGGTACGCGTACTACTGGATGAGAAACTTTGTGCTAGAGCAGCTAGACTAATTCTAAACTGTAAATCAAGTCAATTATGTTCACAGACATGTGCATAGGCGTGAACAGACAATTTATTTGGGTTGCCTCAAGGCAGTTAATGCCCTGTTAATCTTGAGTTGCAAACCAGCCGTTATGATCTTCCATGTGTCCCAGTACTTCTCCAGTAGACAAATATTTTGCGACTACTGTTACTGTGAAGATATTTTTAAAAATTACTGTATGTACATTACCCAAAACAGAAATAGATGAAACTATAAAAATTGTTCTAGTTGTATTTCAGTAACTTACGTTTTTTACTTTTCGTTTAAACTTTCATAATGGGTTAGGTACAGCTTACAGCAGTAAAATTTTGGAAATATTCAGCAAGTCTCCTACAAACGGCAAGCATCATGTCAGCGTTTCTCAAACTTTTTTGAAGTGGGGACCACTTTTTTTAAGTCAGAACAGTTCCGCGGACCACCTTACTCTTGTTCCCTTCAAAAGCAAAATTTATTATTTTTGTAGCATATTTTAATACCAGTATACTTATATTTTAAAATATAATTAATTAATTAAAATTGATTTAATTCAATTCATTTTATGTTAGTATTAACTAAATTCAAGGCTATTAGAGTTTGGATAATCTTTAACTTATATTAATGAGATGGATGAGCCTGCCGATTCTTGCACAGTCCTATATTTGAATATATGCTGGTAAGCTGGTAAGATTGTCACATACATCGAGTCGATTTCGGTACTTTGTTTTTATTAGAGTTAGTGATGAAAACCCTTTCTCACACAGTGTATACGTAGAAGCGAACTGAATTATAACCTCTAAATCACCACTATACAGTTCACTATATTCTCTTTTCACTTATAATGAGGTCCAGAAATTAACCATACCTTCCGCTTGGAATTTCATTTTAAGTCCGGTGTCACTCGAAACTTCAATTAACTGTCCTCTTTCACTAAATGAAAGTTTATTTTAATATCGCAATGAAAGGGATCACGAACCCATGAAAATTCGTCATATTTACTTGGAAAATAAATTTCATATTGTGACCCGAGTTGTATTATTGGTGTACGACGTACAGTACGTGACTATTTCAATGTGCAGACTGGGTGTCGGCAAAACTATTAAGAAAGTTATAAATACACGAAAAGGTTTGGTACTTTGATCTTCTGTTATGAATTCGGTTGGTCCCTGGCTGGGTTACAGGCGCGGCACTAGATGTGCAGGGAAAAGATGGCGAAACACCACGTTCATAGTGCTTTAAATCTCTCTTTTGTTGCTGAGAGTAGAGTGGGGTAATAAAATTAATAAAATGTTAGTACTGGGAGAAAAAAGTGAAAGGCGATTGCCATGTGTCATTTCAGAACTCTGAGATTTTCAGCTATAATGTGATACGCAATTCGTTTGAATTTTAGTTTTTCTTCTGTCTTTTTTGAAGGACTACAAGGGCAGACCTCGAGGACTATAGGTGGTCCGCGGACCATAGTTTCAGAAACGCTGGGTTAGAGCATGAAAGTCGAGGAATATTATGGACCGTAAACTGGCCAACCTACCACATTATCTCCTGGTCTACTTGCCTCATAAGTGGTATCTTCTTGGTATCACTTGTGAGGTTCAGACCTATCTTCGGACAGTTGAATATTTTTATTTTTATTTTATTGGGTTATTTTACGACGCTGTATCAACATCTGAGGTTATTTAGCGTCTGAATGATATAAAGGTGATAGTGCCAGTGAAATGAGTCCGGGGTCCAACACCGAAAGTTACCCAGCATTTGCTCGTATTGGGTTGAGGGATAACCCCGGAAAAAACCTCAACCAGGTAACTTGCCCCGACCGGGATTCGAACCCGGGTCACTTGGTTTCGCGGCAAGACAAGCTGACCGTTACTCCACAGGTGTGGACACAGTTGAATAAACAACAACAATCTGATACAACGTTAATACAAATTAATTATTTCCTAGAATACTTCTACCCATAAAATACAATAATGAATGAACAAGTAAATAAATAAAATAGATAAATAAATAAATAAATAAATAAATAAATAAAATATTGCCTTACTCTCTGCCGTTTTCAATGGGTTGAATAATAATACTTCGTCGGAAATACTCAGACGTGAACGTGTTTGTGACATGATGCCTTATCAGTATGCGGGGACTTGGATTCTCGTCAAACAACAGACCACGTTGTACTGTTTTTCTACTTTCTTTAGACTCAAACGCATTTCCTTATATTAAATAGACGGAGCAGTGTATTCACTCTGTAGTATTTATTTTAATTGCTTCATAACGTGCTTCATGAGGAGAATGATAAAGACATTAACTTTTCCATACTTCGGAAGACTTCATCTTCGCACTTAAAATATCTTGGCTAAGTTGAAACATGAACACACTGTATCATTGAATATTTGAGAGGGCAATATCGAGCTGCAGGACACCATTCAATTTTAAACTGTCCATTATTATTTATTACTATAAACCAGTGTCCAACACAGGTACACCTGTCCCCTCCCTAGCCTCATTCCCAGAGACCAAAACGAAATTAGCGACTCAATATGGATTAAATATAATTTAAAATTCCAGTAAAATGGATTGCATGTATCGCTAATGGAATAAATTATTCAAGTTGGAAACAAGTCCATTAGTTTATCCGCGCCGAAATGGCGTCTATAGTGCGCTTTTTTATGCAACAATTTGAAGTACTGAATAGCATTTCAGAGACAATATCAGAAGTGGTAAATGAGTCGATGTCCAAGCCTGGTGTCGCACATTCTTCACCTGGACCACATACGCGTTTTTATGACGAAGTATTCACAGCAAGAACCACGAACAGACGACATTTAACTACTTACGACGGAGGACACCTTATCTGTCTGTCTGTCTGTCTGTCTGTCTGTCTGTCTGTCTGTCTGTCTGTCTGTCTGTCTGTCTGTCTATCTATTTATTTATTTATTTTATTAATTTAATTTAATTAATTTTATTTATTTAATTTAATTTACTTATTGATTTATTTATTGATTGACTGATTTATTTATTATTGAAGTATGTTTACTAGTTTGCAGAAACTCCAATAGTCATTAAAGTCCACACCTGTGGAGTAACGGTCAGCGCGTCTGGTTGCGAAACCAGGTGGCCCGGGTTCGAATCACGGTCGGGGCAAGTTACCTGGTTGAGGTTTTTTCCCAATACGAGCATATGCTGGGTAACTTTCGGTGCTGGACCCCGGACACATTTCACCGGCATTATCACCTTCATATCATTCAGACGCTAAATAACCTAGATGTTGATACAGCGTCGTAAAATAACCCAATAAAATAAAAAAAAAATAGTCATTAAAGCAAAGATGAAAAGTATCCTTGAAAAGAATTATGGGTTTTAATATGCTGTGCCATGCCCAAGGTTGCGGGTTCGATCCCGGGCCAGGTCGATGGCATCCAAGTGTTTTTAAATATGACAGGCTCATGTCAGTAGATTTACTGCCATGTAAAAGAACTCCTGCGGGACAAAATTCCGGCACATCCGGCGACGCTGATATACCTCTGCAGTTGCGAGCGTCGTTAAATAAAACATAACAATATGATGTGCCACATACGAGATGTACAGTATAGTGGCAAAAAAAAAAAACCGGACCGACCCTTGTGGCTGATTTCAGAGCCTTGTTCACTCCAGAGCACGATAGACTGGTAACTAAGACTTTCGCGGTTCGAATCCTGCCTGGGAAGGAAACTTTTTTTTTTTTGTTCCTTATTCAAATTTATTCCCAATACTTTTCGATTGCAGCGATATTTTACTACTTAATTAACTTATTATTCCCAGAACATGAATTTTACCAGCAATCGAAGAATAAGTAACAAAATAAAGTTTCCTTCCCAGGCAGGATTCGAACCACGAAAGTCTTAGTTACCAGTCTATCGTGCTCTGGAGTGAACAAGGCTCTGAAATCAGCTACAAGGGTCAATCCGGTTTTCTTTCGCCACTACTGTACTATTAGATTCACCAAGTTATTCCCTTGATATAGTCTAGTAAGAAATACTGTATCATATTTCATATTTGCTCCAGTTACGTCTTGTGAGGTAGAAGGAACATTTAGATACAAATAGTTTTTTTTTTTTCTGAAAACACAACGATAAACTGAAAATGTACCTACATTATTAACTATTATAACAAGTCTAGAGAGATTGACTCGCCTCAAGAAACCCATTTTAGTCTTGGCTTACAGTGTTCTATCTGTAGCGAACGAATCTGCTGTACGATATTGATTCCCACCTACGGTATATTGCGGTGTAAAATGAATTCTTACTCCGAAAGAGTGGCGCCATGTAGTGACTCCTTTGTTGTTAAAGCATTCTGACCTTTATGGCGTTGTCATTACGGGGTTGTTTGACGCGGACTCATATCAGTCGCACTCAGGAGGACGCGACAACCAAAGTGACAGCGTAGTTCGCATTTTCTTATCAGTTCGATGTGGCATCTGTTCTTATATTCCACAAGTTAGCCACTTGCTAAACTAGACTGCGTCACTTCTTTTATTCCGGCGGCACTGCGTATGTTTTGTCGATATATTTCTAAAGCTCTCCCACAGTCATTCGGATTTATTTTCATTATTTTAAAATGATTCACAGTACCTCCGAGATTCTGGCTGATACGTACAGTCTTAAACAATATGTCAATACATAGTGTCAAGTCTGTAGATTATAATCATATAATCGTTTTTGTTACATTGAAATTAAAATTATAGCAATGTGTTGCTCATGACTAGGCTTAGTAATTCAGCTACCTATAAGCTGGAATGAAGTTCCTTGATTCGAAGTATATGTGACGTCACAGCGCAGGTATGGGTATGTTAGTATACAATAGTAATATACGTTACAAGAGCGGTATGTTGACGTTTTCATGTTCGAGGAAAAGATTGAAAAAGCGAAACGTAGTTAAGCTTTTTTAATTTCCGAGAACATGAAAACAAACATACCGCTCGTGTATCGTACATTATTTTGTGCGAAGATCGTTTATTACATACCTGAAAGACGAATTTCTAATTAGTTGCAATGAAATCTCCATGTTGGTTTCTGTTTAATGACGGCAACTTCGGAAAACCAAAATATCTTTCTTCAACATTGTTGCTATAAAATGTTTTCTGTGTTTACTATACTCCAGCAGGCCGTGATATACGTCTGTCTTTTTTTTCCCCCAGTCTATAAATGCGAACTTAAAACAAACGGTAAGGTTATGTAATGATTTATTTTTCATTTTAATATTTTAACAATATCATTTATATAACATATTGCAGTAATAACATCGGCATCTGGAATCTTGTTGATTTTTTCACGGCTTCCTTAATGTTACTTGTATTAGGAATGCAATAAGTTTCGTGGAGTAGTAGACTTTACTTAATTTTTGCAAATATTTAAAAACAATAATTAACAGTGCAATTTTGGTGAAATTGCAGTGGTAAGTTTCCAATTTATAATTATTACTATGTTAAACGTCTCTAAAAATAATATGTTAAAAGCCTAAAGCAGTAAAATGAATGTCGCGCTTTAGCGGTAAGAAGAGGGAAATTGTTATGTGTGTTACGTTGGGAATACTGAATGTGGTATTTCACATCGCGTATTGATTCTGTGCGGAAAACAAGCAAATACGCACGATCTCGCACAAAATAGTTATGCACGCTCTGCCTTTCGCTATAATAAGAAGCCGGGACGCAGTCATAGTGAGTAATCTTATCGATCACTGCTCTTACTAGTAGTATTATTTAAATAACTGCATCTTTATGGCTGATTGAAGATTCATTGCAGAGGCAAAATGTATTAGGTAAGACACTCAAGCGTATAATATTGCAGGGCATAGTTGAAGATATTTCCACTGTCAATATAGGCAACATTACACATAGATTACATTGTGTAAAATAAACCTAAAAGTGACAAAAAAACAGTACACTGAAAGACACTGCAATTATATCAAAAGGCACGAAAGTGTGTTGAACATAATCCAAAGGAACAAGTACAACCACAATCTGAACATTATTAGGATATTAAATGATGGATTTGTGTAGCCTACCATGATGTTCAGTGCCAACATCCCAATTCATAAATTAAATAATCTACATTTCAGGAGATTTCTAGAAAAATACATAATAAATTAGTGGGTTTTCAGTGATAAGCGACATAAGCAATATCCTAATGAAACACGAAAAAGTATCACAGACAATAGAAATTCTTCTACTAAATCATGCACCAATAACGTCATGTGTTATTGAAACAATTACTTGCAATATGAAATAATATATTCAAGCTCCGTAACATGCGAATACACGTTATTATTCACTGCAAAGATCACGACGAAAATGAACATCACGGCTCAAGCATGTGTTTGCTAGTAGGCCTATAGTTACAGAATATCGGGAGTTGACTGTATTCCACAAACACGAAGCGAAAACCTGTTTGTTTATATCCTTATCCGTTGCATTACCTGTTTTCAGAGTACTATATACCCAATGTGTCTATAACTTCAGTCTTTAGGTAGCTGGAATACGAAGCCTACTCATAACTTTCAGTACGACCCTCTGTACAATACATAAACAAATATTTATATATAGATAGGCTATATATTTCTGAGACTTATAAAGTATCTGGGTGACAAAACTTTTTTTTTCTTGAATATAACGAACCTTATCTATTGTTTTTCAAGTGATAGTTAATGATATAAAATATGGTATATGTTTTCTATACAAACGTGCACTATTTCACGTATAATACGCTGGGTGTGTTAAACTATGTTTTGAAAGGGACTATTTACAGGTAATACAATTTTACATATGAATTGTTCATTTTAGAAATTGAATAACTCTTGTATAGTTTTATATTTATCTTCTATGCAGCTTCATGATTTTGTTAATTTCGTTTTTGTGAAATTGTTATGATGACAATCTCAAGTGCAATTTTGTGTATAGTACTTTTCCATTTCTGTTTAGCGGTAGTTCACAGACTCTGCTTCACATAAAAATGGTTCGACACCTTAAAATTCAACGTGTTTATGGTATGTTGTGTCCATTGTGCTTTCTCGGCCATATATTATAACTTCAAAACCTTTGAAATATATTAAATTGCTTTTAATTACTGGAATCATACTAGATTACTCAACAGCTATTATTGAAAACAAAACAATAATAATAATCTTGATCAAAATTATTCCATCCACTAATCATCGCGCATTAAGATGGTGTGTGCGCAACAAAAATCATCCAAACTTAAGACATTTCCAGATGGCGTAATTGAAGGGTTCACAGTCATAGCGGGCCAAGCGCCATTTACTAAAAACGGAGAAAGCAAGGGTCGAAGTTAAGTAAATACCACAGTTTAATGAAGATTGACACAATTTAATTTTAATGTGCATACTTTATCTTACTTGCTATATGTTTCGTTAAATTATGGTAATCGCTTAATTTTAACTCTTGTTTTATACGGTTTTAATATATGGCGCTTGGCCCACTATGGTTCTGAACCCTTCAATTCTGACCCTTTTACTGTGTGCACGATGCCGCTTTTGAATTTGCGTGCAATTTGAAACTTGCGAAAGATACGAGTGTTATATGCAATTTTTCAAGTTTCAACTCAATTTTTACCACACAACTGGACAATAATTGAAGACCTCCCCGGAATAAGAATATAACCAACAAAACTGTAATTCATGTTTCAAGAGAAAGGAAATAGTACATTATGCAACGAGACTATAATGATAGTAATTAAGACGCGAGTATGTTTGTTTATGAAACGAGCGCAAACGAGTTTCATAAATTTCATACGAGCGTCTTAATTACCATTATAGAGCAAGTTTCATACGATTTTTATGCTCGACCATATTTCTAACTTGAAATTATTCAGAAGTATTCATTTTATTCGCATCTGACTGAAGAGCGGAAGTGACCTTGTGCATAGCTCGTAAATTGTGAGATGTGCGCAGACGCGAAAGTATTGATTTTTTCCGAGGAACAATGTCATTGACCTTGATGTAATCTAGAGAATAACGTGAACTAATTTTGATATAACCTGGAAATTGATTTAGAATTGAAAAACGAGATGACAAATTGAATTTATTTGAATATTATTTACAATTAACGCTAATTATTATAGTAACAGAGCATAACCTTGTGCGGCAGTATTGGATTTCCAGCCTCCGTGACGTTTCCCTCGTTGTCTTTCGATTGCATATCCGAGAATAATCGAAAACCTGAACTTCAATGAATAGGTGTACTTTAATGACATGCATTAAAGGACTGCTACCAGGTGTATAATTACTACATTTCCGCATGGTCGAGCATAAATAGTATTTCAAGGGAGGTCTTCAATAATTATTATTCATGCAATAAATTTAAGGCGACCGAAGTATTTGCGTGAGATTCCAGTCGACTGATGGTGAACAATATCTAATGCCAAATACAATACTACTGTATTTTGATGATGGCCAATTACATTTTCTTTCTGGAAGGTGAAAACTGGGGTGATACTACATTGACTATTACACTCTTACTACGTCATACTACTTTTGACCAATAAAACGGTACGAAAGGACGTATTTCAACCAATCATGGCTGCTTATCTCACAATTTTATAGCGTCCCTAGCATTTGTTTAATTTTATCGCGTCCCTAGCATTTGTTTCTTTGTTTGCCAACATTTGAAACTGCGCTGGTCTGAACGTCAAAAAAAAAAAATATATATATATATATATATATATATATATATAATTACTAACCACTCCAGTCGATGCACAGCAGTTTCAAATATGACTCGCATTGGCATTCAAGAACAAGAATTAATAAAAATCACTTATCATACCTATGCATCTTCTGAAATCCGATTTACAAATAAATGAAGAGCACCATTCGGAAATCCTGAATAAGTTGAATACACCATGTAGGCCTAAATCAACGAGTTCCACTTCTATTACGCACACGTCCAATATAACATCAATTGAACCACCAACCACATTCAAATTTGAAAATTGTACATTCAATAATTATTCGTTTTAAAATTATTCATGTTTATTTTTTTATGTCATCGTCGTTAATTAAAACTTTTCTAACACTTGTGTATATTAGTTAGGTTATGTTATAGTTATAGCTTCTGCTATATGATATTATGGATAGTCACGTATCAGAGATTGTTTAATATTAAGATTTATTGAAAATCATCTGTCAAGTGACGTTGATTACTGAGATTCGGATAATTGAAGTGGAATGTTGGATTTTAATAAAAATGAAACTGAATCAACAAAGCCTTCTTAACTAGTGACATTGCCATCGTGGCGGTATAATAGATCGAGAACTTCTCGACCAGAAGGCATTGCTCACTACTGCCATCTAGCATGCATCTAGCGTAATATTTGTAATGTTGAGATGGTACAATAATACATTTGAAGACAGTTGTATTTTCGTAAGTAAATTAATATTTTATTGTATTGGAGTACTTCATTATTTCTAATCTTTATATACTTTCTTCTAATCGTGTAATAGTCAATTAAATCCCACTCGAGTTTTGATTTTCTCTAGATAAATCAAAACGTCTAGTGAGATTACTGTTGATAAATACGTTGCAGGAATTACAGCTTCATACTGAAAATTGCAGAAAGAAATACTGTAACTATTAACTGGAATATAGTCCGCGTTTTGTGAAATATTATTGGTTTCTATTAAGGCATCAACGTCTACTGCCGAAAAATGTATAAAATCTTAATGAAAGGCGAAAGCTTCACAGCTTGAACTCACATCGGATCCGAATATCAAACGGCAGAATAAACTTTTGCCTTCCGCAATGTAGATTCATTTCGTTTGTGAATGTCTAGATAGCCACAATCACTTTTCTGATAAAAGAATGTTTACGTGGTAACCTGAATGGTTTATCAGCCAGAAACACAATCCAAGTTCATCGACCCAGCACAATGTGATCCATGCAACACCTATGAGCCAGATAAGTAATTCATTCACACGAGGAACTCGGAAGCTGAGATGACTGATCCAGTGTGAACTGCTTGAGGCATAGGGATTATGCAGCCTAGTCTCCTTCCTAACACGTTTCTGATAACAAAATATGTATACACATGACAATCACAAACATAAGTTGATATGGCCACTTTAACTATGTAGCCTATTACTGAAATAATCATCTATATGCTTATAACCTCAAATGAGGCTAATTAAAACGACTGACGCTCGATTTTAAGAGCACGGGACTTGTGGGGTAAGAAACCTCTAAATGACAAACTGAATGAACTGAAATAAATGTCTATAATAGAAAAAGGAGCATCTTCTGCAGACTTCTGGAAAAAGAACTAAGGAATTGCCATATAGTGGCGCGAGATTCAAAGCGTATTCATTGTTTGTCACCGATATGTTTAAAATAACTACTGTCTATAGTTCTCGATAACACTATCAACAATATTAGTAATTTAAATTACTGTTTTTAAAAAAGCACGAGCTAATGACGCTGGTACGAAATGCGACTCGTAATGCACGTGGTACTGCAAATGAACTGGGAAGTATGGCTACACTGTCTCCGTGATTCCGTTGGCAGATTTTCGTTAGCAGACGACATTTTCACGTGAGGTCCAATGAAAGGCTCCGTTCTCCTTTCCCCCCTCCACCCCGCCATACTCAACGTGTCATCACTGCACAGGCTACCCCTCTAACCCGCACTTTCCTCTCGCCATACCAACTACTTCCTGTTTAGTCGGTTCATAACCTGGCTTTTAGCATAGTGAAGTGCTTTGTATGAAGTGTGGCATTGTATGGGGCAGAAACATGGACATTACGACGAAGTGAAGAGAAGCGAATAGCATTTGAAATGCGGATGTGGAGAAGAATGGAATGTGTGAAGTGAACAGACAGAATAAGAAATGAAACTGTGTTGGAAAGAGTGAGTGAAGAAAGAATGATGCTGAAACTGATCAGGAAGAAGAAAAGAAATTTGTTGGGACACTGGCTGAGAAGAAACTGCCTACTGAAGGATGCACTGGAAGGAATGGTGAACGAGAGAAGAGTTCGGGGTAGAAGAAGATATCAGATCATAGACGGCATTAAGGGTATATTATGTCCGTGAACGACCACAAATATTATCAGAAAATGCAGGCTTAAAATGTCTAAAATTTTATAAGAAAATGAACTCAGAATTGGAAAAAAAAAAATTGCAAGGTACCACAACAAGACTTATTAGAACTTAAATATCTAATAAAAGTATAAAAAAGATTACTAATAATATTTTTCAAACCAGTTTTATCAAAGTATGATCAGTCATGATTTGGTAATCATAACATTGTTATGGTCTCTCTGACATCTTTAATATTTTTCCTGCATGTAATAAACAGTTATTTCTGGAAAAGTAGACTACTCTCAGATATGTAGAGTTGTTTATTTTAATACAATTAATTTTTTATTTGTCCTATATAAAATATATTAAAATTTACATAATGTTTTGTGACCTAATTTTTATATTTTAAAAGAAATTAGCATTATTGTAGTCTACCTTTTGCATAAATGCATGTTAAATCAGTGTACAAAATTTCAGAATTCTATCTCTGTGGAGTTATGAAATAATAGTCTATGTGTCAAAATTTTCGAATTAAGGAAAATTTAATTTAAAGTAAAAAGTGAATTCTAACAAATATTATAGTAACGGTTTTTTATACTTTTATCAGATATTTAATTTCTAATAAGTCTTGTTGTGGTACCTTGTAATTTTTGTCCAATTGTGAGTTCATTTTCTTATACAATTTTAGAAATTTAAAGCCTGCATTTTCTGATAATATTTGTGATCGTTCACGTACATATGTCCTTCAGATATATGAATCATATGGGAATACGAAGAGGAAGGCAGAAAATAGAAAAGATTGGAGAATGCTGGGTTTGCTGTGAAAGACCTGCCCTTGGGAAGAATAGTAAATGAAAATTAAATGAAATTGATAGCGATGATCCTGACTTTTCTTTTCTTGCTACAAATGTAGAGGGCAGGATTCTGCCTCCTTGGCATTCATTTAGCACAAGTATGCTGAGGTCATCTCCATTCTGTCGAGTTATTCCCAAGTGCTTGCGTGCAAACCAGAAGGAAATCCGTAACTGGGTCATTCAGTCCAACACTTGTGAGCTAACTGCTCATTTCAGCGCAGTCACGAATATAGGCCCTTGGGACTGACGACCGTAAATAGTGCAGGTACAAATATCATGAAAGAGGGTTTGAAGAGAATTTCATTTCATTAATATAATTAACGAATCTAAAGCATCCAGATTGGAAATGGGGCTGGAGGGTAGTAGGTAAACAATATTAGGTAGGAAAGTTAAATTTTTGGGTTACATTGTAGAGAAAGAAGAAAATGATATCTTGAAAAGATGTTTATGCTCGACCATGCCGAAATGTAGTAATTATACACCTGGTAGCAGTCCTTTAATGCACCTCATTAAAGTACACCTACTCATTAAAGTACAGGTGTTCAGCCAATGACAAGTCAGCTTTGTACCGTTATAAAACCTCAGCCAATGACAAGTCAGCTTTGTACCGTTATAAAACCGCAAGTATCGATTATTCTCGGATATGCAATCGAAAGAGAATTAGCGAAAAGTCACGGAGGCTGGAAATCCAATACTGTCGCAGAAGGTTATGTTCTGTTACTATAATCATTAGCGTTAAATGTAAATAATATTCAAATAAATTCAATTTGTCATCTCGTTTTTCAATGTCTAATTTAATTTCAATGTTATATCAAAGTTAATATTTAGTTTACTCTGTACGTTCTTATAGGCTATCAAGGTCAATGTGGACATCTGTTCCTCGGAAAAAAATCAATACTTTCGCGTCTGCGCACATCTCACAATTTACGAGGTATTGCTCAAGGTCAGTTAGATACAAATAAAATGAATAATTTCAAGTTAGAAATATGGTCCAGTATAAAAAGTCGTATGAAACTCGCCTATAATGGTAATTAAGAAGCTCGTATGAAAATTATGAAACGTTTCATAAACATCCATACTCGCTTCTTAATTACTATCATTATAGGCTCGTTGCATAATGTACTATTATGCTCGACCATGACGAAATGTAGTAATTATACACCTGGTAGTAGCCCTTTAATGCACCTCATTAAAGTACACCTATTCATTATAGTTCAGTTGTTCAGCCAATGAGAAATCACCATTGTACCATTATAAAACAGGAAGTATCGATTATTCTCGGATATGCAATCGAAAGACAATTAGCGAAACGTCACGGAGGCTGGAAATCCAATACTGTCGCAGAAGGTTATATTCTGTTACTATAATAATAATAATAATAATAATAATAATAATAATAATAATAATAATTAGCGTTAATTGTAAATAATATTCAAATAAATTCAATTTGTCATCTCGTTTTTCAATTCTAAATCAATTTCCAGGTTATATCAATATTAATGTTCATGTTATTCTCTAGATTATATGAAGATCAATGACATTCGTCCCTCGGAAAAAATCAATACTTTCGCGTCTGCGCACATCTCACAATTTAGAAGGTCAGTTTCGCTCCCCAGTCAGATAAGAACAACATGAATACTTATGAATAATTTCAAGTTAGAAATATGGTCGAGCATAAAAAGTCGTATGAAACTTGCCTATCCTAATGGTAATTAAGACGCTCGTATGAAAATTATGAAACTCGCTTGCGCTCGTTTCATAAACAAACATACTCGCTTCTTAATTACTACCATTATAGGCTCGTTGCATAATGTACTATTAAGATTCCTACAAACGGTGAAAACTAAGTCTAATTGGGTAAAATAATTAGAAAATAATGGAAGCAGTTTAGGACTAAATTGGTTATTGCAAGAAATTTATGAAATTAATATAAATTTGATAGACAAAATTATAATGCAGACGAGTAACGAGATAGTGAGACAGGAAATGTTTAGCAATTTAAATGGTTTAAAATCATTAATAAATTACAAAGAAATGAAAATCATATGACAGAAAAAATATACAAAAGTTAACAACAGGGAAGGAAGGATTGCACTAGCATGGTGGAGATTGGGAATTTGGAGGTTACAAAATGGTAAAGAGGAGACGTAAGAAAAGATATATGTCCTTTATGTAATCAAAAAGAAGACTTGGTACGTAGAACCAAGGACCCGGGTTCTCTCCATTTTGAATCTTGCGTACACTACTTCTAACGCTTGAATATAAGTAATTGATTAACTAGCTGACTTACTCGTGTTAATTATATAAGTTTGTGCGGCTTACAGCTGTTTCGGTGCTTCAACACACCATCCTCAGAGCCTACTAGATCTCGGCGTTATCTCGAACTTCTCTGCCTGTTGTGTGGGTGCGTTTGATTGTTTAAAAGTGTTCAAAAGTGGAGTCAAATAGTGTGTGTGTACTGAAATTGATCTGTGTGTTGAGAATTTGATCAGGGTGTGTTTTAGTGTGTTTGCGTATTTCATATTGTTCTAGTGTGTTGAGTTTTTGGTTCTTAGGTTGTATGTGAGTCATTCCACGTCAAATCGCACAAAATTATACAAATTTTGACCTTCATATTTCTGATTGCGTTTATATTTTCTTTACCAACTCTATGGGTCTCATAAACCAACAAGTGTATTTTTATTTCCTCCTAAGTCCACATGTTTTTAAAATATTACATGTTAAAATTCGTTAAAAATGTCGCGCAATGCAACATTTAGAGCGTCATATTTCTAACGATATTGATGTTAATTTTTTTAAATGCATTTAAAAGCTTAAAGTACTGTCTTTTATTAAATATTTACTAACTAATTTTAATATAATTATTTCAAATATTTTTTATAATTCAATTTTTAAAACATACACATCAATGTGAAATAGCCCCATTAAAAATATAAAAAAAATGCCTACTAGGAGCACTGAAGTATTCTTAATAATTCCAGAAAAAATCAGAATGGGATCTCCAATAGTTTAATGGAAATTTAATTACTTATGACAGAATGTGTAGCGGTCGGCGCAGCAGCAGTGGACGGGAAGCGTTAAAGCGCGCTAAGAGGTTTATCGGCGCTGGATAATTGACTGAACGTTGCAACATTACACCCAGTACGGATCAAGTTACTCGAGGAAACACTGCTAATTTACTTATTATGATATCTTCAAATAATTGTACATTATGCTTTTCAAATGTTTCTTATCATTCACACTTTAAATTTTCATTCGCCTACCTTATTTCTTGAAAGAAAATTGTTTTACTAAATCTTCAGTTTTTGACAACGGAATGAAAGAATATAATTTTAATGTACCAGTTATTGGTTTTAGATTATGGTATCTGGCCTGCAAATTTTCAGTGTGGTTTTGTGCTTATTGAATGGACAAAATATAAATGACACGTTAGAAATGTTTTTTTGTGACTAATCTGTTTTTTTTTTTTGTGTTGTTATAGGATCTTGTATAGGCTAACTCTCGTGGCAAGTCTTTTAACAGTATCTCCAATGCCAACACATGGACCTTTACCATGCGACATTGCAAAGAAGTGTCATTCAGCACTAATTCCATAATCGTCTTCATGTAAGCAATTATTTTTAAAATTCTTTCTTTTTTTTTTATTGTGAACTTGATCCATTGGAAAAGTAGATGATTTTTTTCATATCGTTGAATTCTTGCTTTAAGAAATTGATTGCTTCGGATTGAAAAAAAGTGAAAGGGATCGGTGTCATGTTTCATGGTTTCTGAGATGACATTACTTTTGTAAAGAATTTCTGTATTTCCTTTGAAATATATTACGAAAGGATTTATTTATTTGTTTAAATATACAGAATAAAAATATATTTACAAACAAGAGAAATAGAAATAAAATACAATCAATATAAAAAAGGAGATGCAGTAGTATTAACAAAATTTGAGACCGAATGAGCAGCGCTCGTGTTCGGTCATAGTTCAGATATAATATTAATAGGCCTATAAGAGAATATAAAATAAAATAAAGTAGGAAGTAAAATTAAAATTGTATTGTATTGTGGCTTGGCATATGTTCCAATGCACACCTTGTATTGAATCTTGTATTAGAAATGAATAATTTTCAGAAAAGTCTGCAATAACTATGTAATTTTCAGGTTGTACCTTTCTTTGCATTCCGTCAAAAATAAAATATGGCTGACTTTTGAATGGATTATGATGCATCTTCTACATGAAAAACTTAACATGCTAGGGAGCCTTTTACTTTTGAAACTTTTCACGGGGGTATCGTTTTGTTGTATCTTTCTTTTCTTGATAGGGGATTCTATTGACATCAAACTCTTGTTTAATTCCTCAATATTACTGATTTCTAGCACTGTAGGCATAGAACTGCTAGAAGAAGTACTGGGATAATCACTTTCTCTGTCCGCACTTTCATTTGATTCATGTTTATTAATATCACAAGAACTACCGGCCTCACATATAATTTCACCTGACCTATGCGGAAATTGATTGATTTTTACGGAACAAATCACATATTTGCACACTCAAAGACTCCTTTAAATTGAGCTTTATCAATAAGTCGCGACTTACGCGTCTTAATGTACTTTTCTTTTTAAAAGCGTGATTAGGAAGGTAAATGGATTTAAACACTTGTTATGTATTACGCGATCTTTACCATCACTCATGTTGTATAGAAGTCACGTCACTGCGCGAAATTCAAACCCAAATAGATTATTTTTCTCTCCTGCCATCTGTTTACTGTCATAAAGTTTACTGCCTTACCCAGCCTTGCTATCATCAAACACTTGGCTATATTACAGCATAAACATACAATACTGTGAAGGGCTTTCCCTCTTAGCTGATCTGACAATAATAAAATAATTTTAGATAAGATATTTACTGTTCCTTAAGGTATTAATCATTTGATGATTAGTATGGTGACATCAGATGCAATAGGGAATTTCCACGGGCAGCCTTCTAGCCTATGGCTGCAAGCAGTTCATTAGCTGGGCATCGCGAGCGCGTGCATGCCTCCCGAAAATAAATTGTTACAAATGTATGGATGCCGATCCCATATTTATAAATGCAGTAGTTTACAGATAATACATCAGCGAACAAGTCTATATTTTTTCAGATTTTTAACTTGGCTATTTAATATAGTAATTTTGCTTTGAAAAAGAAACGATTAAAAAAATAGGCCAAATTTTAAATTTATTTGTGATAGGCCTAAAGTAATAAAAAGTGTTGTATTTCGTCTTTCAAATACGCCAAACCGCAAATCTCAATTATATGTAGACACAGAGTTCCAAGCGAGTTTATGTAACAGTGCGCGCATAATTTGCGTAACTTCAAATATTCATAACTACACAAATAATTAATAATTGTGAAAATAAAAAAATACGGTCTCCTTATTTGATGTCTGGAATTCATGAAAAAAAATTCGACCATTTCCGAGAAGGTCGTGTTTTATTGCTGTGCGATTTGACGTGGAATGACTCATGTGTAGGATTTCCATGTCCGCATTTATGTTATTGTATGTATGGTTAGCATTGGTTATGTGATCGGCGTATGTAGATGTATTGTGTCCTCTGGTTATTGCTTTAATGTGTTCTTTGTAGCGTGTTTGGAATGATCTCCCTGTCTGTCCAATGTAGAACTTGTCGCAATTATTACATGCGAGTTTGTATACACCTGTGTGGTCGTATTTATTTGTTTGTGTTTTTTGTGTGTTGAGATGTCTTTGTAGTATGTTTTCTGTTCTGTATGCTATGTTGTATTTCTGCTTTCTGAATGAAGATGCGATCGTATGTGTGCTTTTGTTTTCATATGTTAGTGTGATCACATAACCAATGCTAACATACATACAATAACATAAATGCGGTCATGGAAATCCTACACATACAACCTAAGAACCAAAAACTCAACATACTAGAATAATACGAAATATACAAACACACTAAAACACATTCCGATCAATTTCAGTACACACACACTATTTGACTCCACTTTTCAACAATCAAACGCACCCACACAACAGGCAGAGAAGTTCGAGATGACGCCGAGATCTAGTAGGCTCTGAGGATGGTGTGATGAAGCACCAAAACAGCTGTAAGCCGCATAGACTTACATAATTAACACGAGTAAGTCCGCTAGTTAATCAATTACTTGAATTTCTCTCTTCTAATAACCATTGCCTACTGAAGGATGCATTAAAAGGAATGGTGAACGGAAATTCGGATATAAGAAGATATCAGATAATAGAAAACATTAAGATATATGGTTCGAATGCGGAGACTAAGAGGAAGGCGGAAAGTAGGAAAGACTGAAGAAAGCTGGGTTTGCAGTGAAAGACCTGCCCTTGGGCAGAACATTATGAATTCATGTGTCAGAAATTATGAGTTCTATATCAGCTCCAATGATGTTGAACACTTGCCTCAACTCAGGTCAGGCGGTCCTACTGAAGGGACTCAAAGCCCTTCCCTAAGAACTACATACACTTACGTCACCTGCAGGGTGTATCGCTCTTTTTGTGGTGTGTGAACAGCGTCAGCTTTCACGCTTGAAGGGGACTCGAACTCAAGACTTAACGTTAGTTTCGGAAATAATTATATACGACAGTCTACGGCATCCTGCATTATATGGGAAATCAGAGCTCTACGAGGTGATGACTTTCATCACAGACATTCTAGAGGCGCAGAGTAACCATCTACCGTAGTTTATGACGTTCTAGTATAAACTGTGTTCATTTGTTCAGTGGAGCAGCGAACGTGCATTCAGAGCATCTCGTGCTCAGTATATTTAGACAGAAAAACAGTGGTGCAACACATCTCTGTAATGGAAGTCTTCCTGGAGGTCATGTACAGAAATTAATGACATCACTGAGCAGGCCTTCCAAACGCCATGCCACCATATTGCGCGTATGAATTCTTGGGATTCTAGGGTTGTCCAAATTCGTGCCGATCCAAACATTAAATGGTCTTTAATAAAGTTTTCACCTTCAGAATTAATTAGCTACATGGGGTTAATGATAAACTCGACATTATTTTCACTACGAGATATATAAGAATCTTAATATCAGATTAGGGCGAAAATAACATCGATCACACATGAAAACTTAAAAAGATAAGAAATATAATACACAGTATAACCTGCATATAGTAATCAGTAATCATATCCACTCAGTAACATTTATCTACAGTAATCTCACTAGAGGTTTTGATTTATCTACAAAAAATCAAAACTCGAGTGGGATTTAATTGACTATTACGCGATTAGAAGAAAACATATACAGATCGGAAGAAATAAAGTACTGTAATACAATAAAACATCAATTGACTTACTAAAATACTAAACTGTCTTGAAAATGTATTATTGTACCATCTCATCATTACAAATATTCCACTAGATGGCAGTAGTGTGTTATGATCAGCTGTTCTTTTGGTACCAGTTGTGATGTACAATCTTCATTGAACAATATGGACGATTACAGTCAAGAAAGCTCTGTTGATTCAGTTTCATTTCTATTAAAACAGTTGCATTCCATTTCAATTATCAATATGATATTAAACAATCTCTTATAAGTGACTATGCATAATCTCATGCAGCAGAAGCTATACCATAACCTAAATAATATAAACAAGATAAATGACAGAAAATTTGTAATTAAAGATGATTAAATAAACATTAATCATTTTCAAAGGTACAATTATTGAAAATACAATGTTGGCAAACAAAGAAACAAATGCTAGGGAGGTGATAAAATTGTAGGATTATTATTCAAAAGTAGTATGTAGTGAAAGTGTAATAGTCTCGGTAATGGTACCTCAAAGGTATTAGACGGTAAGTCCATTTCATCAATTTTAGGTAAAAGGTAAAAAAGAAATTTCAGTTTTGTTTTTCTTTCATAGTTGATAAAGTTACAAACCAATTCCTACTTTTTTGGTATAGTGGAACCATAATATACCTTGAAAATTATAAGATAAACAAAGAAGTAAACAAAGGTATGTGGGACTTAACGTAGTACATATACCATATAAGTTCTTATATTTTCATTTTCTTTTGAAAAATGCATTAAATCCGAAATCAGTCTATCTAGAGACTTAAGGGGTTAGGCACAGCTTACAGTAGTAAAATTTTTCGAAATATTGAATATTTTTTTTCCTCCACTACTGTATCTTCTACAACAATGAAAATAGGTATGTGTAAAATATTGTCCTTCTGCTACATTAAAAAAATATTTTTACGGTTTAAAAAAATTATTTATATATATCTATATATATATATATATATATATATATATATATATATTTTTTTTTTTTCAAAATTCAAAATGTTGGCAGTTCACTGTGCAGTGATGAAGCGTCCCTTATAACTTATAAACGTTTTAACTTTTTCATTTCTCTCATTTTATTGCTGAAACTCATGTTTACAATATCATGCTCTTTCAACTACATTCCTTAATAAATAATATTTTTTTATTTTGTGTTAGAAGAAAATGCTGATATTTGACCATTTTTAAATGAATTTATTTTTTATCAGACAATCTATCAAAGGTAGAGGAGTGATCTTACATCATATTGTAGATATGACATGCATAAATACACACAAAAAAATTCATCACAGAATATTGGGTAGTTTTTGAGTTATGTGGGAAACGCTTTATCACTGCACAGTGAACTGAATTAAAAAAAAATGTAAATAATTTTTTTTAATTGTAAAATTATTTTTTCATATAGCAGAAGAAGAGTGTTTTACACATACTAATGTTCATTATTGTACAAGATATAATAATGGAGAAAAAAAATGTTGAATATTTCCAAAAGTTTACTGCTGTAAGCTGTACCTAACCCCTTAACAAAGTATAGGCTACCTTTAGAGAAATCTCACGCTAAGGAATTCAACACGTATTGCTATAATCTCAAAATTGAAAATTTTGGATTTATCGTAACATTAAATGGTAATTTCTCATAAAGCACTCATAACACTCCTCTTATGCCTTATTCACAATCGATAGCGTCAGCAATCTACTGTATTTACTAGCTTCATTTTCTTTTGATGACCAATCTTACGTTGCTTTGGATGCTGTATATTCCTTATCCCTGTGTAAATAAAATACAGTATTTTTATGTTATTCCGTAAATAATATAAAACCTCATTGCGCTATCACTGTTAGGCTATAAGAAACATTGGATTATAAATGGTAGGCTATTACTGTTCATAGTATCTCAATGATTTATGGCACTCACCGCATATTTTAATCCTTTCTGTTATAAGTTATAACCATAACTACACACAAGAAGCCAAGTGCTTTGCCTGCCAACAAATAACTTTTTTATTATTTTTTTTCTTTTCTTTTCGGTAGAGAATGAATCGTTACGATCAGAAAAAGAGATATTGTAGCAAGTAAAATTTGTGCACCAAATGGACTTTTGTTCTAAATAAATGCTTTAATAAGTTAGATTAAATAAAATAAAATAAAAGTAAATATAAATGTAAGTATAAAAGTCATAGTCAGTCCTGTCAGACGAATCTCGTATAGGCTACGTACGAATACGGTTATACTCGTAGACGGCGATGCATATTTTTTGAGCGCTCGTTTCTGAACAGTACATACGAACTAGTTTATTTATGGAAGGCTTTGTCTAGTTTTGTGAAAATATGAGTGACAATCCACGTCAACATTCACGGTATCTCACAGCATTGCATCAGAATCTGCGACTCATGATTCTTCAGTCACTGGAAATGTCGGAGAAACAAGTTCTGAATTTTTATTTCCAGGAAAAAGCTTGAAATTTGATAAGAACTATCATTTTCACTTCCATGATGCGAAATAAATTTTTAATTTTTATTGAACGGTTTCTGACAAACATAATAAAACAATGTTGAGTTATATTATTTGTTGTTATAATATGATGAACTGTTTTGTTTAAAAACACTGCTAACATTTCTGATAAACACAATGAAACAATATTGGCTTATATTTGTTGTTATATGATGAAGTATTTTTGTTTAAAACCCAGTTAAAGTTGGTATGACGATTGTCCGTTGATTCTGTTTAAAACGCCACTAAAGTTAAAGTTTTCAAACTGATAACAGTCCGAAAAGCAATTATCTTAGAGAGCATAGCTTTTTCTACGTGCATCACATGTTTCACGAATTCGATGTTACATCCTTCTTCCGAAGAGGTTTTCAATTACTTTAGTGGAACTCTTAATGATGTCCAGCTACTCATGAAATTAAATTAATAAATATGTATTTTATTTCCTTCATGTCTAATTTGTTTCACTTTCGAACTTTGCACAGGGAAATTTGTAGAAAATGTGCTAGCTTTAAAAGTAACATTTTCCTTCATTGTGAAACAAGACACTTTCGAACTTTGCACAGGACAATTTTTAGAAAATGTGCTAGCTTTAAAAGTGAGATTTTCCTTCATTGTGAAACAAAATACTTTCGAACTTTGCACAGGGCAATTTGTAGAAAATGTGCTAGCTTTAAAAGTAAGATTTTCCTTCATTGTGAAACAAAATATTTTCGAACTTCGCACAGGACAATTTGTAGAAAATGTGCTAGCTTTAAAAGTGACATTCTCCCTTATTGTGAAACAAAACACTTTCGAACTTTGCACAGGACAATTTGTAGAAAATGTGCTAGCTTTAAAAGTGACATTTTCCTTCAATGTGAAACAAAACACTTTCGAACTTTGCACAGGACAATTTGTAGAAAATGTGCTAGCTTTAAAAGTGACATTTTCCTTCATTGTGAAACAAAACACTTTCGAACTTTGCACAGGACAATTTGTAGAAAATGTGCTAGCTTTAAAAGTGACATTTTCCTTCATTGTGAAACAAAACACTGTCGAACTTTGCACAGGACAATTTGTAGAAAATGTGCTAGCTTTAAAAGTGACATTTTCCTTCATTATGAAACAAAATACTTTCGAACTTTGCACAGGGCAATTTGAAGAAAATGTGCTAGCTTTAAAAGTGACATTCTCCCTTATTGTGAAACAAAACACTTTCGAACTTTGCACAGGAGATTTTTACAGAAAATGTATTAGCTTTAAAAGTGATATTTTCCTTCATTGTGAAACAAAAGATTTTTGAACTTTGCAGAGGACAATTTGTAGAAAATGTGCTAGCTTTAAAAATTACATTTTCCTTCATTGTGAAACAAGACACTTTCGAACTTTGCACAGGACAATTTGTAGAAAATGTGCTAGCTTTAAAAGTGACATTTTCCTTCATTGTGAAACAAAACACTTTCGAACTTTACACAGGACAATTTGTAGAAAATGTGCTAGCTTTAAAAGTGACATTTTCCCTCATTGTGAAACAAAACACTTTCGAACTTTACACAGGACAATTTGTAGAAAATATGCTAGCTTTAAAAGTGACATTTTCCTTCATTGTGAAACAAAACACTTTCGAACTTTACACAGGACAATTTGTAGAAAATGTGCTAGCTTTAAGAGTGACAGTCTCCTTCAATGTGAACAAAACAAAACACTTTCGAACTTTACTCAAGACAATTTGTATGAAATGTGCTAGTTTTAAAAGTGGCATTTTCCTTCATTGTGAAACAGAATACTTTCAAACTTTGCACAGGACAATTTGTAGAAAATGTACTAGCTTTAGAAGTGACATTTTCCCTCATTGTGAAACAAAACACTTTCGAACTTTGCACAGGACAATTTGTAGAAAATGTGCTAGCTTTAAAAGTGACATTTTCCTTCATTATGAAACAAAATACTTTCGAACTTTGCACAGGGCAATTTGAAGAAAATGTGCTAGCTTTAAAAGTGACATTCTCCCTTATTGTGAAACAAAACACTTTCGAACTTTGCACAGGATATTTTTACAGAAAATGTATTAGCTTTAAAAGTGATATTTTCCTTCATTGTGAAACAAAAGATTTTTTAACTTTGCAGAGGACAATTTGTAGAAAATGTGCTAGCTTTAAAAATGACATTTTCCTTCATTGTGAAACAAAACATTTTCGAACTTTGCACAGGACAATTTGTAGAAAATGTGCTAGCTTTAAAAGTGACATTTTCCTTCATTGTGAAACAAAACACTTTCGAACTTTACACAGGACAATTTGTAGAAAATGTGCTAGCTTTAAGAGTGACAGTCTCCTTCAATGTGAACAAAACAAAACACTTTCGAACTTTACTCAAGACAATTTGTAGGAAATGTGCTAGTTTTAAAAGTGGCATTTTCCTTCATTGTGAAACAGAATACTTTCAAACTTTGCACAGGACAATTTGTAGAAAATGTGCTAGCTTTAGAAGTGACATTTTCCCTCATTGTGAAACAAAACACTTTCGAACTTTGCACAGGACAATTTGTAGAAAATGTGCTAGCTTTAGAAGTGACTTTTCGCTCATTGTGAAACAAAACACTTTCGAACTTTACACAGGATAATTTGTAGAAAATGTACTAGCTTTAAAAGTGACATTTTCCTTCATTATGAAACAAGACACTTTCAAACTTTGCACAGGACATTTTTACAGAATATGTGTTGGCTTTAAAAGTGATATTTTGCTTCATTGTGAAACAAAACACTAAAGTGTGTAAAATATAATTTATGAAGGTTTGACTTTACAAACACAGATTATGAAATAGCAGTTTATAATTTACAAACAAAATTTTTAATTTACAATAATTAATTGTAAAGATTGTGAGAAGATAGCAGATTGTGCGTTTCTTCCACATTTAAAAGACAAAAACAGAGACATCTTTATTTTAAGCAGTCTTGGTACCGAAAGCTATACTGTAGTTAAGAAATACTTACTACGCATAAAAATATATTGATGTTCTTTCCCAAGGTGTCAACCAACGACATATTTACTGCACACAGCACTCCTAACCGTCGCCGGGTCTTCATACGAATATCAATGTACTGTATGTACAAAACTGGAGCAAGGCAATAAAAAACAAGCTACGCACACTACCATAACAGACTGGCATAATACGGCACTCTATGACCTAAATGACTGCCCAGACAAAAGCTCAATTATAGCTGGAACACAAAGGACAGGGACCACTATAATAACGTAATTGGAAACCCCTCGCCAAACACAAACGGGCTAAGAGTCTGGAAGTATTATTTATTATTTAAATTCAACACTAGATCTAACACAAAGGAATAATGCGTGGTTTTTAACTGGAGTGACGCGTAGCTTACGGATCTGCTTTGATTACTGTTACTCATTTCATTTTCTGTATGAGTTTCACTTTAATTCAAAATCTTGCATGAATTGTCACCGCACAACCTGAAATTACAGCTCGATTAAGGGATTTTGGCCCCTCCAAATAGTGAGTACTCTCTTTCCAGCTAAAGATTGAAGTAAATGTAAATAAATGCACGTGGCATAATGGTTCCTTATTGGCTATTGGACGCACAACGCCTCCAAACTCATGCTTGTCATCTTCTTTCTCATATTAAAATAGTTCCTTCTAAAATAATAAAATGTATAATATACATGGAATACGAGTGAATTAAACATACTTATAAGAAGACTTTCTTACGATTTAAACAACATGTTTATATTAGTAGTTTCAGACATTGCGTGTTAAATCATTGTAACGTGTATTATGGCAACGCGCATGCGTAATAGGCATTAAATCCCTCCCAAGGTGACTTGCAGCTTCACAGAGCACATCAACACAGCTGGTATAACACAGTGCGAGATTCAGTGTTGGCAACCTCAAATAAATTTCTGTAGAATTAAAGAAATTCTCCACTCTTCAAAGAATAACATTTAATCACGAATCTACAGAAAATGAAAATCCACTATTCTCAGTAGAGAAATAATAAATATTAACCCTCTGTGAGCATTTTACGGGTTAGTTCAATGAATGTGTTGAAATGTCTGCAATATATCAGACGGTAGCTGCCCTGCGTGCTCACTTGCTGAAAATAATGCGCGCTGGTGGCTGCTTTGGTAGCTAGCTTGCGATTGCGGAGTAATACATTTCGGTTTTGTTTACGTCTACTTCAATCTTTAGTTGTAAATAGAGTAGATAAAGAGCGAGTTACTCATCACTACTGGCGGGCTGGGTCACACAGGTCAGGCCGCGCAGACATAACACCTAACACTGCCTTCTTATCATGTCGCGGTACACTCCATGTTAAAACGCAATATTCTTCCAAACGTCCCGTTACTAACCACCAGGGAAAGGATTTATATGTAAATACATATTTACTTATAAAGCTAATATAATTTATATTTTGCATTATCTTTATGTTTCACAATGTGTAGGGTTGAAAAATCCTACTTTTATTTTCCATATTTTTCCATATTTTAGAGTTTAGTACATATTTTCGTTAATTTCCATATATTTTCCATATTTCATATAAAACAGTCCATATTATATTAGGTTTAACAATAAAACAAAACAAAATTCCATTAACTTTTAAAAATACATTTCAACAATAGAGATTTAAACACATGTTCAGTAATCCCTTTAACATCAGAGTTATTTGAAAATTAGCAGTCCTATCAACAATGGGAAAGTAAGTTACAAAACTGTATTAATTTAATTTAAAATTTTTAACAGACTTCAGTTGTGCAGCTCAACAGTTAAATGCCAGTCAGAGTACACATAGGTTCAGTTTTGTAAATCATACTATAAAGACGGTAAATATGCCAAAAGTACGTCATTCAGTCAATTTAAAATCAAAACTAACAAGTTACATTTCAGAATTTAAAGAAGATGGTTTATCAACTGACAATAAAATATTATTTTGTAATTTGTGTCAGTGTGCAGTATCATCTACACAAAAGTTCCTGGTGCAACAACACATTACAACTAGTAAACATCAGGCCAACAAACAACTAAATTCCAAGCAGAGACAATTGTTTTTAACACAACCAACAACATCGAATGTAAGATCTGAGTTTAACATCGACCTGTGCCGTTCTCTCATCTCTGCTGATATTCCTCTCTACAAACTAAAGAATAAGGTCTTCAGGGAATTCCTTGAAAAATATACTCAACATACAATCCCGGATGAGTCAACACTTAGGAAGACGTATGCTCCATCCATCTACGATGAGACAATACAGAAGATAAGAGATGAAATTAAAGATAGTTCAATTTGGGTTTCCATTGATGAGACTCCCGACAAAGAAGGTAGACTTGTTGGTAATGTAGTTATCGGTTTGTTAAGTGAACAATATTCTGAACGAATTCTTTTACATTGTGATGTTCTAGAAAAGTGCAATAACAAAACTATAGTTAAACTGTTCAACGAAGCATGGGTATCCTGTGGCCAAAGGGTATTATGTACGATAATGTGTTATTCTTTATTAGCGATGCTGCCCCTTATATGGTCAAAGCTGGACAAGCATTATCTGTTGTATATCCTAAATTGACTCATTTTACTTGTGTGGCGCATGCATTTCATCGTGTGGCAGAAGTGGTCAGAGACAATTTCCCTAAAGTAGATTTGTTGATTTCATCAGTGAAAAAAGTATTTCTCAAAGCTCCCAGTAGAGTTAACGTGTTGAAAGAAATGTACCCTGAAATTCCATTGCCACCAAAGCCAATTTTAACTAGATGGGGTACATGGCTAGAAGCAGTTGAATATTATGCCGAACATATAGACTCTATTAACAATGTTCTCCTTGCATTGGACTCTGAAGATGCAGTCTCAATTGATACTGCGAAAACAGTTACCTGTGACATAAGTGTGAAGAATGACTTAGCTCACATTCAGCATACATTTTCATGCATCATAAAAACGCTCAAAAGTCTCCAAAATAGGCACCTTTCACTATCTGAAAGTTTTGAAATTATAAATAGTACTGTGGAACAACTGAATCGTGGTAGAGGTAAAGTTGCAGATGCAGTAAGAGCTAAGGTGGACACTGTACTTTCAAAAAACCCTGGATATGAAGAACTACAAAAGGTTGTTGCTGTGATGAGTGGTGAATCAACAGTGAAGATTAACTTGGACTTATCCCCAGTAGACATTGTGAAATTGAATTATGTACCAGTTACTTCTTGTGACGTCGAACGCTCTTTTAGTCAGTATAAATCTATCCTCAGAGACAATAGAAGAAGATTCACTTTTCAGCACTTGAAAGAAATGTTTGTAACCTATTGTTATGGTAACAGACAATAAAAATTGTGTTTTGTTGAAACTACATTGGAAGATAAGGTACGTCCATTATATTTTTTGTTTAGTTTGATTAAAATGTACCAATATTTAACGTACATAGTCATTTTTTTATAATTTTAAGTCCATATTTAATTCCATATTTTGGTAAAAATCCATATTTAATTCCATATTTTGGTAAAAATAACTAAATATATATTTACATATTTCATATATTTTTAGTCCATATAAATCCGTTCCCTGCTAACCACTATGTCTGTTGACTAAACAATGTCATGATGATTTATATTTTCTTGACATGAGTGTCCCTCAGCTTCGGGCATTATATTTCATTCTCCATCTTCCCTCTTCCCCTCGTATGCACATTTGTGATTAAATTTCTTTCTTATGACGCAACTCACAGCTCGCTCACTAGCTAAACAACCAAGAATAGGGACCATTAACGCTGAATCGAGCTGTACAAATGGGTATTCTCGAGTATGTGGGAGTTTGGATTAGCCGGATCTGTTCTTTTCGATGTTGAAAAAAATACAACAGAAATACATTGGGATGGTATGGCGCCAAGGACTGTAAAAAACTAACGTAATGTATATTTTCTGTAATTTTGCTTAAATTTGTATTTTCCTACCAATTTATTTTCTGTTATTTTATTAAAACTATGGTATACATTAAAATGTTGTATCCTATAGGATGCCCACCGATGTGGAGTAACGGTTAGCATGACTGACCGTCCAGGGTTCAAATCCTGGTTGAGGTTTATTCCTAGGTTTTCCCTTAAACAATTGAAGCAGAATTGCTAGCAAACTTTAGGCGTTGGACCTAGGACTCATTTCGCCATGATAATTACACTTCCCCTCTTTCATCATCATCAGTTTCTTTCACATATTTCGGGCTTGCTTCGATGCAGAGTCGGCTGTGCGCCACCACCGAACTTGGACGCCGTGGTATGTGGTCATTAGTTGCTGGTGGTAGTGCAATGTACCGTAGACTCTAAGAATCTGATTAATACAACAATGAGTGCAAGTTCCAACAATTATAATGCGGCTCTTTTGCTGCATAAATGTAATCTGATCCGTGTATAATCATTCATTGATACTACCAACTTTTGCAAGAAGTACTTAGTTAGCTACGATGTCATGTGCCCTACTGCTATGTTGAAATAACTAAAGTGCTCGTAAAACATTACAAATATCACACGAATTTTTCGAATTTTTTAAACACATAACAATGCACTCCTTCGGATTTATTAGGGTCTACCTACTTGGGTTTTTTCGTAAGTTTTCCTCAACTGTGAGACTAATACAAGGTACGAGTAATCCCATAACGAAACCTTCTCGGACTTCTCTCACCAAATTATCATTGCGATATCACACATTTCACCAACGTTAGATAAGAACGCAATTGATACAGAATCGTTAAATAGCGCTTAAATTGTTTATAGCATTTGCAAACTCGTATTTATGCAAATAAGTTTCTTGTTTAAGATTGTCATAAAAAAAAAAAAAGCGAGAGAAATCATCTTGGAATTGAAAATAATATAAATGTGTATAACGAATACAGACTTCAGTTTTGAGAAGCAACTTAAAAAAAAAAAGCTCAATCTTCTAAAATGCAGGTAGTAGACCATTGACGATACAAAGGAGTAGCGTTCGAACGGCGCTGTGGATCGGGTCTCGGAATAGCTCAGATGGTAAGAGCATTCAGCGCGCCAAGCTGAGGGTCCTGGGTTCGATTCTCGGTGCCGGAATGAATTTTTCTCCATTAATAATAAATATTAATAATCGTATTAATTATATTTTACGTTGTAAGTACTGAAACACTTGGGGTCTATTTTATTTTTATGTTCAGCTTTATTTATATTTCTAAATACAATGTAAATGTACGTTAATTAGGCGTCTTTTTCATTTTATAAATAATCTAGCGACCCTCTCAGCTGTTTACACGACCCCCAGAACTACACTTTGGAAACCATTGGTATACACTAAATACAGGAAAATTCACTTTTAAAAACTAGACTAAATATAGAAAAATTCACTCTTAAATTAAAGAGCAAGAACAGAACTCCTACATATGGACTTTTTGGTCAGAAGGTCCGGTAATTATCTTCAGCCTTTTATCTGTGAAGTTCGTAGACAAATTACTAAAATCCAATGAGTCAACATTTACGATAAATCTGAAAATGGTGACCAGTTAAATACTGAAAGTACATGCAAGGAATACGGAATGGGAAATACAGGTTGCATAAAGTCACTAATAAACGTTGCAAATATATCGTCTATGATTACGAAGTTCATCACTAACCTGAGTTTCCCTCAAATCCGGAGTTTTAAGAAAAGCAACGTCATCGACAGAAGACAAAATTACTTACCTGAAACAAAGAAAACAAGAAATATTAGACATTTCCTTATTTTTACACAGCACGCTATAGAAACCAACACTAACAAATATAAATGATACTCGGGAGGAAATTAAACACAGAATAAATATGGGAAATGCCTCATTATTCGGTTGAGAAGCTTTTATCATCCAGTCTGCTGTCAAAAAAATCTGAAAGTTAGAATTTATAAATCAGTTATTTTACCGGTTGTTCTTTATGGTTGTGAAACTTGGACTCTCGTTTGAGAGAGAAACATAGGTTAAAGGTATTTGAGAATAAGGTGCCTAGGGGAGAAAGTTACACAACACAGAACTGCACGCATTGTATTCTTCATCTGACATAATTAGAAACATTCAATCCAGACGTTTGAGATGGGCAGGGCATGTAGCACGTATGGGCGAATCCAGAAATGCATATAGAGTGTTAGTTAGGAGGCCGGAGGGAAAAAGACCTTTGGGGAGGCCGAGACGTAGATAATATTAAAATGGATTTGAGGGAGGTGAGATATGATGATAGAGAATGGATTAATCTTGCTCAGGATAGGGACCAATGGCGGGCTTATGTGAGGGCGGCAATGAACCTCCGGGTTCCTTAAAAGCCAGTAAGTAAGTTAGTAAGTAAGTACGCTATAGAAATATTTGCAAAATGAAAACTAAAATGTTATACATAATTACGATAGCTTCCAACCATAACAACCAGTAGTGAGAGGTCATCAAAATTAGTTAACGAGATATAATACTAAATTAAAATTCCAGTTTAGTAAAATAACAGGCAGACCCGCACAAACGGGATTCGAAAACACACCCGAATGCAGCCCCGGAGTTCCCAAATTCCTAATACACTAAAATGCATTCTTCTTTCAGCGCGATATGTGGGCTAACATGTTCAATTAAGGGGATCATTTGGTTGGAAGGAATTTAATGTAGATGAGCAACCTTCAAAGGTGGAGGGGAGAGAGGAGTGTGTAAGGTCCACCAAATTTCCAATATTTCATTATTCTTTTAATTTCTCGCTCGTTTAATATTATAAATAAGTGAAATGTATCCATATAACATAGATATTATTCATTTTATATGCATATTTGAATTCGTACATTTTTAACTTTCTAACTTTCCAACTTTTAAAAATTTATTTGCCTTTATTATAGCAGTAAACAACCTACGATTTATAATCACTATCATAGTTGTCACGATTATCGTCAGATTCTCGTCATAATCGTGGTCGCTGCGTTGAATTTCAGCTCTCCCATCGTAATCAGCGCCGCGCCGTGTTCTTCTACTTCTTTGTTCATTTGTAATCGTCCGTGATGCATGATGGGACGTCTCCATGCTTGCGCACTACTGCTCTCCACATCAATATTTCCTGTCACCCAACTAATGCCACATGCTTCGGCTTGTGGCTGTGGTTGTAGCCTTCTGTAGCTCGTATCTTCCGGATCAGACACGACGCGGGATGAGTGACGCAAACAACAGAATACCTAATTTGACTTTCATTGGCGTCGACCTTGCGGACCCATACGGAGCAGTCGTATGTCTGCTATAATCGACTCGTCGACCCACCCTCGTACGTGGCACGCAGCGCATGCGGAATCGCGTCAAAAATCGTAGAATAGTCACCAAACCAGGGTTACCATACGTACGACTATAGTCATACGCATACAACTGTTTTGACTAATTGTACGAGGTACGATCGAACTCTATATCGTACGCTATTTTGTACGACTATTTTAATGAAAGAACAAAGGTTAATTCGTCCCTTTTTAGACATGTTTTCTTCATTCAGTATGTCGTTTACTAATTTGGAAAAAAAAAAAAAAAAAAAAAAATTAAAGGTATAAAGGATGTTTTGAAAATCGATATGGTGGCTACTCTTGCCATACAAGTCGTCATTAGTCATCTTCAGCTCTAGGTCAAAACCGACGGAATTTCAACGTAGCGGACGGGAAATGAATGGCTTTGACGGGTGACGGAATTTCTGGCGGAATTTACGATTTACATCGTCTTTTGACTTTTTTAGCTGCTGTCATTTTAATTGTTTAATATTTGGGGGCTTTTACTTTTTCTTTGAACAGCCCTGCCTGTGCCGTACCACGTTGAAGAATCTCCTGTTTCAGATTTCCTAGTAATCAAGCCAAAGATTGACAAATTATTATTTTAATCAAAATTGGTAAGTAAGTTGAGTTAAAATTTGCTTTTTATTTGTATATAGATATATCAAGTGGATTTTTTTTTTATTTTGACGGATTCTGACGGATTTCTAGGTGTTAGATTGACGGGGATACAATTTATGTGTTGGTAACACTGGGTTTCATTGTACTGCGCAGTTATGTCAAAGTAATACGAGTTCAGAGATCTACTATCTTGCTTACATATTCGGTAATGGAAGTCTTTCATCAATGAAATAGTACCGCAGTAGGATTAAGAAGTCCAAACGCGCCGATATTATAGCAGTGTCGAATTTGAGTGGATTAATTTGATGTAATTATCAGGTGAAGCATTGATTAATATTAGCCTAAATATTCCCGTCGCGCTGGCCAAAGACAAGTTTCTGCTGACTTTCAGTATAATAATGTTGTTTCTGACCAAGCGTCATCGTGCATGCTTTACGGAGTTGACAGTGTTGATGAAGAAATGGTGATGTGTTTGAACGTTAAGTCCACACCTGTGGAGTAACGGTCAGCGCGTCTGGCTGCGAAACCAGGTGGCCCGGGTTCGAATCCCGGTCGGGGTTGAGGTTTTTCCCGGGGTCTTCCCTCAACCCAATATGAGCAAATGCTGGGTAACTTTCGGTGCTGGACCCCGGACTCATTTCACCGGCATTATCACCTTCATCTCATTCAGACGCTAAATAACCTAGATGTTGATACAGCGTCGTAAAATAACCCAATAAAATTAAAAAAAAAAATTGAATGTTAAATGTCATTGTGAATGTGATAAATAAGTAGTAATATTATTCATTTGAACAAATATTTGCTGCTGTAATTATAAATATGCCTATGAATCACTTTCTTTTAGTGTAATGTGAAATATGTTTGTACGCTCTACTGTATCTATAAAAATAGGAAAGTGACAAATGTACGACAATTTTATACTGAAGTACGACATTTTTCATAAGTTGGTACGACGGTTGTGTTTCCTTTATCTGGCAACAATGCACCAAACGCACTTCAGATAACTGTGGAGTCTTCTGCACTGAACGACTTGTGAAGTTTGTGATGCACTATTTTGATTATTCCATTCCTGGCTGAGAGATTACAGAGTTTTCATGAGATTATCTTCAATACATAAAAATTTGAATGCGGAGCTCAATTGCGTGGAAAAGACAACTAAGAAGCAAGTCTTTCAATGTCCTTCGGAAATTCATTAGTGTCGAAAAAAATTTTTACATATAATAATAATAATAATAATAATAATAATAATAATAATAATAATAATAATAATAATAATAATAATGTTAACGGGAAAAAGATACGGGGATTCCGAAATGTCGGTATTCCAAGCTCTACCTCAGAACTAGTTTAATTCACCTTCTGAATACATACTTACAAATTGTTTTTAAGGAACCCGGAGGTTCATTGCCGCCCTCACATAAGCCCGCCATCGGTCCCTATCCTGTGCAAGATTAATCCAGTCTCTATCATCATATCCCACCTCCCTCACATCCATTTTAATATTATCCTCTCATCTACGTCTCGGCCCCACAAAGGTCTTTTTCCCTTCGACTCCCAACTAAAATTCTATATTAATTTCTGGATTCGCCCATACGTGCTACATGCCCTGCCCATCTCAAACGTCTGGATTTAATGTTTCTAATAATGTCAAGTGAAGAGTACAATGCATGCAGTTCTGCGTTGTGTAGCTTTCTCCATTCTCCTGTAACTTCATCTCTTTTAGCCCCAAATATTTTCCTAAGAACCTTATTCTCAAATACCCTTAATCTCTGTTCCTCTCTCAAAGTGAGAGTCCAAGTTTCACAACCATACAGCACAACAGGTAATATAACTGTTTTATAAATTATAACTTTCAGATTTTTTGACAGCAGACTAGATGACAAAAGCTTCTCAACCGAATAATAACAGGCATTTCCCATATTTATTCTGCGTTTAATTTCCTCCCGAGTATCATTTATATTTGTGTACTGTTGCTCCAAGATATTTGAATTTTTCCATCTCTTCTTAAGATAAGTCTCCTATTTTTATATTTCTATTTCGTACAATATTCTGGTCACGAGACATAATCATATACTTTGTCTTTTCGGGATTTACTTCCAAACCTATCGCTTTACTTGCTTCAAGTAAAATGTCCGTCTTTTCCCTAACCGTTTCTGGATTTTCTCCTAACATATTCACGTCATCCGCATAGACAAGAAGCTGATGTAACCCGTTCAATACCAAACCCTCTCTGTTATCCTGAACTTTCCTAATGGCATATTCTAGAGCGAAGTTAAAAGTAAAGTGATAGTGCATCTCCTTGCTTTAGACCGCAGTGAATTGGAAAAGCGTCAGACGAAGCTGGCCTATACGGACTCTGCTGTAAGTTTCATTGAGACTAATTAATCGAACTAGCTTCTTGGGAATACCAAATCCAATAAGAATGTTATATAATACTTCTCTCTTAACCGAGTCAAATGCCTTTTTGAAATCTATGAATAACTGATGATGTGTACCCTTATACTCCCATTTTTTTTCTCCAATATCTGTCAAATACAAAAAAAAATCCGATCGATAGTCTATCTATATTCACCTTCTGAATACATTTAAAAAAATCTTAGCTAAATCTAATCAACTATTTACTCAAACTGAAAATAACGTAATACTAAAACAGTAATTTCTATATATTTTGACAACTTCTTGTCAATATTTATTAAGTTTAGGTAATTTAAATCTGCTTTATTATGGAAAATTCATATCTCCCATGTCTAACTCCTCTAAAAACACCACAACTGTTGTAAGTCATTTCCCGTAGATCTTAGCTCAAATTTACCTTAAACGTCCACAGAATGAGGGTTCCGTGGGTCGATAAACCAATTATTTCTTGCATTGATCACCATACAAATTAAAAAGAAGCTAGCAGAAAGGGGGAGAAAGAAGGGGGAAGTGAAAACTGATTGTAAGCTGCGATTAGGTCGAAACCACCCTTCACCCCGCGTTTATACACCCACGAATCAGTCCGTAATTGAGGCAATTTAAATACAACGTAAATGGTTTCCTGATGTTCTTCAACTCTGACGCAAGACCGAACCAAAAAAAAAAAATAAGAAATTAATAGAAATATACCACAAATTCTAATACGTCGTGGAAAATTGCGTATCAGATCAAATCGACATCTAATGATAACGGAAAGCCATAATATAACAAATAAAACGAGTCTCGGTAAGGGGAAAATATTACATTGTATAAGTACTAACAGTCCTGGTGGATGCAGACAAACCTGTGTACTGTATTTTATTTCATGGAGTGCAGTTTCATAGAAAGGATTTTGCCGACAGACCTTCTACTGCCCCCTACTAATTGGTTGTCATAAATGTCTCCCTTACTGTGACGGAAATCTTGTCTTCTCCTGTCAGTAACCAATCACAACCCTCGTTCAGAAGAACTGACAGACTCCCGTCAAATCCACGTGGAGGCAGAGTTGCCGCATCTTTTCCGAATTCCAAGAATCCCGTCAGTCTCACTGTCTCATTTCAAGGGTCACCAGGATTGTGGCAACTGTGCAATGTTGGGACGAGGGGACAGGATGGAATTGTCAGATGTGTTTGTGTAGGAAGCCATAAATCTGTAAGTGGATGTTCAAAGGAGCCACCGAACTGCTCTCCTTGAAATAAAATGGAGTATACAACATAATTACGTACTCATCTTCCATGAATTATTAATTAAATGGAAGAAATATATTTGCACAATCTAGAAAAGAGGATTAACTCCAATCACTATGTTTACCACTACCATTTCACAATAATTATCTTCGTCGTCGTCTTTATCACCACCATCACCACCAACTTCATTAGCAGCAACCTAATAGAGATATTTAGTGGTTCACTCGATCATAAAACTACGACCGACTTTTTTGTACGAGAATATTCTTTGGGCACTTAGGAAGTTGGTAGTAAAAGGTTGTTTGGCTCTACGTCTTCTTTGAGATTCAGGAGCTATTTTTATATAGGCCTGCTCCATATATCAGTATTGTATCTCTTTCAACAAATTTGCCTTTTTCTCGAAACTACAGTTTTGATGTTCAAAATGCTCCATGGGCATGCAGCTTCCACCAAATTCAATGAAAATATCCGTACGTGTCCATGTATTTAGTATCCGAGGTATAACCACAGTCTACTATATACAGTCGCGAAGCTCAATATGTAGTAAAAATGCCCACCACTAGATTCGCTACTATCGCCTCATCATCCCAGAACTCTCTCCTAGCAGCCGACAATAGTACATTATGCAACGAGCCTATAATGATAGTAATTAAGAATCGAGTGGATATTTATGAAACGAGCGCAAGCGAGTTTCATAATTTTCATACGAGCTTCTTAATTACCATTATAGGCGAGTTTCATACGACTTTTTATGCTCGACCATATTTCTAACTTGAAATTACCGGTATTCAGATGTATACATTTTATTTGTAACTGACAAGATCGGAAGTGACCTTGGTCTAGGTCGTGAATTGTGAGATGTGCGCAGACGCGAAAGTATTGATTTTTTCCGAGGAACAATAATGTCATTGACCTTGACATAGTCCCGTTAAACTTGATAATATTATAATTTTATAACCTTGATTATTGAATTCGACATTGAAAAACGAGATGACAAATTGAATTTATTTGAATATTATTTATAATTAACGCTAATTATTATAGTAACAGAACATAACCTTCTGCGACAGTTGGATTTCCAGCCTCCGTGCCTTTTCGCTAATTCTCTTTCGATTGCATATCCGAGAATAATCGATACTTGCGGTTTTATAACTGTACAAAGCTGACCTGTTATTGGCTGAACAGTTGTAACCTGAGTCGTCATTGGCTGAAAGACCTGACCTTTAATGAGTAGGTGTACTTTAATGAGGTCCATTAAAGGTCTGCTACCAGGTGTATAATTACTACATTTCGGCATGGTCGAGCATAAAATATGTTACACTTCCGTTGCGTTCTTTGGGAAAAATTAACACCTTCCTTCCATTATTGAAATATTAAATGCATAAAGTTAATTTATTATTTTAATGAAGTATATTAAATTCCACCATAAACTCGAAGATACCTGCAAGAAATAAGTAATATAATATTTGTTTGTGCAAAACGAACTGAAATTTACTATAATAGCTTCACTCATTCAAGATTATAGCGATAATTAACTATGAAACCAATAAATGTTAATTTGCATTTCTCTTTACAACAATAATAATGGAAATATAAATTAATGGAGTAACTTACGTGTACCGGTACTTGTAGTGTAGGCTTACGTAGTTAACAAAGTGGGATGAGGTTAAGCAATATTAATCACACCAGAATTGGAAATGAAACGTGATCAATAAATTTCATTAAAACAAACTTAATTTTTCTACGTCTTTAGTAAAATAACACATAAAAATAATAACAAAATTAATAGCTACAACTAGAAATATATCGTCTGAAAAAAAAGACCTAACCTTTATTTCTCTGGAAATTTAGCAGCCTAAGTGACAGAACTTTAACCGGTATCTAATGTCCTTTCGGTTAGACTGACACATTTCATTGTGAAATTTAAGGATATAATGTATTCTAACAGTCACAAAGAACTTCAATTTAACAGTTTTGTTTCTGCACAGCATTCTTGTGTAAACCCAGGAACCTTTCTGAATCTTTCGGAAATCGGAAAAAGGATAACTCTGGCCTCTTTCTCTTACTGTTGCTATAATTTATAGCACTACAAACGTCTCCTCCTTGTCTCATATTATTATTCCAATTATTATATTTTAGCCATTAACATCTTCATTATAACCAATAACGAACATTTCACAAGCATCAATGTGAAATATGCAACGAGCTAGCACTCGATAGAAATACGACACAGTCCAAAGTCGACCATGGACAGTCTATTGTTTATAGTTGCCAACCGCTTGGAGCGCTTTATCACGAGATTTGCAAAAAAACACCTCAAGCTTCGCGACTGTATATAGTAGAATGTGATATAACCTTGAGAAATTTTAAGTTATCTTGAAAATTAGGAGCTAAAAAAGTTAACATGTTAATAAAAGAATGTGAATAAATAAATATCTGGTTTTCAAAAATGTATTGTTACTAAACCATCTTAGATGTCATGAATTTCTCAGAGTCAACATATTGCCCGTGAATCAGAGTGTACGAAAAAATTACGAACTTCCTGCATTTAAAGATAATGAGCATGGAACATTTTAATTAATCACTAATTTGCGTAATTAAGTTGACAGAGTTCAAAATTTGCACACTTTATTCTTAATGCATCTAACAAACAGTTAAAAAATGAGATAAATCGGATTGAAATTGTAATAATGTCAAAACTCAAGTTCTAGTGTCCCTTAAAAAGCAATTGCCGGATTGGTTCTTATTTCCAATACAAATCTACAAATAATGTTTCACAAGATATTACGCCTATTTTTTAAGATTTTTTTTTTATTAAAAGTACCAAGTTTCTTGCACCCTTGCCGTTTACAAAACTATGATTATACAAATTGAAATATATATTAAATAAGGTGGGTGCTCCTGTTATGGCCATGTTCCTGATATGCCCACCTCCCTATTGTGAGTTAGTTAACCAAAAAATCCGCTGAATTGCAGCAGCATCCAGTGAAAGGGCATCCTGGTATGTCACTTGATCGTTTTCCATCTAGTCAGGTTGAGCAATATGGCGTCAGTTGCCTGTTTTGCGGTTTTCATGTGACCTCTTCTTATTTTTCTCTGGTAAGTCTCTTTTGTTTTATGCATGTTTTTCAATGACTTGTTTCATGAAAACCATCGTACTCCATTCAGTTTTTAATGTTCTGTTGATTGGTGCTGTAGTTGATGGCTTATCTTTTACGAGTTGTTCATAATCAAACGATTTTCGTGAAAGCTTACCTGCTCCTGATGTGGCCGTATTAAATGCAGCATGGCCATATCAAATGCACCATGGCCATATCAAGTTCATTTCACTTTTATTTTTTCACCTGACAAATTTACATGCCTTATAGCTGGGATTACGCAAAAATTTTGTATTTTAAGAAAAACAACTTAATTGTTTATGGAAAAACCTGTTTTGACTACACTTTTGAATTATAAAAAAGATTATTAACTTAAGTGTCATTTTTATTCATTTTACACCAAAATTATTTAATTTTAACACAACTGCGCTATCAAACTGAAAACAATCACGATTTGTGGAACATGGAACAAGGGTAGCCATACCATGTGCACATGTTCCTGATATGGCCACTAGATAGACTTTTGGAATTTGGGACTTTTTGGGCAATTAAAGCTACTTTTATGAGGAAAGGAAATTGTTTTAAGAAAGTCCATTAGACTGAGAACGAGTAAGAAAAAAGTGGTTAACATTTTTTCAAAATGGCGGCTAGAAAAATTCTCAAACCTTAGCATGGCCATATCAGGGACACCTACCTTATTACGCCTAATCCCCCCTTGTACATGGTTCGCAGATTTACCATTAGACGGCAAAAATTCAATGTAACCTAAGTAATAACAATAACGACAGTTGCACAATGACATATTTTTAATAGTGAAGAAATGTTTCCACTTTTTTTGCGATTCTAATAATTACCGTTAGGAGTTATGAGTTTATGTTAGTTTAATGTCTGTGCATTTACTATGATTTTGAAAAGAATTTATATAATACTTCGGATTTGGTTCAGCAACCGAAGTTTACTGTAAACGTAGACAGTTCCACCCTCACCCCGTCACTTCTTGCCAGCTCCCCTGCACTCAAATCCTGCATACGTAAGCCAAAGCAGTGGCTCAAGAGGTTCGCGAAACTAAACAAGGCGATCCCGCGTCGCGAGCTCGCTAACTTTCGCTCTCCCTCACTGTAAGATGACTGAACAAAGACAGCGGACATCAGACAACATCTCTGTGACAGAATCCTGACTGCTCCAGCACACATAACAACCCTTACAGCACAACACACGTACTGTAGGTGGATTTCTAAGAAATAGAAAACAGACATCGCCGTTTCGCTAAATCGCCGATGGCAATATTCCACCGTTGATATGTAAACGCAGTTTCCAGTCAGCTACAATGCGTAGTACCGCAGAAATCCCTTCCATTACACAGCTAATAATATCTCCCCCTTTCCAACATACAGTTAATAACGATCTCCTAGTGCAGTGATGTCAAAGCAAGCGCATTTTTCTGACTTTGACGTCGTGCGCGGGCATTAAGCGCTAGGTATGCTAGGAGGAATAAGCAGCCTGTTGGATTAAGAAAACAGTGGTGCACAAACTTCAAACGGAACGTGAAATTTTATGTCGTTATTTTTATATGTCTTCTTTTTGTTTGTTATTTTCTATATTGTCTGTAAAACAAAAATACTAACACCTATTTCTTACCCTAATATTGCAGTTATGTTTTAAATGTTAATAACATAATAAAGAGTAAAGAAGGAATATTCACACAAAATCCATAATAACAACTATACTGTACTAAGTGAATTAAACTCATCATTCATAAAGAAAGTGTTATCTCAAATAAAGACACTGAATATGACATGATAAGTTGAAATTAATATTGATGGTATCTTTAGCCTTATAAATGTAATCAAAATAATATTATAGTACAAAGTAAAGTTGCCTAAGTATATGTTTTAGCTGTAACTAATATTACATAATGAAACTCTTATCGCATTATGCTTTTAGGTGATATTGGTGCGCAACTTTCTGTTATCAGAATATTAAATTTTCTCGAAATCTGCTGAAGCTATAGAGCTGACGTTTTACCAACACATAGGCACATATCTTTTGTTTGTGATGTAACAGTATTTTCTTTGTTAATTCATTTCCTTACAAACATTTTCCATGCGAATATTTTCAAACATTTTAATACGTAATACGTAATACGTATTTACGATATATTAGCTTTACGAAAAAATTGTGTCAGTACCTGTAAGGCTACTAAACAAACATATCTGAAAATTTCAATTTTCTGTAAAAAAAAAGTTGGGAAAATATTCCTTTTGAATAAAAAAGCAAACTTGTGAAAAATGAGCATTAAAATTAAAACTTACATTCTTATAATGCACTTATACTTCTCAGACAAATCTAAAAATTACCATGGATACAGTTTTAACAAGTTCTCTTCCCTTTATCCACTGAATCAGTGCTGGCCATCCCTGTATACAGCTCGACCAAGCGGCATATACTATCTCTTTCGTCTGTCTCTTTCCTTTCCGCTGTAAAGCGCTCAGGCTCTCCTGGGCTCTAAAGCGCGCGCTTGCTCCTATGGGCATCAGATGACATCACTGTCCTAGTGTAAGTAAACCTAGAAAAATAACTGCGTCACCGACAATCTAGTTCCATTTTCCTTCTGACTTTTTATGGTAGTTGATACGATTTTATTAGATTTAAACCAAGCATAACATATAATTTTCTCATGAAATAATGTACTCTCTTTAAAAATGTTTCCGTAAAACTCAATTGAAGGCATTTTTCTGAAGCCATATGCAGGATTGAACGTGAAGATGCTACTGGCTTTGAGGTAGGCTGACCAGATTTTTTATGGTCCAGCAGGGGACATCGGCAATTTCAAGAAAAACCACAAACGCTTACCTAGTCACTCTCCGTTGAAATGTTGCAGAAAATATATGTAACAGTAGATACAATGATAGTACTTAGCACACTAAATTTGTAGAGTATCTTAACTGTTTTAATTAAATGCATATACACACGTAACTCCTATACTTAATTATAGTCAGTAAGAATTCAATTTCAGTACTGACGCATGCATGAAAGTCTTTCACATAATATTCCACACACTGAACTCTAACACACACACACTTTACAAGCACTTGTTTGAAGAATGTATCTTTTTAAGGATCTGTTCATTCCCTTACAGCTTCACACTAAGTTCTTCACATGAGAAATGAAAGTTTGTTTTCACTTGTAACAAAGCTTTAACTGTTTCAATTTTCATTCTTGAATTTTCATCAATTCAGATTGAGTTCATTGTGGAGGAAAGTCTTTCAAATGATGAATTACTGACTGAAAGACATATGATTAATGACACTATTTTGATAAGATTTTCAAATGGAATGGAATTTTTTTTTTTAATGCTGAAAAACATCATAGGTACCACTTTTCACCTGTTGGTTTGTCACAAAATTCCTCGTTTTTTTAACTACTTAAAAATTGATTCTGCGGCATTTCTAACACTTCCGCGCAACGCTAACGAAGACAAAGATGCTAGCTATATTCTTCTCAAAGAGTGTAGAATATCTCATACTGAGCTCGCTGGTTCTTCTGTCTCGTACTGAGAACTGTTCAGAAATGTGCGTGAATCGCAGCAGTTTCATCGCGATACTTAGATATTTACGTGTAAAATGTTACTGAAACAAAATCAAACCTTCTGGAGACAAAATTAATTTCCGGGGACAAAAACGGAGACATTTACTCCCAGGGGACAGCAACTCAAAACCGGGGACTGTCCCTGGAAATCGGGGACGTCTGGTCAGCCTACTTTGAGGTTCATAAAACAAACCCTTGAAACAGTGCTCATACTTTGAATGTCTATGTTGGGAAAATAGGAGATACGAAGGCAAAAAAATGTATTTGGGGGTACGCTAGCAAAGAAGATTGAATACCATTGCCATAGATCAGCCGCGGCGAAAATGCGACTCACGAGCACATTGTGGCTCGCAGTGCTTTTCTCTCCCTTCCTACCTACAACCCCCACCCTCTTACTCACTGGAGTCAAACTCCGTTCTACTGGGTGTTCATTTCAAAGTGTGTCATGACGTCACTGTTGTTGGGTCACCTATTTGAAGCGAGTTTCAGTTTATATGTTAGAGAAGTTGCCTATTATTTAAGGCGTTCTTCAATCTGAACTTGAGAATGTGTACGGTATAACTTGAACGTCGTAGCAACAGATGGCGGTCTGTACGGTCTGTGTGCTACCATAACCTCTTTCGAACTGTGTTTTGCGCCGGCAAGTCGTACGCAGGGTATTTGTTATCATCGGTTGCGTATGGTAACATTCCACAACACAAATCAAATGCTCCGTGTCCATGTTGACCGTCGAAGTTAATGTCAACAAATACGTAAGTAATCGTCTTAACCCTCTCCCCATATCTCGACAGTACGTATTTCCAAACAGTTCACATTCCTGCCACTACCGGCGTTACCGTACGTATCGGCACGTACTCTTCAGAATGAACGCCGTACTTGCTAGCCAACTTCTCTGCCTCTTAGATTATACACCTGAGCTGCGGAAGTGTAGGAAGATTGAATTCTCTAGGCTCATCAGCTAGCCACAAGACGGCATGCAGCGAGCCAAGACACATTTTGAACTGAACACCCAGTATTTGCATTTGTCTCCGACCTGCGAGTGGCGTATCGTCGCAATATCTCTCTCGAAACCATGTACCTCTATAAAAAACGAAAGTTTCAAGTAGGATGGGAGGATGCATTCTTTTGCTTACAATATGATGAAAATATTAAATGTATGATTTCACAAATATTACTAGGAAAACGGTTGTATAACATAAAACGGCATTATAAGTTACTACATGTTACTAATGAAACATTAAAAGGTTAAGAGTTGTTATTATTATTATTATTATTATTATTATTATTATTATTATTATTATTATTATTATTATTATTATCATTATCATCAACTCTGTACGTCGATTCTTTTACAGCAGATATACGAATAATGCGGTTAGATTTTCAATTTAAACTCACAGATTTACAATGTGACGTTAAATGAAAGCTAGATGTAAGGACTTGACAGATATTTAACTTTTCAAATCTTTGGAAAAAAATAAATATTTGAAGCTTCGTTCTTTCGCTTGCTCTGTTGAAGCCATGTTCGCTGTAACTTACGTTTGTGAAAAATTATTTTCAACAATGAAAATAGTAAAAATCAAATTTAGATCACGACTGACAGACAAATACCTTCGTGATCAACTACGATTGGCAGTAAGTGACATAATTCCTGATTTTGAAACTTTGTCGCAGAGACATTCTGAAGACAGTTAATTTTAGGTTGTGATAATGTGTCCTATGTTTTCTTGTTCATTTCTTTCTTCGTTACACGTCCTAAACATTAACTTCCCCTTCGGTTGTCCGCCTCCCTCCATAGGTGCTATGCACGTTGCAGCTTACACAGTGGCTCGGCGCACCATGGCCTTTTCGCCACGGCTGCCATAGATGGTAGATTGATTCGTCAAAAGAATATTGAACTGAATTTCTTACGTCATTCCTGCCAATCGAAAAGAGCGTGTAACATCAGAAAATGCGGGAGATGGGAATTTAGTAGGGGTTCTACAAAATATACAAACAATTTTTCTAGATTTTTTCTTGACTACTCAGATCTCCATTTTATAGTTATGTTGCATCTTTCCAGTAGAGTTTTATTCTCTAGTGGCATTCTGCAAACGTTGGAAATATTATATTTTAATTTACCACAATCTTTCAATAATTGCTTAAAATTACGTACATGAATTTTTGTTTATCGTTGTCGTGCCAAAAATGATATTAGTGTTAATGATATTATTCCTTGTGTTCAGCACACAGATGAAGAATAGTTGTTGTATTAGATTATGTAAAATTCCCTAATCAGTACTATGCTGTGAAAGAATTCTTGAAACAAAAGGAGTCCTTTTTTTCTTGAAGACTATAGATTTACAATGAAGTAATTTTTTTGAACAGGCTGTGAATGTTAAGTATTTCCAGCAATTGAGGTTCATACATCAATTCGTTTTTCAACAATCTCACACAATGCAAATATTGAAAGGCTATTTTCACTAATCTGCATCTAATGGTCTGTTGAAAGGAACAGACTGTCGGTAGAGTTAGCAGTAGCAGATTGGAGGTATTGTAACACTGCAATATAACTTATAAGCCTTTCACACGTAAAGAATTGCATGCTTATTTGTTGAAATTCCCAATGTTACTTAAAGAAAGTAAGCCTATAAACAATAAGACTAAGATGGATAACAAAAGACATCTATAATGTATTTTCCAATTATTTTTATACTTCTAAGATAATAAATAGAAACTTTAACATGTCAGACATTTTTGCTTGAAGCCCTACTGTTCAAAATTTTGATCTGGTCATCCTATTCGAGATGGAATGAAGGCGATGAACAGAACGGCGAAGACGATGAGATGATGGTAACGAAAATAACGAGGAGCACTCTGAATGTTATGAAGAGAAAATGAAAACTATAACGAAAGTAAGGCTATGAAAATATGAAGAATGCAAAGACAAGGTTATTATCATGATGATAAAGACGATGAAGATAAAAATCCTGTTTTAACAGTATATTATGTTCGAGTTTGCGAAGAATCAAGTAACGTATTTGAGGTTTTTGCCAGAAGGTCTCAAAAGGTTGGAAATTACCAACTACTTCGAAAAGCGATAACGCTTGACAGGTTTACTGGAAACCCTAAACTTGCTGCGTTCTTAATGCTTGGCTAGTTTAGTGTTATTCAAACTCTCTGGCCGGCTCAAGTTACAAGCTGGATCAATGACTCTCCAAAGATCTCGCGAACGGCTGCCATGAAACGCATTTCGTTTACATCGAAGAAAAACTGAAATTCAGAAAATGCTCTACATTTCTGGCGAATTTACTTAATTTCATCACATTCACATTTCCCATAACATACTTTTTGAAGGACTACTTAATGTACAGAGGTTAACACAACAAATTTTTTCCTTTACTGCTAGAATCCCTAAGAGAAAGAAAGCTAACAAACATGTATTTTACTCATTTCCACAGAATTGTCAGTTGAAGGAAATTTTTCGTCAGATACTGAGCGGGGCAGCTTATTTCATAAGCTCATTTTGGGCTTTCTTTGCACTATATGAGCACACGGTTATGGCCACGACTCTAGACTTCTACCTATCAAAACATCAGACATCACAATGTCAACGAAGAAACTTTCATGCCTTATCCTGGATCCTAAAACCACTACCGCGAGCATCGTTAATTTGCAACAATTTCATGAGTCAAGGTCTATAATTATGTTTACACTACTAAGAAAAAAAATAATTTGTTGAAATTACAGTATAGAATGTGATAAAGTAGATTCGCAATGTTATGTCAGAAAAACCTTCATACGCAAGATTCTTCGCCTTCAGCGCTTTATTTTTTTAAATCTGTTGTAGCAAAATGCAACAGTACCAATTTTTATACGCAAGATGGTTTACCTTCAGCGGGTTTTGTTTTAAACCTGTTGTAGCAAAATGCAACAGTACCAATTTTTATACGCAAGATTAATGTTTACCTTCAGCGGTTTTTTTAATCTGTTGTAGCAAAATATAACTACCAATTTTTATACGTCAAGATTAATGTTCATCTTCAGCAAAATGCAACAGTACCAATTTTTATACGGAAGATTAATGTTTACCTTCAGCGGTTTTTTTTTAATCTGTTGTAGCAAAATGAACTGTACCAATTTTTATACCCAAGATTAATGTTTACCTTCAGCGGTTTTTTTAATCTGTTGTAGCAAAATACAACTAGCAATTTTTATACGCAAGATTAATGTTCACCTTCAGCGGTTTTTTTTTTAATCAGTTGTAGCATTATACAACTAGCAATTTTTATACGTCAAGATTAATGTTCATCTTCAGCAAAATGCAACGGTACCAATTTTTATACGGAAGATTAATGTTTACCTGCAGCGATTTTTTTTAAATCTGTTGTAGCAAAATGCAACAGTACCAATTTTTATACGCAAGATGGTTTACCTTCAGCGGGTTTTGTTTTAAACCTGTTGCAGCAAAATGCAACAGTACCAATTTTATACGCAAGATTAATGTTTACCTTCGGCGGTTTTGTTTAATCTCTTGTAGCAAAATACAACTAGCAATTTTTATACGTCAAGATTAATGTTCAGCTTCAGCAAAATGCAACAGAACCAATTTTTATACGGAACATTAATGTTTACCTTCAGCGGTTTTTTTTTTAAATCTGTTGTAGCAAAATGAACAATGCCAATTTTTATACCCAAGATTAATGTTTACCTTCAGCGGTTTTTTTTTAATCTGTTGTAGCAAAATACAACAGTAACAATTTTTATACGCAAGATGGTTTACCTTCAGCGGGTTTTGTTTTAAACCTGTTGTAGCAAAATGCAACAGTACCAATTTTTTACGCAAGATTAATGTTTACCTTCAGCGGTTTTTTTTAATCTCTTGTAGCAAAATACAACTAGCAATTTTTATACGTCAAGATTAATGTTCAGCTTCAGCAAAATGCAACAGTACCAATTTTTATACGGAAGATTAATGTTTACTTTCAGCGGTTTTTTTTAATCTGTTGTAGCAAAATGAACAGTACCAATTTTTGTACCCAAGATTAATGTTTACCTTCAGCGGTTTTTTTTAATCTGTTGTAGCAAAATACAACTAGCAATTTTTATACGTCAAGATTAATGTTCATCTTCAGCAAAATGCAACAGTACCAATTTCTATACGGAAGATTAATGTTTACATTCAGCGACTTTTTTTTAAATCTGTTGTAGCAAAATGAACAGTACCAATTTTTATACCCAAGATTAATGTTTACCTTCAGCGGTTTTTTTTAAATCTGTTGTAGCAAAATACAGCAGTAACAATTTTTATACGCAAGATTAATGTTTACCTTCAACGGTTTTTTTTAATCTGTTGTAGCAAAATAAACTAGCAATTTTTATACGTCAAGATTAATGTTCATCTTCAGCAAAATGCAACAGTACCAATTTTTATACCCAAGATTAATGTTTACCTTCAGCGGTTTTTTTTAAATCTGTTGTAGCAAAACAAACAGTACCAATTTTTATACCCAAGATTAATGATTACCTTCAGCGGTTTTTTTTTAAATCTGTTGTAGCAAAATACAACTACCAATTTTTATACGTCAAGATTAATGTTCATCTTCAGCAAAATGCAACAGTAGCAATTTTTATACCCAAGATTTATGTTTACCTTCAGCGATTTTTTTTAAATCTGTTGTAGCAAAATGAACTGTACCAATTTTTATACCCAAGATTAATGTTTACCTTCAGCGGTTTTTTTTTTAAATCTGTTGTAGCAAAATACAACTAGCAATTTTTATACGTCAAGATTCATGGTCATCTTCAGCCAAATGCAACAGTACCAATTTTTATACGGAAGATTGTTTACCTTCAGCGATTTTTTTTAAATCTGTTGTAGCAAAATTAACAGTACCAATTTTTATACGCAAGATTAATGTTTATCTTCAGCGGTTTTTTTTAAATCTGCTGTTGCGAAATGTAACAGTACCAATTTTTATACACAAGATTAATGTTTACCTTCAGCGGTTTTTCTAAATCTGTTGTAGCAAAGTGCAACAGTAACAATTGTTATACGCAAGATTAATGTTTACCTTCTGCGAGTTTTTCTAATCTGTCGTAGCAAAATGCAACAGTACCAATTTTTCTACGCAAGATTAATGTTTACCTCCAGCGGTCTTTTTTAAAATCTGTTGTAGCAAAGTGCAACAGTACTTATTTTTATACGCAAGATTAATGTTTACCTCCAGCGGTCTTTTTTTTAAATCTGTTATAGCAAAATGCAACAGTACCAATTTTATACGCAAGATAAATGTACCTTTAGCGGTGTTTTTTTAAAACTGTTGTAGCAAAATGCAACAGTAACAATTGTTATACGCAAGATTAATGTTTACCTCCAGCGGTCTTTTTTTTTAAATCTGTTATAGCAAAATGCAACAGTACCAATTTTATACGCGAGATAAATGTACCTTTAGCGGTGTTTTTTAAAACTGTTGTAGCAAAATGCAACAGTAACAATTGTTATATGCAAGATTAATGTTTACCTTCTGCGAGTTTTTTTTTTAATCTGTTGTAGCAAAATGCAACAGTACCAATTTTATACGCAAAATAAATGTTTACCTTCAGCGGTTTTTTTTACATCTGTTGTAGCGAAATGGAATAGTACCAATTTTATACGCAAGACTAATGTTTACCTTCAGCAATGTTTTTCTTTTAAATCTGTTTTAGCAAAATGGAACAGTACCAATTTTTATACGTAAGATTAGTGTTTATTTTGTTGCCAGGTAACTATTACAAAGGTTCAAGAATCTTCATATTATCATGCGGCACATTTTCTTTTTAAAAGGACAAAACATCAGAAAGGAGTTAAGTAGAACTGAGCCATTCCCTTTTATTTTGAGAAAGAGTGTAAATAATTGTATTCAGCAAAATGTTGGTCGAGATTAAAGCTTAAAATTCTAAATTCTAAGAAAAGCATATAAATTCCATTGTCAGTATGGTCTCTTGTTCACTCCTTTTCCAAATGGAGGCAAGTCAACTTCGGTAGATCCTCCCTTTTGTTCTATGCCTCTAAATAAGGCAAAGTGGTATAGAATTCTTTTGATATTCTTATACGTAGTGGAAGGGAACCTATTACATCAAATCACAGAGGTAATAGGTCAAGTCAATGCGAACAAATTTTGTCAAATAAGTTGTTTGATTTGTCCAATAATTTTTTAGAATACGAAACGCAACGTGTTGCAACACTGCAGTTCTCTTTGAGGTCATTAGTCCGCAGTGGGGATGAGTATAACTTCAATCATCCATTCTGCAAAACTTGCGAGAGGAGAGAGAATGTAAACAAAAACGTCTCGTTATATGTTTCGTCACTTTTCGTGTGAATTCCCAATATAACCTTTTTTTTTTAATATCGTGATTATAAAGTACCGTAATTTCGTGAATTTCTATTAATTTCAGGAAAATTCGCGGATATAGTTTATCTAATTTTGAACTTTCATTGAAGGAATTTTTATTTTCCATGCATAAAATTATTTTTAACACATTTCGAGTATACTGTTATACCAAAGAATTACACCCCTAGCAATGATCTATAAGAAAGAGCAACAAAAAGCTTACCACAGGCCTGGGCGTAAATACCTCAATTGAGGTTCTACAGACTACCCCTTAACTCCTGACTCCACATTTCCCGGCAGAGACAGTTATGTATCGGACGTTTCGAGTAGACCTGAAGGCAAGCATTGCTGAGTGACGGATTGTACACACAACGAAACAATCAACACAGAGTAGTAGCGCGAATGCCAGTCCTAAATATGTTGACAGTCTTTACTACCAAGGAAACAACCTGATACGATACATACTCATTTCTGCTAGAGACTGAGTGAAACTCAGAGCCATAATGCAGGCTGAATTATTAGGTCAATAGGAAAAATTAACAACTCCGCCACGAATAGAATCCGCTACCTCCAGACTTGCAGCGCAAAGCCTATGTAAGACAGGAGATCTTAGAAAAAAACATGACAACGCCAGCAGGAAAACGTCCCGTCCACAACGCTCGTCCAACTCAGCTGGATCCATGTGAACTGACGCAGATATGATCAAACCGTGAGATCAATTTCCTGTTGTCTCTTCTTGAGCGACCTACTACAAAAAGCTGACTTTTAACCACAGTTCGAGCAGACACTTCAAGCATAATACCTTTCCTTCGAAAAGTACTGGAGCTAATGAAAATTGTATGTCAAATTTTGTTAATACTACTGTATCTCCTGTTTTATATTGTTTGTACTATTTTATTTCTATTTCTCTTGTCTGTTTGTAATTATATTCTTTATTCTGTATATATATATATATATATATATATATATATATATTTAAATTTAAATAAATAAATAAATAAATAAATAAATAAATAAAAATACATAATTCATGTCTTCATTTACTTTATTCACAAACTGTTTTCTCAGACATCTCCAAGTTATTCTATAAACATTCTTCAGTATTCAACACTCAACGTTCTTCTATACACATTCTTCAGTAATCAACACTCCACGTTCTTCTATACACATTCTTCAGTAATCAACACTCCACGTTCTTCTATACACATTCTTCAGTAATCAACACTCCACATTCTTCAGTATTCAACACTCCACATTCTTCAGTATTCAACACTCCACATTCTTCAGTATTCAACACTCCACATTCTTCAGTATTCAACACTCCACATTCTTCAGTATTCAACACTCCACATTCTTCAGTATTCAACACTCCACTTTCTTCTATACACATTCTTCAGTTTTTAACACTCCACGTTCTTCTATATATATTCTTCAGTATTTAACACTCCACGTTCTTCTATACACATTCTTCAGTATTTAACACTCCACGTTCTTCTATACATTCTTCAGTATATACACATTCTTAAGTATTTAACAATCCACGTTCTTCTATACACATTCTTCAGTATTCAAAACTCCACGTTCTTTTATACACATTCTTCAGTATAAGCTTATACACAGTCTTCAGTATTTAACATTCCACGTTCTTTTATACACATTCTTCATTATTTAACAAGTATTTTTAGAATAATTTCTAGGGAAAAATTGTTCCGAGGCAGGGCATCAATCCCGGGACCTTTTGCTGGGCGCGTCAATGCTCTACCGACTGAGCTATACAGGAACTTCACCCGACACAGTCTCAATTTTTCCCTTTATATCCACATACCTCGATTGGGCTGACAAGACGCCAGAAACCCACATCGAGTGCACACAAACTCTGTGTGACTTGAATTGTAGTTTTATGCTAACGTACCTACAGTAACGTATATATTATGCAAATATAGCTTTCAGGTAAAGCTCCCTGTGAAGCGGACTTGAATAATTTCAAGGGAAAAATTGTTACCGGACCGGGTACCGATCCCGGGGAGAATGCCAATGGATTTAACACTACAAGAAAATGGTTGTCGTTTCAACACATAACAGCCCGTGCAAAAGTTCGTGTACATTCACAGAAGATGATGCTAGGCGTCTGGTGGGATAAAAACGAAAGCAGCTATCCAGGAACTTGGTTGGGCTGTGATTCTACATCCTCCATATTCATCCGATCTTAAGACTTCAGATTTCCACTTTTTCCATCATCTATCCAACAATTTTCAAGAGAGTTACTTTGATAACGAAGACTTTTTAAATCCCAAATCAGTAATTTCTTCAGTCAGGGAATCGAAAAACTAATCCAGCGTTTGCAGAGAGTCACAGATAATGTAGGAGAATATATTACTCATTAATTTGTCTTCTATTCATCTTAAATAACAAATATTGTCACAGCAAAAATGCTACGATCTTTTTCATCAATCCAATAGCAATGGATAAATACAACAACTGAGGAGGTTGGTATCAAAGTTGGACAACTCCACTTTTGGTTTTTTCACAAGAGAGACGAAAAACTAGATCCTTGGAAACCAATGTCACCGTTATACGTACACTTTTTTAAACATTCTCATGGGTCATACAAATATTTTTTCAGTCTCAAAATGTGATTAAAATTAATATTCAGGTCGAAATTTAAGTTTAAAAAGTGAAGTTGTCCATCTCTGAAACTAACAAGCAAATATTCTCCTGGGGGGCAGATAAAAAAGTTAATTTTTTCTCTTCCACTATGTCAATAATGTCAAAACAAGTGCTTGTACAAATTTTGGTCACTCCACCGCAATTACGAGGACGTCCAGAAAGCGATTTTCCCTGGGGCCGTTTACAAAAAAAAAATCACAATTTCATGGAAAGATTTATTGAAACAGACAGGCAATTGTTGCGCTATTTTTAACATATTCCCCACCAGAATTGAGACATTTGTCATACCGTGGAATCAACAGAGAGGTGCACAAAATGGCACAAGGATACAAATATTGATCCCATTGTATGACAAATGTCTCAATTCCAGTGGAGAATATGTTGAAAAATAGCGCTACAATTGCTGTATCTGTCTTAAATCTTTCCATGAAATGATGCTTTTTTTTTTTGTAAACGACCTCAGGGAAAATCACTTTCTGGACGGCCTCGTAATTGGGGTGGAGTGACCAAAATTTGTATAAGCACTTGTTTTGACATTATTAACATGGTGGAAGAGAAAAAATTAACATTTGTATCTGCCCCCATCAGAATGTTTGCTTGTAAGTCATGAAGTTGTCTGTTTTTGAAACCAAATGAAGCCACATTTAAAGTGAAATTGTCTATTTTTGAACCTAAGTCTCTTCTAATTCGGTTTCAAAACAAATTTACATAAAATAGTGCTCATTCATCCACAAACCGATTATATAAACAATCAGCCATGTTGGATTCGCGATGCGTGATGGGAAAAGGTGGTACGAATGTGGGCTTCTCATTGGCTACTGAAGGAATTGTCCCAATTTGAAACCAAGCCACAGTGGAGTTGTCTACATTTTGATCCTAAAACGCACAATTAAGTGCTATTTTCGCTCTGTTCTGTCCGTTTTTGAACCTAAACAGTTCCAAAATCGCATTCAGCACACAAAATTGTACGAGAAACAATCAATATCTCGAAATCGCAAAAAAATGGAGTTGTCGAACTTCGGTACTATGCTCCTCAAATATTTATTTCAAAAAATTGACACAAATAATTATCATGCTAAGGATTTTTTCCTTGAATTCTATTCTTACGTCAACCACATATAGGACTACAGTTTCCCAAAAATGATCTACAGAAATAAATCCCCTGTTAGTTCTACTCTAGATGTCCTGTTATTCCACTTTTAGAGCAACAGAGTAAACAAAATCTGATCAACGGTATACGAGTATTTTTAAATAGATTTCGCTATTGAGCTGCGAAGATACTGTCGGTGACTCAGGAGAAGACGAGAACGGACTGAGGAGGAAGGGATGTGAACAGATAACGTATGACAACACGTGCAATATTTGTACTGCAGTAAGCGGAAACATTAGGTCTCCTTCTGTTCAACTTAGCTTTAATTTCCATACGCGTTGTTACTCATGTTTCCTGCACGAGTAATAACCTGGCTACTGGGATGCTTATCTGAGCGATGTTTATAATAATCAGCAGCGATAGTCAAGAAGGTCACATTCTTTCCGCTCGTCTTCTCCTGAGTAACAGACAGTAGATAATTCCAGCAGTGTATTGATGTCAGATTTCCAAAAACAAAAAATGCCAACGCACGAGGCAAAAACGTTTACCAACATAATAGGTATATGATAAAATAATTTAATTCCCCTGTGAATCTTGAACACATACAACTAAATGCTTGTTTACTAAACAATAAATGCATTACGTAAGGTGTTCTTGGAATGCAAGACGACTGGCACTGAATCATTAGGTAACAGACAGACTAATCTCAGATATTTTACTATTCAGGAGACGTCGCGAATAGTCAAAATACATTTCTAGTACGTGACAGGAACCTGTTAAAATGCGAGCTGCGAGCAAGGATCAAGTGTCTACGACTGCAAGTGGAACAAAATACGTGGGCGAGACAGATGCGGGCTGTAATCCTCAATATAAATTGGTAGCCTCCATATCCAAACCAGACACTGCTTGCTGTCTCTTTATTTGTGATTGAGACAGCTATCAGGAAACCATGGTACACGCAAAGGATAAATAGCACGTGAATACGGCCATCACCACAGTTCCCGAAACGAGGGATTGTCGTGTGTTCCATCATAGCCTCGTAAAAATGTTAAATGTTATGGTTTATTTAACGACGCTCGCAACTGCAGACGTTATATCAGCGTCGCCGGATGTGCCGGAATTTTGTCGCGCAGAAGTTTTTACATGCCAGTAAATGTACTGACATGAGCCTGTCGCATTTAAGCACACTTAAATGCCATCGACCTGACCCAGGATCGAACCCGCAACCTTGGGCATAGAAGGTCAGCGCTACTCGCCAACCAGGTCGACGTAAAGTTGAAAAGCTGTGATTAATAGGAAAAGGAAGTGGGGAAAACATTCGAAGTATCTGCGATACAGAAAACTCGCCGATATAGCTGTCAGATTATTACAAATATTAACACAAGAATTACATAAAGAACAACGTGGGATCCGACAACAAGGAAGACGGGTTAGTGGAAGGACAATGGTTACAAGAAAAAAAAATGGCAAGCATACAACGAACTGGAGTAACGTCCCAAATAACGCGAACATGTGGTGCAAATATTAAGAACGAACAAGATGGGTTACTACAAAGACGAAATAAACACAATCAAATACATGGCACAAGACAACGGATACAATCCAAACAGCAAAATTTTCCGTTTGTTAACCGCACAATAGTAGACTGGAACAGCTTACCTGCGGCAATCTTTCAGGGTGATGCTCTCAACATCAATACATTTAAGGAAAGATTGAAAAGATTAGACTGGCAATGTAAATTGTGGGTGCAGTGTAATTAACCGAGTTGTGTCATGTAATTAATTAAGTTGATATGTAATTAATTAAGATGATATGTAATTAAGTTGATATGTAAATAAATTAAGGTGATATATAATTAAGATGATATGTAATTAAGTTGATACGTAATTAATAAAAGTGATATGTAATTACTTAAATTGGTAATAGTTGGGCGAAATAGGTTAGGTTTACTTTTGCTTATTGTAGGCGTTATTGTAGCATAGTTTTTATTTATAGTCCTTGGTTTATTGCATCTATTTATTTATAGTTACAAGTAAATTTATGTTTATTTTATTTTTTATTGCTGTAATTATTGTATTATTGTATATTATATACCACTGCCACCAGGTGTATACCCAATTGTAGTGTTAATAAATACATACATAATAGAAAAAAATAATAAAAAAGACAAAACAGAATTACAAGAAACATAGGAACACAACACAAACACATGAACAAAAAAAAACCTCAAACTAAATACGAAAACAAAAACACACACAAGATCACATCTTCATTCAAGAAATTAAACTATAACATCGCATACAGAACACAAAACACTCTACAAAAACATCTTAACACAAAAACAACAGAAACAAACAAATACAACCCAACACGCGTATACAAACTCACATACAATAGCTGCAACAACTTCTACATTGGACTGACACGCAGATAATTTCAAACACGTTACAAAGAACGCATCACAGCCATAACTAGATCACACAACACTCCCACCTACGCAGAACCTCAAAAACGCCAACCATGCCTACAGCAACATAAACACAGACATGGACATTCTACATATCTAACCGAAAAAACAGAAACTAAATACATTAGAACAATACGAAATATACAGATACACGAAAACACATCCACAACAAATCCTCAACATACAAATGAATTTCAGAACACACTATTTAATTCCACACTACGCAACACAAACGCACCTCCAACAGAGACAAAAACACCGGAAGACGCACGCACGGACCATGCAGTTCTCTGGCTCCCAAACCGAAACTAGTCAACTAAGGTATTTCCAAACTTAGTTCAGTAACACGTGAAAGTTATATACATTATATCTTTTTATACCTTAGTGAGACAGTGTTAAAAGTTGTGTGATCAAGATGTATAATATTTTGGTCCTTCATTTTTTTTAATCCAAGTTTTTCGCGGTATTTATATAGCAGATTTCACAATGTAATGCATTAATTAATTTAATACATATCAGATCATGCAGCAATTCACATTGCAAAATTTGATCATGTACTCGTAAAATGTCGGTTCCCACCCGCTGAATTGCTGAACAATCATGAAAATTTAAGAGGACGTTGATCTTAGGGATTTTCATGTTACGACTTATCTCGATTAATAAAAATAATGAGAGCGACGGGTGATGTGTACATATTTTAGAGCTAAAAACATCTTCACAACCTTAAAATAATTAACAGTTCAATCAAGTTTTATCAAAATTTCAACTAACAATCCAATAATAAATATAAATGTAACCCATATCCACCGGCTTTATTTCATTGGCGTTGTAGATAACTGAACAGTAATAGCACAATAATGAAAGAAAGGCAAAGAATGACTGATAAGAAGAAACTTATCCGGACAATGGCGGACAGACGGATAGTATGCAATAACATTTTCAGTATAGCTCAACCGAGGCTTGGTTATCAACGTAAGAAAAGCAAGTCTCTGCTGTCGTTTCACTTAGGTTATAACCAACAGTTTATTATCAATAAACTTTTTACTTCACACACCATATTCCGATCAATGTACTCTCTCTTGCATCCAAACCGCAGAGAAATTCAAAACCTATACACCAGCATTTCTTAAAACATGATCCGGCAAATTCTAAGGGCACCACAAGTTGTGAATGGTTTTTCCAACTTATTTTATTTTTGAAGGATACTATAAAATGTATACAACAACATTAAAATATTAATCAATAACATGAAACATCGCCAATAATTGTAAGTACTATAGATTATGATGACATTAATATTATTATTATTATTATTATTATTATTATTATTATTATTATTATTATTAGCCACCGGCGTAGCTCAGTCGGCTAAGACGCTTGCCTATCGATCCGGAGTTGCGCTCGGGCTGATTACCTGGTTGGGTTTTTGCCGAGGTTTTTCCCAACCATAAGACGAATGTCAGGTTATCTATGGCGAATCCTCAGCATCATCTCGCCAAATATCATCTCGCTATCATCAATACCATCAACGCTAAATAACCTCGTAGTTGATATAGCGTCGTTAAATAACCAACTAGAAAATACGAATAATAATAATAATAATAATAATAATAATAATAATAATAATAATAATAAATACCTAAAACGAAAAATAAATATCATATTTATCATTGGTTTTTTTTTTTTTTTTTTTTTTCATACGTGCCCACTAGAATAAAATACTGAAACAGACTAAATACAGAAGCAAAAATGAGGGTACAACTTTCCGCAATAAAACTAGATACAAAAAGAATCTGCAGTCTTTAAAAACAAATACATTCATCTCACTTAACAAAATTATTGAGATACTAGGTTTCACATGTTTGTTAAACGAATTGCCTCCCAGAACAAGGATGTAACCCCCATTTTTCATAAGTTGACTTTTTCGTGAATATGCTATGTGTAATGCTTATACTTGTGTTAAAATCAGTACACATGTCTGATTGCCAACCTTGCTCTCAAAAATTAAAAGTATGTACAGCAAATGTGTTTTTTCCCCCATTTTTTAAGAATTTCGTATTTGCTGGTACCTTGTTCTGGACGCAATTCAATCATTACATACTAAGAAAACATTTTTTTTTTTCATTTTTAAGTTTTTATAAAATAGTAGTGTTAAAGTAAAAATTATAATATAATAGCGATGTAACGAAGTACATATGATATTTTCATGCACGAATTATGCGTTATCACTCGTAATGAGTGCATCTCTGCACATTAATGTGTTCGACATCGTTCCACTGACACACATCTGTAACACTGCAAGAGGGTTGGCCACTAAAGGAAAAACTAAAAGGAGGAGCTCAAACTGAGATTATTCAAACCGGCATCGGAATTGGAATCCGGTGTGGCTTAGTGGATAGAGCGTCAGCACGTAAAAGCTGAAAACCCGGGTTCGAATCCCGGTGCCGGAGAGAATTTTTCTCCGCTCCACCGATCCTTCATCATAAAAATTATAACTTCCACAAATTTTAGAATACAATATTCTGACAAATTAAGTGCATTATTAACATAATTTAAATTCTGCAATTATTCCCAATCCTATAAAATGTAGTAGTAGTAGTAGTAGTAGTAGTAGTAGTAGTAGTAGTAGTAGTAGTAGTAGTAGTAGTAGTAGTACAGGGACATTTTATTTTTACTTCAATTTTTATTGTACCTGAACTTTTTAATGTACTTCATTCCCACTCCTTCTACTAATGAAGTTAAACCGCCCTCCACACAGATCCAAGACCGTCTTACGGTCATAGTGAACAGTACGTTCCAAAAAAATGTTCGCGTTTTCCAGTGACGAAAGAGCTTTCAATATTGAATCATTTGGCACAGGTACTGTCGTCCATTTGCCTACGTCGTATTCCGGTTTCCTCCACCAGCTTTTATTCGCCAGCTAGTGGCTGGGCTGTCTTAGCTCTTTTCTGAAAGCATTAATTGGACGTCTACGTAATATTATACAACTGTTTCAAATAACTTAAATAAAAGGGCCTCGTTAAGTAATTAACTGTCGCGTGATTTTCTCCATTTCTACGACCGTACGACATAACCACTTGGACGGACAGTAGATAGTATGCGTGAGTAATTTTATCTTTTCTGATCGGGCAGAAGTGAAGACTGAATTTACAGTACGTAAGGTACTCTTTTATAAAGTAGGTACAGAATTATTTCAACATGAGTTACTAGTACGAAGAACGAAACTGGTAATTGGGATTAGGTACAATAGTCTATAGTGCGATAATATGCACATTAGAACTGAAGCCTGAATCGAAATGAACGGCCACCATTTTAAAAAAATGTGTTTAAATATCCATATTATGATTATTTTTCAACTTAACTTCATTCTCTATATTGTACGCTAATGTGCTGTAGACAGTGTAATAGGTATACACTGCATAATGAATACGTCCACATGGACAGCTCAGTTCGTGAGTAAAAACACTCATTGTTAATACTGTACTGTATTTTGATTAAACAAAAACCTAATGAAAATGATCAAACTCAAAATCGCGATATTTCCTAGTTTACGTCAATGGATGAACTACTTTTCTTCCCTCCTATACTTAGTAAAGTGATTTGTTTGTATATTACGCTAGTACAGCCGCGGCGAAAATGCGACTCACGAGCACATTGTGGCTCGCAGTGCTTTTCTCTCGCTTCCTACCTACAACCCCCATCCTCTCACTCACTGGAGTCAAACTCCGTTCTATTTGTATTTGTCTCGGACCAGCGAGCGGCGTATCGTCGCAATATCTCTCTCGAAACCATGTACTTCTATAAAAACGAAAGTTTCAAGTAGGATGGGAGGATGCATTCTTTTGCTTACAATATGATGAAAATATTAAATGTATGATTTGTTCACAAATATTACTAGGAAAACGGTTGTATACCATAAAACGGCATTATAAGTTACTACATGTTACTGATGAAACATTAAAAGGTTAAGTATTATTATTATTATTATTATTATTATTATTATTATTATTATTATCATCTCTGTACGTAGATTCTTTTACAGCAGATGTACGAATAATGCGGTTAGATTTTCAATTTAAACTCACAGATTTACAATGTGACGTTAAATGGAAGCTAGATGTAAGGACTTGACAGATATTGAACTTTTCAAATCTTTGGAAAAAAAAAATAAATATTTGAAGCTTCGTTCTTTCGCTTGTTCTGTTGAAGCCATGTTCGCTGTAACTTACGTTTGTAAAAAATTATTTTCAATAATGAAAATAGTAAAAATCAAATTTAGATCACGACTGACAGACAAATACCTTCGTGATCAACTACGATTGGCAGTAAGTGACATAATTCCTGATTTTGAAAATTTGTCGCAGAGACATTCTGAAGACAGTTAATTTTAGGTTGTGATAATGTGTCTTATGTTTTCTTGTTCATTTCTTTCTTCGTTACACGTCCTAAACATTAACTTCCCCTTCGGTTGTCCGCCTCCCTCCATAGGTGCTATGCACGTTGCAGCTTACACAGTGGCTCGGCGCACCATGGCCTTTTCGCCACGGCTGCGCTAGTATCATCGAACTCCAGTCGTGGAAGGGGGTAGCAAACGGCGTTGATCCAGAGGTATAGGCAAGTTAATATTAAAAATGTTAGTAAAAATAAAATGATGTCCCTGTAGTAGTAAAACAAGGGACATGAATTATAAGAGGATTCCGCGGCGGAATAAGGTTGAGAAACGCAGCTATGAGAATAGAAAATAACAGTCGTCCAGACAGTATAAGTTGCAGGCGTGAAGGCAGTTATAGAGTGAGAGCGTGACTTGAGACGAAAGCCACTGCTCACAGGCAACAAGCAACATAATGCGCAGGCTAGAGTGTAAGAACATTACTGGCTGCGAGATGATATGAATTTGTGACACGTACTGTACAAGGCGACGGCGGGAGGAAGTATGCAACTCTCCAAGTAGGAGCGGCCGGCCGGAGTATTGAAGACTTTGCAACTTCCTCTCCGCTTTAGTTTCTCATTTAGTAGTGTACAGTCTTCTCATTGTGTCCTCGTCATGGACATGCGAGACCCAAACATTCTGACGCCAGATGTGTGTCGGGAGTAGTTTATGGGTTCACAGGAGAAAACCCCTTCCAGCTCTCAAATTTCGACAATGGCAAACACATCGCCATCCTCTGCGAAGAACAGAGTAGAAAAATTCTACAGTTCTAAACTGATAGGTATACGAGAAAAACTTTGTTTCTCAATGACAACAAAATTGAAAACGGATTCTGCGTTGCGATTTAAACGACAGAGTATTTCCCTCCCAAAAGTGTGTGTGTTTTTTGTTCGTCTTTTTTGTGACATGAGTTGTCTCAATAGTTGTCCCATGAGCGCTGCATTTATTCACTAATGTTACTATAATAAAATAAATGTTAAAATAAATGAAACTATTATCCCCTACAGCAGTGATGTCAAAGCAAGCGCATTTTTCTGACCTTGACGTCGTTCGCGGGCATCAAGCGCTAAATATGGAAAGAGGAAGGGTTGTGTATATGAAGCCTGTTGGATTAAGAAAACAGTGGTGCACGAACTTCAAACGGAACGTGAAATTTTATGTCGTTATTTGTATATGGCTTCTTTCTGTCTATTATTATCATCTATATTGTCTGTAAAACAAAAGTACTAACACCAATTTCTTAATATTGCAGTTGTTTTAAATGTTAACATAATAAAGAATTAAGAAGGAATATTCACATAAATTCCATAGTAGTACAACTATACTGTACTAAATGGATGAAACACATCATTCATAAACAAAGTGATATCCAAAAAAAAAAGAGATTGAGTACGACATGACAAGTTGGAATTGAACTTGATGGTATCTTTAGCCTTATAAAAGTAATCAATAAACTAATGAAAACAATATTACAGTACAAAGCAAAGTTACCTAGGTGCTATATATGTTTTAAGTGCAACTAATATTCCATAACAAAACTCTTATCGCATTATGCTTTTAGGGTGATACTGGTGCGCAACTTCCTATCATCAGAATAATAAATTATTTTCTCGAAATCTGCTCAAGCTATAGAGCTGACATTTTTTGCAACACATGACCACACATCTTCTGTTTATGATGTAACAATAGTTGCTTTGATAATTATTTCCTTACAAACAATTTCCATGCGAATATTTTCAAAATTTTCAATACACTATTTTCAGTAATACGTATTAACGGTATATTAGATTTAAGAAACCATTCTTTCAGTACCTGTAAGGCTACTAAATAAATAGAACTATATCTGAAAATTTCAATTTTCTATAAAAAAAAAGTCGAGGAAATATTTCTTTTGAATAAATGAAAACAAACTTGTGAAAAATAAGCATTAAAATTAAAATTTACATTCTTATGAAGCACTTATACTTCTCAGGCAAATCTAAAAATTAACATGGATATAGTTTTAATAAGTTCTCTTCCCTTCATCTATTGAATCAGTGCTGGCCATCCCTGAATATATTGTAGCTCGACCAAGCGGCATATCTGTCTCTTTCCTTTCCGCTGTAAAGCGTTCAGGCTCTCCTGAGCTCTAAAGCGCGCGCTTGCTCCTATGGGCCTCAATTGACATGACTGCCCTACAGTAACAGAGTAAAAAATCTAGGAATTTATATGAACAAAAACTCAAGTTGAAATACTCAAATCACACACACATGTAAGATAATAATTTTTATGAAAATTCACACACTAAAAAGAATTCGCAATTTCCTTCTGTTGTCTTTCAAGAATAATTTAGTACAGTCGCTTTTGATGCCCCATTTTGATTACTGTGAACATCTCTCTTCACTGATCTGAACATGAGGCTGATAGACAGACTACAGCGTCTTCATAATGTATGTGTTCGATTTATTTGCAACGTCCGTAGATCTGACCGTATCTCACCTTCACTAAATAACTTATGCTGTCCTAGGTCCGTCTCAAAGAGCGAAGAACTATTCACTCTCTCACGTTATTCTTCAATATTCTTCAGAAATCTAACCCTATTTAACTTCTCGTTTTCAACATTTGTTCTCGTACTGCATTACGAAATAGATATCGCTCACAACACCGTTTCACACACTCCATTCCTGAACACAGAACAACCGCCTACTCTTCATCTTTCACCGTCTCTACAACTCATCTCCGCAACTCTCTACCACAGCATGTCAGAGACTGTCGGACATTATCTAATTTCAAAAGCTAAAATTGCACTTTTCCAACAGATTCCCGTCAATTATAAGCCCTTTTCTCTGCGACAGCAGTTTTGTATATATGTATATATATATATATATATATATACATATATATCTCTCTTTTTTTCATTCTTCACCGACACTAAACTCTCTTGATCACCAGATGAATCATTATCACAGCATTTCTATCGTGGCTTTTATTTAAATTTCATTTTCTTATTTTCTTTATTACATTTAATTTTCTGAAGTCTGATTAGTGGAATATGTAGTTAATCGGCGATGTATGCATTGGAAGGCGAAAGGAACTGGCCACCCTACCCCATTATCTCCTGTCCTAGTTGCCTCATGAGTGTTGCCTTATTGGTGTCACTTATGAGGTTCGGATAGTTGACTAAACAAACAAACATCTAATTTGTTGTCTTCTTCCTTGCGTTTTCCCTGTTAACTATTTGTACTAATTGAGTTGCTTACGGTATATTCCAGTCTTTAGATCTGTATTTTACTTTTTTTCCTACTAGCCTATGGTATTATTTTCATTTTGTACAGTGTCAACTCTTGTTATGTTATTATTTTCTGTCATACTGTATGTTAGTATTTTGTTCTTTCACTTCTGTTCAATTTCACTGCTTGTGTACTTTGTGGTAGAGTGTAAGAAAAAGCCCTATGGCCTTAACTATCAGTATAAATAAATAGGCAAAAATCTACACAAGATAGCATGGAATAAACAACACGCACAATGCTTGTATGGTTATGGTGTTACAGATAATTTTATTGTAATAGAATTTTCAATTAATCTGTTGTTGCAGTATGCAGCCAGCTATACCTGGAACATGGCATTTGCGCTGCGATCGGAAAAACAATTGAATATCACATAGCGTGGGAAGGCCTGTTGCTATGGTAACAACGGTTAAGTTGCCGAAGTTACAGTTCCCACATGATGACTGCTAAATAGCTCTTTTGCGCCATTTGTTATACACAATATTTCAGCATTAATATGTTTCGTGTTTCATTCTATTTCGAATTTTGTATTGTATTACACGTTCGCGTCAGTTGTCAATGAATGTTTAAAGCGTCTAACGTCAACAGCTTGCTCACATCAGCTGATTGGCAATATAGGACTGTAGTTACATCTTAAAAAAAAACAGGCATGCGGGAGATTGAATAGTTCATCCGGAAGTGAATTGTCCATTTTTAATAAAATATTGTACTTAGATAATTTTTTCCATTATAAAAGATTTTAAAGTTACTCCTTTTAAAATGACAAATTCTAAGTGTTAAATTGATTATTCCTTCTGTTTACTTCTCTTTTTCCTTCAGTAAGATATGGATTGAACAGACAGCTTATAAACATTTTCAAATATTCAATTTGTGAATTTGACTTTTTTATTTCCTATTCAGGGCCGTCAAAAACGCTGGCCCCATAGCATAAACACTAAATTTGCTACTAATGCGAATCCTGCACTGAAAATAGTATCCACATCTCCCACTTTCTACAAATATTATTGTGTGTCCGGTTTTCTAGTAGGCCTACAGAAAAGTTGGCAAACTATACTACAGTTTCATTTAAAGTAAGTACATATTGATCATATCATTTTAAGTACAGCTCGATTCAGCGTTAATGAATGGCCCCTGTCCTTGGTTGTTTGGCTAGTGAGCGATCTGTGTGTTGCGTCATAAGTAGGGCTAGGATTTTGATGACCTATAAATCGTGAAAAGTTGTCCTAAAACAATGCATTTATGACCTAAAAATCTTTCAAAAATGTCCTTAAAAATGCCCTAAAAATTGATCTTACATAATTGGCTTAGTAGGAAAAGGGATTTTGTACTAAATATTTAGACTAGTAATTAAATTAATTCAAGTACCAACATTCAAGTTTATTTAATTTTACATAATTTTCTAAGTAGTACACTTTAATTAATTACTTCACCTGATGTATTTCCATGTAGTCCACCACAAGGCCACTCTTATCCGGAACTAGCACCTATAGAGGAGTCTATATTGAAGGGATGGTTGGACTGATATTACATGGGGTGTACTACGTTAAAATGATAATATTTGTATAGAAATACGATTAAAATATTATACAAAATAATGGGTATTAATTGAAAAAATATGTAGTGAAAATGCCTAAAAAATGACCGAATAAAACAAAAAATGCTCTTATGAGTTGAAACAGGTAAAAATTCAAAAAATGTTCTAACAAATATGTCTTAAAACACTCAGTTTATCACATAACATATAAATACTACAGCAGCTATGTTTCTGGCTTACTAGAAAAAAGATGAAATTTCATCAAAATCCTAGCCCTAGTCATAAGAAAGATATTTAATCACAAATGTGCATAGGAGGGAAAGAGGAAGAATGAAAATAATATCTATGCTCGAAGCTGTGAGACACTCATGTCAAGAAAATATAAGTCATCCTGACATTGTTTAGTTAACAGATGTAGTGGTTAGTAATGGGAAGTCTGGAAGAATATTGTGTTTCAAGAGGGCGTGTACCGCGACATGATAAGAAGGAAGTGTTAGGTGTTATGACTGCGCGACCTGACCTGTGTGACCCAGCCCGCCAGTAGTGATGAGTAACTCGCTCTTAGTCTACCTATTTACTTTTTGCAGGGGCCAAAATCCCTGAATCAAGCTGTAATAATACTATAAGAAGTAGAGAAACTGAAAATCTGTGAAGAAATGATTATAGCTTGGTCATATTTTTAGAACATTAACAGAATTTTTGTTGGAAAGTGACAATAGAGCCGACTTCTGCAAGCATTACAAGAAGCTTCGGACAAGAGTAGTAACAGTGTGACACTAAGAGGGGGGGGGTATGACGACTCGGAAGGAGCTGTTGAGGATGAAGTCGGGGCATTAAAGTCAACTGTGTCGACGTGCTGTCAGAATGCATTCCATTACATTAGGGCTGTCAATATCTCATATTTTATGTGCACTAACAACTCATAAGTATGATGATGTGCATATATTACACTTCCATAATTCTTGACCAGGCTGTTAGTTTCGGCACACGAAGTGAAATTCTCAATTAGAAGTTTCAACGGTCTTTCCAGTCTTGTTTATCCTCCGTTTTTATAATTCGAAGTTCATATTTGAGAGATTTTTTTCTTCCATTCTTAGTACTGTACTATTATACATTGCATCCAATTTTGTTTGTATTTCGTTGTCGTTCCTGCAATAACTCCTATGTGACATATTTATCGATTTTCAGATTTTTGCTCTATTAAATAACTTAAATAGTGATACAGCAAATAATAAAATCTCCTATATGTAATTACATTTCTTTCTTTCGAAAATTTAAGAATTCACAGTCTCCTATGTACGGCTGCCATAGGATGAATAAATGTGTTTTTTCTTCCTACTGAAAAACTGTATATTTTGTACATAGGAGTTATTGCAGGAACAACGACGATTTCTTTTACTCTTTTTACAACAGATGCAATTTCGAATTGCTATAAAATTTATTAATTCTGTTATGGCCTAATAAAATGAATCCACCTGTTTTCTTAAAATATTTCATTTCTGGAGTTTCTAATCTTGTTTTCAAAGCGTCCAAATTTCGCTACCACAAAGAAAAGTCTATCTCTGATCGAGGTTCTGGCTGATATATACAGGTGCTCAACTTATTATTCGGTCAGACTTTATATCGAATATTTAAAAACTTTAATAAACAATTTGAAGCGAAATAAATACATTAATGCGTATAAAGCAAAAATATTTGTACAACATAGAAAGTAAACAATATAATCCATTTTTCCAAATTGAATCTAACATTACAAAAATCAAACAATTTATTCTTTTATCAACATAAACAAAAATATCATAGTCAACTTAATTTTCGATCAAAAGTTAGAAAATCAAAAATGTACTTCTTCATAACAACTGCAACAGGAAATTAATAACTTGTTGGGTACCCGTTCTGCTGGATAACATGCTGCAACAGTCTGGGCATACTGGCTACGATCCTGCTTGTATATGTTCCATCAATACGGCCCCATTCCTCTTTCAGTCGTCTCTTTAACTCTTCTTTTGAAGAAACTGGTAATTTTCTCAGTCTTCTGTTCAGCTCATTCCATAGATTTTCTATAGGATTGCAGTCGGGAGATTGGGGAGGCGTATCGATAACTTTTGGACAGTTATACAGCAGCCAATTGCGCACAATATACGACTTATGTTTGGGGTCGTTGTCTTGGTAAAATTTAAAAGTATAATGTATTCCCAACTTTTCAGCACTCTTATGTAAATTTTGTTTCAGGATTTGAAGATACTATTCCTTGTTCATGTTACAGTCAATGAAGACGAGCTCCCCTACTCCAGCAACTGACATGAAGCTCCAAACCATAACCTTTCCACCACCATGCTTCACAGTTGGTTGCAAGTTATCAATTTTCATGTCTTCTTTCACCTTACGCCACACCATCACCCGACCAGCCTGACCAAAAACGCTAAATGGACTTTCGTCCACGAAAATGACGTCATTCCACCATGCATCATCCTTGTCAATATTGTTGTTTGCAAACTCAAGTCTTTTCTTTCTGTTAACTTCTGATACCAGGGGTTTTTTCCTAGCCACTCTTCCATGGTAACCACTCTTCCTTAAAATTTTTCTAATTGTTTCAGGGTGCACAGTCTTTGAAGATTCTTTTGCTAGGTCTTTTGCTAGTTGGGGACCACATATTCGAGGGTTCTTATTAACTTTCCTGATGATCGAACGTACATCTCTATCTGCTAACTTCCTTGTTTCCCCTCTCTGCGGCACATATTCAATCCTGTCTCCATTCGCATATCTTCTGATTATGTCCCCGACTGTACTCCTTCTCATATTCAACATTTCGGCGATCTCTCTATGTTTACATCCCTTCGCATGGTGAAAAATAACAAGCTGTCGTTTTTCAAAACTAGTATTCTTACCTTTGCGCCCCATTAATACAATGATCTTGCAAAATCGGACTACAGGTCTGCAAGTGTTTACAGCAAGAAGACAACTGAAGCTTACCACTCCCACCCTTCACCGTGCAGTGCTTGCAGACGACATAGCAAACACAGTGAAAAGGGGACTGTATCACACTGACCGAATATTAAAGTGTACACAATTTTTTGCTTCTCATATTCAAAAGGACAAATTATATGGTATATATTAATTCTGAATCAATAAGTGTTTGCTCAATATTCTTCTATCGTGTGCTTCAATTAATTAATAATACTTTTTTAAGTTTTTTTGCATTTACTAACGGACTCAACTTCGAAAATAATGAAATTTAAAGCATGACCGAATATTAAGGTGAGTACCTGTACATCTGGGTGAACAGTATAGAGCAGAACAGGTTTACGGCCTTGAGTCCCCTACCTTCGCGCGCATAGCCAGACGACTAAGAGCAGTGAAACCTGTTCTGCTCTATACTGTTCACCCAGTAGTATCAGGCAGTACATCTCACTTGACGATGTGTGTCAGAGGGACAACAAAATTGTTTGTATGCATCTTAAGTCTAAAAAGGAATCTTATTCAGACGCTTGTAATGCCCCATTTTGATTATTGCGATTCCTTGCTAACTAATGTAAGTTCACTCTTAGCTGAGAGACTACAACGTGTTCATGATGTGTGCATACGATTCATCTGCAATACTCGTAAATTTGACCATATAACACCTTCCCTCCAGTTACTTTCATGGGTGAGTCGGAAGGAACGAAGAACAACATTCATTGTCTCTTCTGTTTAGAATCATGCATACTTCTACTCCGAATTATCTGTTATCGCACTTTCAATTTCTTACAACTCTTCGAAACTGGCATCAAGCACTTCTTTCTATCCCTCATCATAGAACGTCTTTATACTCATCTTCCTATACTGTAGAAATACCTCGTCTCTGGAATTCGTTACCTAATGACGTCAGGGACTGTCGGACTTTATCACAATTCAAAATTAAATTGGAAAATGTTGTCTTAGTTAATGTTTTTAGGTATTGCTAGAAGTATTGATTTGTGTTTCTTTTTCTTTTTTAATCTAGATTAAAATTGCAAGTTTCTTGTTTATGTTAGTTAATTAGTTAGGATACAATTAATTATGATACTTAATCACTCATTTACAATTTGTGTGACTGCAACCTGTGTATATTTTTGTGTGGTTTTACTTTGTTTATAGTGTTTTCCTCTCTCTCTCTTTATTTCTTGTGTAGCTGTACTTTGTATATAGTGTATTTTTTCTGTTTATTTCTATTATTGTATTTGTATTCCTGGTGTTATGGAAGAGAAGGCCTGATGGCCTTAACTACACCAGAATAAATAAATAAATAAATAAATAAATAAGTTTGATACGTGTAATATATTACTAGTCAGTTATGTATGCAATGGAGGGGGGAAAGGAACTGGCCACCCTACCTCATTATTTCCTGGCTTAGTTACTTCATGATGCCTTATTGGTGGCTGTTGTGAGGTTCAAACCTTGTTTTCGAACAGTTGACTAAACAGCAGCAAAGTCGTTAATGCTAAAGTTTTCATTTTCCACCTGATTAGATTTGAAAAATTGATTTAACATGCAAACTATTTGTTATTATTTAATTATTTTTGTTGGAAATCTTTTGATGTGTAACGTCTATGTTTGAATTAAAAGAGAAAGATTGTAACGCTTGGACATGAAAGATTTCAAAGTCAGTGGTTCTTGAAGGTACAAATTATTCCAGTGTATTCAATGCTTTCAAAATGGTCTTCATCACAGCGAAATAATCCTCTGAGACGGTAACGTTTGAGACTAGGATTCAGGAGATCCTGGGTTCAAACTCCGCGGTTGGCCAATCTGACTGGGGTTTTTTCATGGTTTCTCTCTGGCAAATGCCAGATTGGAAATTTACATACCATGATTAATCACAACCTCAATCACTAACTCATAAACATTATACAAAACCTAAAATCAGTTACATGAACATGGGCCACAACAATATAAACAGGAACTCAAAAAAACGGCCGACTGATATATCCAGAGATCCTTCACACGCGATATGAGCACACATTTTAAAGCGTGCATAAATAAACTTAATAAAAGAAATTATCTTGATTTGAATGACCTCATAATTCGCGATCAGCACAAGGACCTTATTTGAAATGATAGGCTATACGTAGTAACTAAATGTTGTATCTGTCACTTCTAAGAGGACGATTTATGAATGAGACGATCTGTGACGCTTCGTACGAAATCAGGTCAGTTGCCTGGAAATAACATCAATATTCGGACGGCTGTCCGTCTGTTTTAGCACTCTTTTCTTGTATCACAGCTACGTCACAACTTTGGAGTGTCAGCCTGCGTAGTTATGATCTGGTACAGTATGACCAACAATATATGAAACGAGACAATCTCAATTGCGATAGGTTTAATATAACGCTTCAGAAATTTCAAGGAGTTATTAGAAATAAGTTGTTGGGAACTCTACCAATGAGTGTTACATAGGGAATGAAAGGAAAGGATATAAGTGTGGAAGTGAATTAATCCTGCAGAGTGAAAGGGACGATAGGGTATACTTAAATGAATAGGAAACCTAAATTACGTTTTGTGATTAAATGCACGGTTAATTACAGAATTGATTTGGAAGTTTCAATAGTCTGACAATATCGGCGCTAACATACTGCTGTTTCTTCTCGTAATATGTAGAGATTTAAGAGGTCAACGAACTCTGATCTGTCTGCCTTAGCGAACTACCTCCCATCTCTCTTCTGGCTACAATGTTGCAAGCTGGTCGCTATGTGTGGCTTCAAATGAGTGGTTATTAAATTAAATTTACACGAAAACCGTCCAAGCCATTAAAATACACCAGAGAGGTCAAAGATTCTTTATTAGAATTTCTATTCATATGAACAAAAATCACAATCCTACTCGAAATAATTACCGTATAAAAGGGCGTTAAACATTTAGGGGAGAGAACATTTTTTTCTCAGAATCAGAAAACTATGAACTTTCCACAAATATGGTATTACACTTTTTTGTTATATACAACATGAGCTGTTTGGAAGTAAATCCTGAAAAGACAAAGTATATGATTATGTCTCGTGACGAGAATATTTTACGAAATGGAAATATAAAAATTGGAAATTTATCCTTTCAAGAGGTGAAAAAATTCAAATACCAGGGAGCAACAGTAACAAATATAAATGACACTCGCGAAGAAATTAAACACAGAATAAATATGGGAAATGCCTGTTATTATTCGGTTGAGAAGCTTTTATCATCCAGTCTGCTGTCAAAAAATCTGAAAGTTAGAGTTTATAAAACAGTTATATTACCGGTTGTGCTTTATGGTTGTGAAACTTGGACTCTCACTTTGAGAGAGGAACAGAGATTAAGGGTGTTTGAGAATAAGGTGCTTAAGATGCAAGCATTGTATTCTTCACCTGACAATTAGGAACACTAAATCCAGACGTTTGAGATGGGCAGGGCATGCAGCACGTATGGGTGAATCCAGAAATGCATATAGAGTATAGGTTGGGAGGCCGGAGGGAAAAAGATCTTTGGGGAGGCCGAGACGTAGAGATGGAAAGATAATATTAAAATGGATTTGAGGGAGGTGGGATATGATGATAGAGACTGGATTAATCTTGCTCAGGATAGGGACCAATGACGGGCTTATGTGAGGGCGGCAATGAACCTCCGGATTCCTTAAAAGCCAATAAGTAAGTAAGAGGTCAATGAACTCAGAACTGTATGGCTTAGCGAACTACCTCCCGTCTCCCTTTCTGGCTAGAATGTTGCAAGCTGGTCGCTGTGTGTGGCTTCAAATGAGTGGTTTTAAGTTAAATTTACACGAAAACCGTCCACGCCATTAAAATAAACCAGAGAGATAAAAGATTCTTTATTAGATGCTACTCGAAATAATTACCGAATAAAAGGGCGTTAAACATTTGTGTGAGGGAACATTTATTTCTCACAATCAGAAAACTAAAAACTTTTCACCAATATGGTATTACACTTTTTTGTTATACACAACATGAGCTATTCGCTCTGAAATTCTCCAAAATTATTTCACTTCCATCCTGCAGCCTAAAGAACGATTGTTGTAGTTTTTCAACATCTGTTATGTGCAAGTTGGAATCAACAGTGCTGTTGTGCTTGTAAAAATTCCCTGGAATTCACACAGACGTTAATGGGCGTTTGTTGGGCGTCGCATGCGTGCATTTCCATCTCAAGTCTGTTGTGAGCTACTGAAGGGATTACTCATTCGTACGTGTAAAATGCTGCAAGTTATTGTGTGTGTGTGTGTGTGTGTGTGTGTGTTTCTCCAGTTTGAGATCACTGACGGTATTGCTCTTTCGTAAGTGGGATAGTGCAAGCTATTGTGCTCTTCTAATTGTTTGGGAACACCATTCGTGCGTGGTGTGTTGTGCTCTTTTTTTGTTTGAGAACACTAAAGGGATTACTCATTCGTATGATGTGTAGAGCAACCTTTTTTTTTTTTATTGTTTGAGAACACAGATGTTACTCATTCGTGTATAATGTAGTATACTGTATTTTATTTCATGGAGTGCAGTTTTATAGGAAGGACTTTCCCGACAGACATTCTACTGCCCCATACTAATTGGTTGTCATAAATAAATGTCTTCCTTACTGTGACGGAAATCTTGTCTTCTCCTGTCAGTAACCATAACCAATCACAACCCTCGTTCAGAAGAATTGACAGGCTCCCGTCAAATCCACGTGGAGGCAGAGTTGCCGCATCTTTTCCGAATTCCAAGAATCCCGTCAGTCGCATTTCGAGGATCACCAGGATTGTGGCAACTGTGCAATGTTGGGACGAGGGGACAGGATGGAATTGTCAGAGGTGTTTGTGTAGGAAGTCATAAATCTGTAAGTGGAGTTCAAAGGAGTCACCGAACTGCACTCCTTGAAATAAAATGGCGTATACAAGTTGTTGCGTTTTCCTAATTGTTTGAGAGTGGTATACAACAAATTGCAGCGAGTTTGAGTAGTTTTAAGTTATGCAAAAGGTGGAAGAAAATATCACACAAGCCATTTCTAACATTTCGTCAAAAGAGATTTGTCGAGTATTTCAGAACAATCTTCGGACATGTGAAAAATATAGACTACTGAGGCAGATGGATGACATTTGAGTATCTCTTATAACACAGGCAAGATGCACTTGTATTCAGTTTTAAGTTGTTTATAAACATTTTACCCGCTGAACAGGTTTTAGAAACTGAAGTTACTACCGTAGAAACGGTGGCCGATTTCGCGGTAACTCTGTGAGGCGTATAACATAAAAATCCCGCTGAGCTTACGGTGTGAGGGAAGCGTCATATATAGAGGATCCTGCATTTCAAGAACTTTTGTTTCAGAGAAAGCTAGTTTTATTTCAGTCTATTAGCATTTTCTAATAACTTTCTGCATATAGATTAATAAAATACAGCATACAAGCACATTAAAATATCTTTACATATTATTTGCATACCTACAAACAAATATTGAATCGTCAGTGGGATGGGGTTGAACAATGACTTCATATTGGCTCTATGTTAACTTTTCTTAGTTATAACAACGTAAATATTGGCCGAAGGGTTTCAACAGTGTTTTCACATTGGTTCTATTCTATTCAAACTTTTCTTGGAATTGTTTTCTTGTGCATATACCGCGATCACGATCGATGGAAAACATTCAATAACAATAAAATCAGTGTTGCCACTTTTGATATAATCTGGTACAATTTTAAATGATCTGTACCCTGGTACGTAGGGTAAAGGTGCCTAATGCTGTTATACCCCTAATCCCGTGATTTTTTTTAAACTGAATGTCAGTCAAAGCTTTGCCGTTCGACCATAGCGCCAGACATCTTTCTCGAAAGAGTGCATCTTTCAGCTACTTTTGAGACATCGGTAAACTCCCTAGCAAGATACCCAATTCCCGTGATAGTAAAAAAAACGTATCACGGAATTAAGGATATCACGGCATTAGGCAACTTTACCCTACTACATTTTTGGTGCAATTTTAAATTATTTGGTACAATATTTTTTTTTTTTCTCTGGTACGAAAACATACATTATTATAACTGGCTTTAATAATAATAAATAATAATAAAATTTAATAAAATAGAGCATTTCAAAATTGTAATAACTATCCTACTATCTTGATTTTAATAGTGGTAAAGGAAATTCTTATTTCAATTAGCCGAAATGTCCAGAAAAATGTTCGACGATTTTACATCGGTGTAATCACGTATCTGTAACACTCCCGCTCATAACAGAGCATTGGAGAGGAATAACATGTTTACAATCATTTCCTAAAGTTTACCCACAGAATGCCATGCCAACTTAACAATGTTACAGAATTTATATCAATACGATTCGCATTAAGCACTCCGAACCAGTAATATCAAAACTGTCAGAAACGCTCTCTGGCGGGCTGAAGTTTAGGTATCTATGTATAGGCCTAAAGGGGCCCTTTTCCGTGAAATGTCGGTAGATAACAATACTACGAGCTATAAAAGTATTAACTTAGCAATAGGTGGTGCATGCACTTTGTTACTTAGGGCATTAGAATATGTGGTTCATGCGCTTTGTCACTTGTGGCACAACTGCAAAACAACTAGTGCTGAATTAATTTTTATACAAAATGAGATTTATGTAGATTGCTTCACGCTATAAAATGGCACAAGCATTTAAACGAGATAATTTTTGGCATGCGATCTACAAAGCCTAGATTACACTTTCTCCTGAACTACCAGACGGAATTTAACCTTTATACATTACGGTATTTGTTTTAGAGGGTTTAACAAGCTACTCGTTTGTGATGAAAATTTTCCTCTTAAGAAATTTTTTTTTTTCGCATTAATGATTTGGAAAGTTTTATAAGTTTATAGTAGCCTATATTTAAATAATTGAATATTTCCTAAAAATGTTCCCTTATTACACAATCTTTTTGGCGTTTTCCTAAAAACGTTTCCTCTTAATAATAAATTTTCTAAGTTTACTGATATTGTAAATTTCTATAATTGAAAAATTTCTGTACAAGAGTGCTACCAAAGATGACCATGATTTATTTACTTACTTGGCTTCTAGTCGAGTTATAGGTATCGATAACAAAAGGAAAATTAAGGGGTGAAACCAATTTGGGACCTAAAATAAACTACTTCATCTTGAATCTTCTTGCTTAAACACTCGCACTACCTCATGTGGCATCCTGAACACGCTTATGTTTAAAACTAAAAGACTCTTGAAATGAATTCCATCTATTTTGTACGTTGCAGCATTATTAACATATCAGTTCATCCCACGATTCATCGAACAAGTATCCCTGGACCTTATACACGTTCATACGAATAACGGTGCATTCAATTCATAATTTTCCACTGTAAATTTGCCTTCCGTTGGTAGCGCTCTTGTCAGAATTATCAGCATAAAAGTGTACATAACAGGAAAATAAAACCTATCAGTGTTCAAAAATAAATTTTATCTGGAAATTACCTACACGACACAACAATAGACCACTTTTAAGCAAGGTACAGTAGACACACACTTGCTATGAATATGAGTGAACACTGGGCTATTATTATGTTGGATAAAGTGGAGAATTAACAAAAATAACGAAGTCGGGAATCACGAATTGCATACCATATTAATGGTTTGCTGAACCAACAATACGCCTATTTTAAAATAACTGTTCACTGGGCTGTGATTGTATTGTATAAAGTAAAGAACAGGCATAAAGAAGTCAGAAATCAAGAACCGCATATCATGTTGACGTCGCCCCCCTCCACCCTTAACCAGCAATAACCATATTAAAATGATAAGCATGCATCAGCTCCATGTGAATCCAAGAACTGTAACAGATTAGATCAAATCATTTCTCAGATGGCATTCTTTAGCGATTGTTCTTATTCAGTATTAATGTTATGGCTAAGTAAACGTGACAATGGCGTTATTTTGGAGTCTATCAACGCTTAGGCGATTTAAGATTTCAGTTAGTTGCTAATAGCGATACAGAATGAGCAATACATGTGTAGCTTTTAAGAATGTAAGCAAGTAGCGAACAAAGCAACAATATTTGGTTAGGCGGAAAATTTTCCGGCGAAAAATGTAGGTAAAAGATATTTATTTATTATGTTACTAGTTTATTGCGTCCGAGACGTGTAATTCTATCGAATTATTTTCCCACTAAACCGCCTGGGGAAAATAAGTAGGCTTACATACGTATAAATTTTTCATAGAACTTTTTTTTATAGTATAACAAAAATTTGTGTTTACACTTCATACAATAACGCTGTATCAGAAAATATTTTAAAATTTAGTAGAATTATCGCTCCCAGAAGAGGGTTGCTCTTTGAATTTCCAAGTTTCGAGTATTGTTGTTGTAGTTTAGTCAACTGTAGGAAAACAGGGTTAAACGAGCGTTGAGGGACTTCCGCCGATTTTGGAATAGACACCGATCCACTTAGGTTAATTTCAATTAAGAAACACGCCAAACGAATTATCTTTGCACCAAAAACGGATACTCCCTGGACCAAATTATTGTATTTTATAATTATTTGAATGCAACAGACGTCAGAAGTCTTGCTAAACATGTTATTGCCGAAGCACTACGAAATGGCGTTCCCGTGCTTAACAATTACCCCCGTCAAGACGAAGGTGAAAGCGATTGAGTGTGATTTTTTGTTTTTCTATGTCGGTAGTTGAAGTGCGTCGGTGTCTATTCCAAAATCGGCGGAAATCCCTCAACGCTCGTTTCACCGAAAACAGATCTGAACCCCTTAAGTTACACCAATAAGACATCGATCATGAGGAAACTATGCCAGGAGATAATTGGATAGAGTGGCCAGTTTGTTTCTCCCTGGTTCGAGTATAAGGGAAAAAATTGGAATGAACTTATAAAAAATGTTTTATGCAGTGTAGAGAGTCACTGAACAATAGCAACACTTACTGCGACTGATGTTTCTGCCTGCATGGAGATGCCGTACACTGCTGCCCAACGCACACCACACATCAGTCCCCCACTGCGTCCACTTCCCATCTGTCCGCGTCTGTCACTAGCAAGCGCGCTGGAGGCTTCGTCTCTTTTCTCCACTCTCGACCACAGCGCCTCCTCGCAAACATTACACCGGGGGTGGGGAGAGAAATTTAAGCCTCTCTTCTCTGCTGCATCAAAAACTTTTGGCGCCATACGAACAACGTGCGCTGAAACTTCGTTTCGCATTTCATTTTTGACACCTTCTGTCACCGACCACGATGAATTGCTGATAGATATAATTTCAGCTCTGCAGACAAACTGAACGCAACACATTTCTCTTCGGATCGTGTTCCCGGCTATAACTTATGCATGGTTTGGTTTCATTGCAATCGCTATGGTGGTCTGGCTATTACATAGCCACGCTCTCGACTGCTATCAGGGGCGGAGTGAAGATCACATTGCCACTACGCCCTCAAAATAATTTTCACTCCATTTCACTGAAGTTAATTTGTTTTGTATTGTAACAGAATCATTTTTAGTTTATATATTTTATGAGGCGTAAAGAAAACGTACATTTCAAGAGATTTTCCCATGATATTTAATATTTTTAGCATTCATAATATTGAAGGTTAGGTACAACAACCACGGATGCTGGCAGAAATCTTACTGATAATAAATCAAAAGTACCAAATCGCTTTCAAAACATATACCTTTCTTTAAGCTTTTTAACTTTATCTACTTATCTCAAATATTGGATAGAACATTTTGTATCATTTCCGGGGTGACTTTAGCACAAGTTTGAATGATACGGTTCTTTAAATGTTCCACATTCTCAATTTTCTCTTCATATACCAAGCTCTTTATGCGACCCCAAAAAGAAAAAATCAAGGGGTGTTAAATCTGGAGACTTGGCCGGCCATTCTACTGGTCTACGCCGACCAATCCAATGTCCAGCGAACTTTTCGTTCAGTCTGCTGCAACATTTCTGTGGCTTAACCTACCAGAATGAAGGATGATATCAATTATTTCCTCTTTCGATAATGCCATCACGAAAATTAAGAAATTTGTTATAGAAAACCTTCAAATAATCACAACAATGCACTGAAACTGTCACAGGTTAACCAAACAGTAAAGTAGGAAAATTTAATTACCATAATTACATAAAAATACATTTTCCAAAGCCTCCTTAGTAATATACCATGTTACAAAATATCTCAGATGCAGTAACTAATGTTTGTGTCATTATGACAGTTACCTTTAAATAACTTTAAAACGATTAGATATATCTCAAAACGGATTGCACCTTTGATTTTTTTTTTCAGAAAATTTCACATGATTATGAGTACCTACATGACCCCTTTCCATTTAAGATGTCAAAGTTGCATCCAAAATAACGGCTTTTGAGATAGCTGAGGGCTAGGTTCGAATGTGTCACTGCTAGAGCATTTGGTCTTACAAATACTGGTAACACCTATAGTAGTCGAAAATCAAGCATATGGAAGATATTTACATGGTTCTAGACTTTTGATTCACCCTGTAGAATAAAAATCATAATTGTAAGGATAGTACAGGGACATCATTTTATTTTTACTTCAATTTTTATTGTACCTGAGTTTTTGAATGTACTTCACTCCCACCCCTTCTACTAATGAAGTTCCAGTTGTCCTCTACAAACAGATCCAAGACTGCATATAGTAAACAGCACTGAGTTAGCGAGTATAGTACGTTCTAGAAATATGTTCACGTTTTCCAGTGACGAAAGAGCTTTCAATATTGAATCATATTTTCGCACAGGTACTGTCCGTTTGCCTACGTCGCATCCCGATTTCCCTCACCTGCTTCTGCTCACCTCTCTGTAAAAGCAGGGCTGTCTTAGCTATTTTCTGAAAACATTAATTTCTGTTAGGAATTGGGCGTTTACGTAATATTATACAACTGTTTAAAATAACTTAAATAAAAGGGCCTCGTTAAGTAATTAACTGTCACGTGATTTCCCTCCTTTCTACGACCCTACGACATAACCACTCGGACGGACAGTAGATAGCATGTCTGAATAATTTTATCTTTTCGGATCGGGCAGAAGTGAAGATTGAATTTACAGTACGTAAGGTACTCTTTTATAGAGTAGGTACAGAATTATTTCAACATGAGTTACTAGTACGAAGGACGAAACTGGTAATTGGGATTAGGTACAATAATCTATAGTGCGATAATATGCACATTAGAACTGAATCCTGTATCGAAATGAACGGCCACCATTTTCAAAAAATGTGTTTAAATATCCATATTATGGTTATTTTTCAATTTAACTTCATTCTCTATATTGTACGCTAATGTGGTGTAGACAGTATAATATACACTGCATAATGAATACGTCCACATGGACAGCTCAGTTCGTGAGTAAAAACACTCATTGTTAATACTGTACTGTATTTTGATTAAACAAAAACCTAATGAAAATTATCAAACTCAAAAGCACGATATTTCCTAGTTTACGTAAATGGATGAACTACTTTTCTTCCCTCCTATACCTAGTAAAGTGATTTGTTTGTATATTACGCCAGTATCAGTCGTGGAAAGGGTAGCAAACGGCGTTGATCCAGAGGTATAGCCAAGTTAATATTAAAAATGTTAGTAAAAATAAAATGATGTTCCTGTACTTACTAAGAATAGCAGTCTTAACATTTAGGGTAAAATTATTTTTTTCTGAGAAAAGTATTTATTTGGGATTAATATGGTATTAGAGTTTTTTGTTGTGCTATATGCAAGGAATAAAAAATATCCACAATTATATTACTTCCACACTGTATAGGTAGGCTATAGATGATGTAACGAACATTGAAAGTAAGCATTTTGTGGACTGTTGTGCAAAGGCGTCAAGTAGGTCAAATAATAAGGTTGCTACATCTAGCTAAGAACAGGTGGGAAATAACTGTCACAGAACTTTGTCATATCTTCACTTGTAGATAAAATGTATTCTCCTCCCTGTGAGGAAAACTTCTAGATGACTTTGATGCCTTTCATCTAGCGAACTAGACGTTTCTGGATTGCAGCATAGCCATTAAACCGAAAGGATCTTATCCCATTGTATTTCGAAGAAATGCTAATACTGTGCTATATCGCACTCAAAGTGCCTTTATATCTTACGTAGCAGATCCTTTTAAAAGTTATTCTGTATACAGGTTTTCATCCCTTGAATTCTTCCACATTACGTATACAGATATGTTTGATGAAGTCATGCTGCCTTTATTTACAAAGTTTCTTCATCATCCATTGATAAACAAAGGTGCTTGAAGAAGATACGAAGTGAGTCCGACGTCTAACGCCGAAAGTACCAATCAATCATGCTTCAATTGGTTGAGGGAAAACCCTGGAGAAAAACCTCAACCAGGTAACTTGTTCCAATCAGGATTTGAATCCGGGCCTGCTCCTTTACGGTCAGACGCGCTAACTGTTATTACTCTACAGCGGTGAACTATGTTCTTACTATAATCCATACTTGGGCATCGTGCCTCACTGACCTTCACAGAGCTTATCGCTCTGAGTGACATCATCTTCACAGTCCCCGTTTCTCCCTCACGTAGCTCCTAGGCGTGGGCAGGGTCTATATCAATTTCATAAGCAATATCAGTGGTGGCATAATGGCATTATCAAAGCAGTGTGTACGTGTTGAAAACGATTATTTCATGAGAAATGGGAGGAAGAGTTTTTTTCCTGTTTAGAAGGGGAGAACATAGGTTGTCTATTATGCTTGAAAATCCTATTAGGCATTAATAAATTTAATAAACAACGACATTACTCCTTATGTCATAAAGAACATGCTGAATTAGAAGTTAAGACAAATTACATGCTATTTTATCGTACTATTCCGAAGAAAATTTACGATCTTAACATTTGCATAGTATACTAAATACATTATACATTAAACACGCTGCATTAAAAGGTACGAGGAATTAAATGGTGTTTGTAAGTATTATTTCCAAAAGAAATCTATAAAAAATATATTAAATGTGCGTAGAAAACGAAATATTATTTTCTGAAGTTATTTTAGGTCGAGAACGTGCAAATCTATTAAGTAATCTTGATAAACACCAGAATATTCAAGAAAATAAACGTAGACAACGTGATGGAATATGAGTGGCTAGTTACGCAATTTCTCGCCTGTGGTTTAAATAAATTCAGCGACGGAGAAACAGTAAAGAGGTTTATGATTAAAGCTGCCGAATTAATTTGCCAAATTGAATAAAAGTTTTCGAGAGTCTCACGTTAACCAAGCGCTTTCCTAATAATTCGCCACTGACCGCCTTAGCGATTACGATAAGGTGACGCAGGTCACAGCAGTTTATATTTCCCATCCTACTCTGCAGTCTCCTCTCCTAGTAAACAAACTATTTCAAATCGAGTGCCTCACGTAACCGAAAATTGTGCCCATGTATGCTATAATCCATAACTTGCTAATGTTCTTCTATTTCTAATGAATAGAATTTATAATGCTTACTACACTCAAATACGAGCTAAAATAAAAGCTTATTGCCGGAAATTCCCACTAGCTTCACTGTCATTGTCAATATTGCTACCAGAACACATATTCAAATCTACTGCTGTATAGGCTACACGGTCCTCTATTTAATGCCTCCTAAACATGTCGCCTTTCTTTTATTGCTGACAATGAGAAACTGTACATAAGCTTCAAGTAAGGTAATAAAGGGCAATGTTATAAGGCGCTGAGCGAGTCTCGGGATGAACCCTAAAATAAACGGGTTACGGATTAAACCATTTCCAAATTTTAAACGCTCATTTCACTTGTCTTCCTCCCTCCTTGGCTCACTTTTTACAGAGTTAATAACTCCAGGAGACTCGGCCCCGTTGCTGTTAATCTTCGCCTTTAGTAACTTTTTATTAATTAATTAATTAATTAATTTATTTATTTATTTATTTATTTATTTATTTATTTATTTATTTATTTATTTATTCATTCATTATTTCATTTTATTTATTTATTTTAGTTTATTTTAAGATCTGAACATAACAGGGCAACCAGTTACAATGTTCACTTATAACTAAGATATTAATTATTAAATACAAAAATTACACACATATATACAGGGTGTTTCAAAAAATACGGGACATAATTTCAGGTATGTATTTTCCACATGTAGACAATCAAAATAGTTCATTACAACATGTGCCCGGAAATGCTTCATTTCCGAGTTATGCCTTCACAACATTGAAATTCACCGGAACGTTTTTCTTTCCGCAGGTCGTTATCATTACAGAAGATGTTCAAAATGTCCACCTCCTGCTTCAATACAGACCTCACATTGATGTCTCATTGACCTGCGAACACGATCCCAAACTCCAGGAGTATTGCGTATGTCCTCAGAACATGCCACAATTCGATTCCGAAGGGATTCCAAATCAGGCACCGGAGACGAATAAACCAATGATTTTAAATGGCCCCACAAGTAGAAATCAAGAGGGTTCAGATCAGGTGAGCGTGGAGGCCAAGCAATTGGGCCACCTCTACCTATCCATCGATCAGGAAACCTTCGATCCAAGTACCGGCGAGCGCCATCACACAAGAAGTGAATGTGTTGACGAGTGATCAGTGGAGTGTCTTCTAAAACATGAGGTATGGTGTTTTCCAGGAAGTTTGTGTACGCCTGCCCCGTAAGTCTGTTTACAAGTACATGGGGTCCAACTAATCGATCACCAATGATACCGGCCCACATGTTGAGGGAGAACCGCACCTGGTGATGAGATGTAACAGTTGCACGTGAGTTTTCATACGATGCTGATTTTGGAAATTTGTTATGCCATCTGTAAATAATACTAAGGCAGGAAAGTTCGTATTTACACCACACTGCTGTAAGAACCACTGACAGAACCTAACTCGTGCAGGGTAATCTGCTGGTGACAGGGCCTGTACACGTTGCAAATGATAAGGATACAATTGATACTCTTTCAACAGTCTCCAGACAGTCGTATGAGGAACATTGACTTGCAACGCTACCCTTCGTGTGCTGATAGAAGGAGTCATGTTCACAGCCTCCAGAATCTCCTCCTGTACTTCTGGAGTTGTAGATCTTGGTCGTCCCCTTCCCAAACCAGGAGAGTTAAATTTTCCATACTCGCACAGACGGTAATGGAGAAGTACAAATGTCTTCCGATCTGGACATTGTCGCTGTGGGTACCTCTCCTGGTACAAACGACGAGCCAGCGTAGCATTGCCGTCCGCCTTACCGTACATGAAGTGTATCTCTGCCAGCTCTTGATTTGAATACATGTCGCACAGTCTAACGCCTACACAACACTGAATGTAACCTTCGCCTCTGAATGAACTGTCAGAGTGCCCTCTTAATGTCTCCTTTGACGGCAACGACCTGCGGAAAGAAAAACATTCCGGTGAATTTCAATGTTGTGAAGGCCATAACTCGGAAATAAAGTATTTCCGGACACATGTTGTAATGAACTATTTTGATTGTCTACATGTGGGAAATACATACCTGAAATTATGCCCCGTATTTTTTAAACACCCTGTATATTTATTTATTTATTTATTTATTTATTTATTTATTTATTTATTTATGCTGCAAAGGTTTAAATGTGAATAAATGCTGCAGGCTCATGTCAATAGATTTACTGGCATGTAAAAGAACTCATGCGGGACAAAATTCTGGCACACTGGCGACGCTGATATAACCTCGGTAGTTGCAAGCGTTATTAAATAAAACATAATTAAAAAAACAATGATAAATAATGCAACACATCTGGAAGACCAATCGCCCAGTAAAAGGGGACTGAAGATATAAAGAATATTATATTTTGCTGTGTTATTTCCAAAGATTGTCATGCTAAGTCAAAATAGTCAAGATTAGGAAGATCCAGAGAACCTTATGTATGCTTTGTAGCTATTCTGCTGCGGTGCTGAAGTCCTCAGTGTTGTCAGGTTAACTGTCACTGCTTTCTTTCTTCATAATCGAATTCCAGAGGAAATTCAAAATCGCGGCAAGGAGGTGCGTGTCTAGGGGTTAAACATAGATTCGTCCATGTGGTCTTTGCCCAATATGGGACACTATGGCTATCATTCATCATGTTATGACTTTGAAATCAATCTTGATTATTTAATCCCCTAAATCAACTGTCATCAGCACAGTGCACTCTCGGGCTAACGTCTATTACCCGTGCATAAGACATTGCGCTTGCGTGCATCTGTGGCTGCTGGCAGGTATGCTTTCTACCTCTCCCTTCTACCCATATTTCGATGCATTGCTTAGGGGAGTCTGTTGTACCTTCGAACATTTTTTGTTTTTTAATTTTTGCTGCTACCTAGACGACTCAAACTGAAGTAGATTGTAGAGAAAGCCGCTAAGTAGCTCTGATCGTAGTTTCAGTTTGATTTATTACAAAGTGTCAGTTCTGTGGCCAAATTTTTTTTTAGTACCAAAAGTAAACATTTCGTTCATTGATATAGCCTATGTTTTCTAACACAAAACCAGATTGTATTGGTTATTATCAATCAAGTACAGTGTGTTCCCTATCATCTGGTGAGTAATAACATATTTTAATTTCCATGAATTATTCGAATCTCTAGTTTTCGGAGCCATTTTTGTTTAAACGTGCGCCCTTTTGTACCTTTGAACAAAAGACATCTCGTAGCATGGAACATGAAAAAAGCTGTTGAAGCACTTATTGCTCCTCCAGGAAATAAAATCTCAATCAAAGAATCCTGCACTGGTTTATGATGACAAATACATTTTAAATATGATTGTCAGTTTGTACAGCTATATTCCCACCTATATTCCATGTGTTCCAACTTACAAGAGTGTATGTTCCAAGGTACACGAACCTATTGTACCTTTGAGCATATTACATATCCCTTCATTTTATTTTTTCCATCCTTAATAGATCTATAAAACAGGAAAATACATACACGAAGTTGTAAATGAATCTTCAATAATTATTTTAAACATTTTTTCAACAGTAATCTCACTAGACTTTTTGATTTATCTAGAGAAAATCAAAACTCATGTGGGATTTAATTGACTATTACATGATTAGAAGAAAGTATATGAAGATTAGAAGTAACGAAGTACTCCAATACAATAAAATATTAATTGACTTACTAAAGTACAACTGTCTTCAAATGTATTATTGTATCATCTCTAAATTACAAATATTACACTAGATGGCAGTAGCGTGTTATGTTTAGCTGTTTTCTTATTATCAGTTGTGCCAACTATGGAATCTTCATTGAACTCTGTGGACGGTTACTAGTCAAGAAGGCTTTGTTATTCAGTTTCATTTTTATTAAAACAGATGCATTCCATTTCAATTATCCGGATCACAGTAATCAACGTCACTTGACAGATGATTTTCAATTAATCTTAGTATTAAACAATCTCTGATACGTGACTATTCATAATATCATATAGCAGAAGAACCTATTATAAACAAGTGTTACAAAAGTTTTAATTAGGGATGATGAAATAAACAAGAAATGTTTTAATTAACGATGATGAAATAAAAATAAACATTAATAATTTTAAAAGGAACAATTATTGAAAGTACAATTTTCAAATTTGAATTTTTTAGTGGTTGGTGGTTCAGTTGATGTTATATTAGACGTGTGTGTAAAGGAAGTGGAACTCGTTGATGTACATGGTGTATTCCTCAACTTATTCAGGATTTCCGAATGGTGCTCTTCATTTATTTGTAAATAGGATATCAGGGAAGATGCATAGCTATGACCAGTGATATTTATTAACTCTTGTTCTTGAATGGCAATGCGAGTCATATTTGAGAGTGCTTGTATCGACTGGAGTGGTCTGTAATTTTCTGATTTTTTTTTTTGACGTCCATACCAATGCAGTTTGAAATGTTGGCTAACAAATAAACAAATGCTAGGGACGCGATAAAATTAAACAAATGCTAGGGACGCGATAAAATTGTGAGATAAGCAGCCATGATTGGTTGAAAGACGTCCTTTCGTACAGTTTTATTGGTCAAAAGTAGTATGACGTAGTAAAAGTGTAATAGTCATTTAAAATTTCATTTCCGTAAATTAAAAAAATAAATAAAATGTGAAAAGTGTTTAAAGGTACAACAGTCTCCCCTACCCTTTATCTATTTCAGAGTGTGTTGACGAGTTTTCCTAAAGACGAAACCTACCTAAATCACTTTCTCGCACAAGAAAACGGTAGATTCACACATTTTATCGAAATCTTTAGACCATTTTCAAGATAAAATTTCAAAATAAAGAAGTGCTCGTTTAATAGTATTTGATACAAGGATATAAGCTATATTTTTACTCCATATCTTGTCAAAGTTCTTGGAAAAAGAGTAAAAATTCATTCATCGGGATTATGTTTTCGTAGAAAAGTATAATTTTTCTCGTAATTATTGTTTCTTTGATCGTAGTATTAGTCTGCTCGTTCATTTAACAAAATGAGAGGGCATGGCACATTACAAAATGTTGTGCATAATGTGCACGTTGACTGTCTTTACTGCAATTCAGCTTTGCCCTAAATTGTGACGGATTTATACTCGGGGATGACGTGGGTTCACAACAGAGTCTGTATGGCCTACTCTACTCCATACAATGGTGCTTTGACGGAGCAATGATTCCGAAAATTTTGTTGACGCTGTAACCACACCGTCAACCACATCAGCACGATGAGGCCAGACATCCTTCAAATGAGTTCTGGACGCTGTGTCAGTATTGCACATCGTATAAATTGTATTTTTTTACTGTGAATGTGATAGGAAACCGCATACTGATTACGTTTGGACAAATGGAAGTTAATTACTTGATGATGAAAACTACAGGTCAGAGGTAGACAATATAATTACAACGGGCACATCAGGAGTCTTCAAGTAATTTTTAAATAATTTATATTTGATTTATGTCAAGGATTCCGAAACTTTTCAACTCAAACACAATGCAGCATGGTCCACTGTGCCCGATGTAATACACAATATAAAGCCCGGTCCAGACGCAAAAACTTACTTGACGTTTTACTTGCACATGCAAAACGTTGCAAGTAAGAAGGAGCCTATGGACGGTAAACCTGAGCGAATTTTAGAACTGAATGCCTCCAACTCAGTGTTCAGTGCTGACCATCTCAAATTATATAAAGTCATTGACAAACAACAAAACGCTTTAGAGATACAAAATGATTTGGACAGATTATATCGATGGAGTATTGACAATTTCCTTCGTTAAATCCTTTTTTTTTTTTTTTTTTGTTATTTAACGACACTGTATTAACTACGAGATTATTTAGCGTCGATGAAATTGGTGACAGCGGGATGATATTTGGCGACATGAGGCCGAGGATTCGCCATAGATTACCTAGCATTCACCTTACGGTTGGGGAAAACCTCTGAAAAAACCCAATCGGATAAACAGCCCAAGCGGGGATCGAACCCGTGTCCGAGCGCAACTTCAGACCGGCAGGCAAGCGCCTTAACCGACTGAGCCACGCCGGTGGCTGTTAAATCCTAATAAATGTTGCTTTATGACATATTCTAAAAATAAGATAATGATCAAAATTCGTATGAAATTAATGATGTGAAATTAGAGTAGAAACATTTAAGGATTTGGGTATTTACTTTACACATAACTTATGTTTTAAAATCCACTTAAATCACGTGGTAATTGATGTATATAGAAAATTATGAATTATAAACAGAAATACAGAAGAATTTAAAAATAGAAATCTATTAATACTGTATATAAAATTCTAGTTAGAAGTAAACTAGAGTATGGCTGTAATAGTCAATTTAAAATTTTCATACAATTTTAAAAAGAATTATATTTCCTTAGGTATTTAAATAATGAATAAGTGTAAATTATAAAGTTTTTACTCTAATTCTGAAATAATTGTGCCTTATTATATTGATATTTAGCAATAATATTAACTACAATATTATGTTCTAGTATCTATTATGTATCCTTCTTTCTTTCGTCTGTGTTGTTTGTTTTGTTTTTCCACTGTTATGTATTTTGTATATACGTGTAAATTGTATCAATGTAAGCCACCTATAATTGGAAGCTTGCTTCTGTTCGTGGTGAAGTTTAAGTAAATAAATATATCTAAAATAAAGAATCTGCATAATTTCCTATTTATGCAATAAAAAGTATACTTGTATTAACATTTTGTCCTTTTGATGCTTAAACTTTAAAAAGCGGCATTTTGACTGTTGGGGAAAAAACGAACTTAGTTTCTACTTAGTTTTTAGTGTTTATATGCGTATAGGAATGACCAAAAGTAAAGATCGTATACGTTATATTATGATGAATTATAAAATAATAATAAAATGCGAAAATCAATTCTAACGTTCTTGAACTGGAGAAGATAATATGTAGATTAATTGATGACAAATCGACAGCAGTAACTTACATAGCCTACTTATGTCATTGCGGTTATAAGACGTCAAACTTCTCGGTGTTGACCCTCATTTCCCGCGCCTAGTTGGATCCTCCGCTATATGTGTCCGCTCGTTCACCTGAGCATTTCGGGAGTGAACATATTGAAGTTACTGGGAATTTCTTCTTTTAAATCTTCATCAGAATTCATCCAAATTCCACCAGAACTTTTTTGTCGCACGTCATGTCGGGACATCGAGGAGGCCAGTTAAGAGGCCCACCTCGTCCAATCCACACTGGAAACTGGCTGCTCAGCCTTTCTCGAACAATAATCTAGTAACGCTCAGGAGCAATAATCATTCTGTTGGAGACTACGGTATGAAGAAGACCGACTCTGTCCAGTTTCGAATCAGCCATTGAGACAACATGTAAAGGTAAGATGTAGGACTAGTCACAAATGCATTGAAATAATATCACCCGATGATAATTTCATTGGTAACTATAGACTACATCACATAACATGAGAGTGCTGTTGTTGATATTCTTCAAAGTAATGGAGACTGTTTTCGGCCCAGAAATAAACATTTCGAGAACATCAGCTGATATAACAGCATAGTCGTCTGTCGCCAAAACATTACAACTAACTGTTAAGGTGGGAAAACAGCAAGTAGGGTTTCACATTCTTTAAGCCGCACATCCATATCATGATCACTTAATTCGTTTACAAAACTGGGTCGATATGCGAGGAAACCTGCCTCACTCATCCAACGACGCATGGATGTTCTTGGAATCGCATTTTGCCGATTGTTTCCTTGTAGATTTCTTTCGTGAACGAAGCAATAACCCATATAATATTCACAATTTATATATTTTTTGGATTTTCCACTACGTTTTGCATTTAGCACAGAAACACTTGGGAAAACTTTCCTCTTCTGTACACATATACACAGGTTAGCCTCATTTGCAGCTGGTTTATTGAAATAAGCAAAAAAGGCTTCTCTGATTTCTTCATACATTTCGCAGTTCATCCTTTTACTTGAACTCAAATGTTAACAACGAGATGTTCCTCCATCGTTAGTAAACTTGTAACAGTCATGGCTTACAAAACAAAGAAAATACCAACACAACTTGAGAAGCATAGTATCAAAGTTAGACAACTCCATTTTTTGCGATTTCGAGATATTGATTGTTTCTCATAGAATTTGTATGCTGAATGCGATTCTGGAACTGTTTAGATTAAAAAACGGACAGAACAGAGCGAAAATAGCACTTAATTGTGCGCTTTAGAATCAAAATGTAGACAACTCCACTGTGGTTTGGTTTCAAATTAGGACAATTCTTTTAGTAGCCAATGAGAAGCCTACATTCGTACCACTTTTTCCCATCACACATCGCGAATACAACATGGCTGATTGTTTATATAGGGTGCGGCAGTGGGATATGACGGTTTTTATAGCCCTGTTGTGGACACTCAGGACGAATTAAAAGAAAACACATATACTGGAGGTAATCTAGTACAATGCAATTTATTAATGTCTGATTACTTTTTAAAAACTACATTTCGTAAGCAGCCTACACGGAAACGAATACATTCCTACAATCTGCTTAACTCGCCTCGACAAAGCAGGTTCGATGGCGCTAATTTCGTTATTTATGTTTTGTTTCAGCTGAATGATGATGCGAGGCTTGTTGCGATAACCCCATAGGAAGTAATCACCGCACACTGCTCATGGTTCAATGAACTGTTTCTGCGTAACATGTTTCCAGGACGAATAATTTCACAATTTGGAGACATTGTCTGGCCGCCAAGATCTCCTGACCTGGCTGCAGCAGATTACTTCCTATAGGGTTATCTCAAAAGTAGAGTGTATCGCAACAAACCTTACACCAACATCCAGCTGAAACAAAACTGTTTTGTTGGGGAGAGTTATGCAGAACTTTCATAGCAGATTGCAGGAATGTATTCGTTGCCGAGGAGGCTACTTACGAAATGTAGTTTTTAAAAAGTAATTAGACATTAACAAATTGCATTGTACTAGATTACTTCCAGCCTAGACCATATATGTAGCAGATAGGTGGGCCTTATAGGCTTTGAGGTTAACAACTTTTGTCAGGTTTACTACGCTGCCATCTAGTTGTTACATAAGGAGTCACGTCATAATTCCCATTTGAATTGCATTAGCGACTGTACTGCCATCTCGTGTTCGTTTACGGCGGACGGGTGGCGATCCTGGCGGTTCTCTTCAGAGTGCTGCCGATTTTAACATAGCGATGAGTTATCTGTTACATATATGATCTAGGCTTCCAGTATATGTGTTTTCTTTAATTCGTCCTGAGTGTCCCACAATAGGGCTATAAAAATCGTCATATCCCACTGCCGCACCCTATAAATCGGTTTGTAGATGAATAAGTACTATTTTACGTAAATTTGCTTTGAAACCGAGTTAGATTAGAAGAGACTTAGGTTCAAAAGTAGAAAATTTGACTTTAAATATGGCTTCATTTGGTTTCAAAAACAGATAACTCCACTTTAAATTGGCTTCATTTGGTTTCAAAAAGAGACAACTCCATGACTTAGTTTCAGAGATGGACAACTCCACTTTTTAAACTTAAATTTCGACCTGAATATTAATTTTAATCACATTTTGAGACTGAAATAATATTTCTATGACCCATGAGAATGTTTAAAAAAAAAGTACGTATAACGGTGACATTGGTTTCCAAAGATCTAGTTTTTCGCCTCTCCTGTAAAAAAAAGTAAAAGTGGAGTTGTTCAATTTTGATACCAAGCTCCTCACTTATCCTAGCCAACACAACATCCAGAACGACAGAGATCCGCTTGTCTGAATTATCTGAAACGTGTCGAACTAATGATGTGACAAAAATGACATGAAAAACACAGCATGAATCAACTACAGTATATAGGAAACGAGACAAACTATTATGGCATAAGGCATTTGAAGAGCTCTGAAGCTTTCAATTAGGTTTTTACTCGTGATGCATATCTTACTGCAACATAAATTAATGTAAGTGGTCCTATAGAATATAACACTTGGGACTACGCAAAGTACTGGCGGGAACATATGCATCATTGGAAGCAGCCGTCTTTGCAGTTTCTTATTTCAGTGTCCAGCAAGCCGACATGCCAAACTGGTCTGTACAGCATCTTGTCTTTGCATGCGTACTTTTTTTTAGTGTAAATAGGTCAGTTTACTTCAAGTGCATGAAAGCTTTAGATTACATTTTTAGATTATTCGACAATGTCTTGTCCCATCAAGGAACATCTTCTTGAAGTAGTTTCCGTGACTGATTTCGTTGACACTAGACATACAATGTATGTTTCAGAAACAGTAGACTCAAAATATGATAGCCATTAGCCTTGGAAACATGTTGCAAGGAGGAGATATATGCTGGATTGCACACTTTATGCCCAAATGTTGCTATGTATAGACTATCATTCTTTTTTTCGTCATTTAAATGTTCAAACCAATTTACCTAATGCTCCAACTCCAGGTAACTTAAATAACAGCTATCACAATAACAATATATACATCAAGAGTTATATATTTATTAAAGAAATTAGTGACTTGCGTTTCTCAAAATTATTTAAGATATGCCTACTTTTCGTTCTTTCAGTCGATAATTCGGTATGCTTTAATTTTCTGGCGAAATGGTAGCAAAATTGAGAGTGTCTTGATTTTGCAAAAAAAGCCATTAGAATTCTATGTCAATCAAACTATCTTGAACATTGTCGACCTCTTTTCAAACAATCACAGACATTAACTGTCATAAATTTATGTAGATACGATCTAGTCTTTTACACTCGACAAAATATAGACAGTTACTCATTAGTAGCCAATATACATGATCATGAAATTAGAAATAGTGAACAAATTAATATTCCATACTGTAGATTACATAAAGCAAGTACAAATTTTTCTGTCATGGGGATGAAATTATATAATAAGCTTCTCAATCAATATTATAAGTTACCAAACAATAGTTTCAAAACTAGATTTTATAATTGGCTTTTAATTAATCCTTTCTACTCTGTAGATGAGTTTCTTAACATAAATTCATACGAAATTGTTTTTTAATAAATAAAGTTATTTACATTTAGTTACAAGAGTGAAGTGTTTTCATTAATTTTTAGAGTTTCAAAATGTTTTGTATTTTCATTCTAATTAAACTTTACTGTTTTCAATTACATGTGTATTTTCAAATGTATGTCCCCCCCCCCTTCTGTATTGTGACGAAGCCTATCACTATATGTTGAATGGCTTAATAAATTGGATTGAATTATAAAATAGACAGAATAAATTAATGGTTGTAACTAACAAATGTTTTCTTTTTGGTAAATCAAAATTAATGGTTTAGAAAGCACTTGTTTTATTACCATTACTTAACCCCTAGTGAAAAAACCACTGATGTCAACACTCCACAAAGAACCTGATTTCACACATAACACACCAAAAAATGATTGTTACAACCTTGTTCTGACCACCCATTGAAATATAACACAATATTAATAGAGTTAAAAATTTAGTTTCATATGATGATAGCAACCTTAACTGCATTATATTACTACCGACACACAGATTTCTTTCAAATCGGGCTCTATGTCTGTGAGAGCAATATTTAATACTAACAATAACGTGGTCTGTGTTCCGATTTGAAAAACTTCATTAAGGATTACAGTTGTTCACATATGAAAGTCATGAGCAACCCATTGTTATAAATCTTATTTTTTATTTTTTTTTTAGACAAACCAGGTACATCATCTTAATCTATAGACGTTTCTGTCACTTTTCAACATAGTCTCCATTTCTTTGCACACATTTCCCCCGCTATTCTGTAAGTTTGAAAATTCCCTTGCTGTAGAAGTCCGTTTCATCTTCCCGAAGACACTGACACACTGCTTTCCGGATGTCCTCCAGCATCACGTAGCCTTGGCCTAGCAGCTGCTTCTTTACAGAACCGAAAACATGGTAGTCGGAGGGTGCCAAGTCGGGACTGTAGGGAGTTTTCGGAAGAGTTTCCCACCCAACTAACAGTTTCTGTTTTTGGAATGGGAAATATATGTAATATAAACCACGAAATATTCAGGAACATTGCTAGAGTGGAAGCAATAAGCACTAATGTAATGGAGTGTCTGATTTATTTTGTCAGCAGACTGATTGAACGTGTGTCGCCGTGGTGGCCACTTCAACATCGTTTTACTTACTTACTTACTTACAAATGGCTTTTAAGGAACCCGAAGGTTCATTGCCGCCCTCACATAAGCCCGCCATCGGTCCCTATCCTGTGCAAGATTAAGCCAGTCTCTATCATCATACCCCACCTCCCTCAAATCCATTTTAATATTATCCTCCCATCTACGTCTCGGCCTCCCTAAAGGTCTTTTTCCCTCCGGTCTCCCAACTAACACTCTATATGCATTTCTGGATTCGCCCATACGTGCTACATGCCCTGCCCATCTCAAACGTCTGGATTTCAAGTTCCTAATTATGTCAGGTGAAGAATACAATGCGTGCAGTTCTGTGTTGTGTAACTTTCTCCATTCTCCTGTAACTTCATCCCGCTTAGCCCCAAATATTTTCCTAAGCACCTTATTCTCAAACACCCTTAACCTATGTTCCTCTCTCAGAGTGAGAGTCCAAGTTTCACAGCCATATAGAAGAACCGGTAATATAACTGTTTTATAAATTCTAACTTTCAGATTTTTGGACAGCAGACTGGATGATAAGAGCTTCTCAACCGAATAATAACACGCATTTCCCATATTTATTCTGCGTTTAATTTCCTCCCGAGTGTCATTTATATTTGTTACTGTTGCTCCAAGATATTTGAATTTTTCCACCTCTTCGAAGGATAAATCTCCAATATTTATATTTCCATTTCGTACAATATTCCCGTCACGAGACATAATCATATACTTTGTCTTTTCGGGATTTACTTCCAAACCGATCGCTTTACTTGCTTCAAGTAAAATTTCCGTGTTTTCCCTAACCGTTTGTGTATTTTCTCCTAACATATTCACGTCATCTGCATAGACAAGAAGCTGATGTAGCCCGTTCAATTCCAAACCCTGCCTGTTATCCTGAACTTTCCTAATGGCATATTCTAAAGCGAAGTTAAAAAGTAAAGGTGATAGTGCATCTCCCTGCTTTAGCCCGCAGTGAATTGGAAAAGCATCAGATAGAAACTGACCTATACGGACTCTGCTGTATGTTTCACTGAGACACATTTTAATTAATCGAACTAGTTTCTTGGGAATACCAAATTCAATAAGAATATCATATAATACTTCCCTCTTAACCGAGTCATAAGCCTTTTTGAAATCTATGAATAACTGATGTACTGTACCCTTATACTCCCATTTTTTCTCCATTATCTGCCGAATACAAAAAATCTGATCAATAGTCGATCTATTACGCCGAAAACCGCACTGATGATCTCCAATAATTTCATCTACGTACGGAGTTAATCTTCTCAAAAGAATATTGGACAACATTTTGTACGACGTCAACAAAAGTGATATTCCTCGAAAGTTACCACAGTTGGTTTTGTCCCCCTTTTTAAAAATAGGTACAATTATGGACTCCTTCCATTGTTCTGGTACAATTTCCTTTTCCCAAATAGCAAGTACAAGTTTATGAAATTAAATGAAGCCTGTACGAAAAATTGGAAATAAAAAGCTTTCTACCTTTCGGAAAAAAATTATTCCTATTATATTACTAGTTCAGTTTCAAACCATAACATCTAAAATCTCTCACCGTGCTCATCACACGTTAACTTCTGCTAGGCGGCCTTGACTGTCAGGGCTGTCGTGCAACGGGTTTACTTATTTTATTCATTTGGAGTTAATTTTATATGTAATATCAGAAAGATACAAATTCTTACTGAAGAAAAACTTGACAATACTGGCTATCAACTCGTAAGAACCCCTAAACCTGTTGGTTTCTCTCCTTAAAGCACTGATTCTTAACTTTCTGAAGTAAATAACCCCAAATGCGGTATATAATGTTTCATTATGAATGTAACGCACTTTACATTGCTAATATATGTACACAAATCTGTGTGATAACGATAACAAGCGTCATTTATGAAACAGACTCTTTGTTTACTTCTGGGAAGCAACAGCCTGTTTATTTGAGCAGGTAACCAGCCGCCTTTAATAAGGGCGTGTCAAAATGTGCGAAGTCTGATGGTGTGTTTGTTAGCCTTGAGCAGTTTAAATATTTGTTATTATCGTCGTATTTATGAGACCATTTGGAATATCTAAAATGATGCATTCCACAAAACTCATTATATTCCCTGGACTTCTTTCGGAGCGGACCATCAGCCAAATGATTAGAATGATGGCTTTCTACGTTGGTAATTCGGATTAAAATCCCGACGAGTCTAAGTGGGACTTGTGATGGACAAATATGGTGCTTGGTAGCGGATTTTCGCAGGTAGGCCTACTCCAGTTTCCTCACTCGGTACGTAGTCCACCATTGTTCCATTAATCGTCATCAAGCGGTCCTATGTAGTTTGCTTTTCATGACACATCGAGAGCAATGCCCACACATTAAAAAAAAACCCTACCGAAAACAGTAACTGGCTATCTAGGAAGCTTTGAAGGGCCATGGGAAAAGGTTCAGAACAGAATTAACCAAATTTCTATATAGCCATACCTTCTACAGCAATGATGTCAAAGCAAGCGCATTTTTCTGACCTTGACGTACTGACCGGGCATCAAGCGCTAGGTATGGAATGAGGAAGGGTTATGTATATGAATAAGCAGCCTGTGGGATTAAGAAAACAGTGGTGTACAAACTTCAAACGGAACGTGGCATTTTATGTCGTTATTTTTATATGGCTTCTTTCTGTTTGATATTATCTTTATTATCTGTAAAACTAAATTACTAACACTATTTTCTTAATATTGTTTTAAACGTTAAGAACATAATAGAGAGTTAAGAAGGAATACTCACTTAAATTCCATAGTAGTATAACTGTACTTAGTAAGTGAATCAAACACATCATTCATAAAGAAAGTGATATTCCAAAGAAAGGGATTGAGTATGACATGATAAGCTGGAATTGATATTGTTGGTATCTTTAGCCTTATAAAAGTATTCAATAAACTGATCAAAACAGTATTATAGTGCAAAGTAAAGTTACCTAGGTATATGTTTTCAGTGTAACTAATATTACATAACAAAACTCTTATCGCATTACGTTTTAAGGTGATATTGGTGCATAACTTCCTATCATCAGAATATTAAATTATTTTCTCGAAATCTGCTAAAGCTATAGAGCTGACGTTTTTACAACATATGGGCATATATCTTTTATTTATGATGCAACAGTAGTTGCTTTGTTAATTCATTTCCTTACAAACATTTTCCATGCGAATATATTTTTCAAAATTTTCAATACATTATCTTCAGTAATACGTGTTTACGATATATAGATTTTTTGGGGGGTTATTTTACGACGCTTTATCAACATCTAGGTTATTTAGCGTCTGAATGAAATGAAGGTGATAATGCCGGTGAAATGAGTCCGGGGTCCAGCACCGAAAGTTACCCAGCATTTGCTTGTATTGGGTTGAGGGAAAACACCGGAAAAAAAACTTAACCAGATAACTTGCCCCGACCGGGATTCGAACCCGGGCCACCTGGTTTCGCGGCCAGACGCGCTGACCGTTACTCCACAGGTGTGGACTTTTATTAGATTTACGAAAACATTGTTTCAATACCTGTAAGGCTACTAAATAAACATATCTGAAAATTTCACTTTTTCTGTAAAGAGGTTGAGAAAATATTCATTTTGAATAAAAGAGCAAACTTGTGAAAAATGAGTACTAAAATTAAAACTTACATTCTTATAATGCACTTATACTTCTCAGACAACTTAAAAATTAACATGGATACGTTTTAATAAGTTCTCTTCCCTTTATCCATTGAATCAGTGCTGGCCATCCCTGTATATAGCTCGACCAAGCGGCATATACTATTTCTTTCGTCCGTCTCTTTCCTTTCCGCTGTAAAGCGCTCAGGCTCTCCTGAGCTCTAAAGCGTGCGCTTGCGCTTATGGGCATCTTTTGACATGACTGTTCTACAATCTAAGATGATGTCCATAATGATGAATCCGCAAAACTTGAGTTCTTACAGGAATGTAAATATCGAATGTATGATCCACTGCATAACTGCCCAGAAGGATGTTTACTGTAAGGAAAATGGCCAAAAAAAAAAAAAAACTTCCAAATCGTGAAAACTAATACTAGAAGAAGAAACATTTTAATGGCTAGAAAGAGGTCGGGGATTGAAGAAAAACTAAATGTACTTTCTTAATACTGTATACGTAAGTAAATTTAATATAATAGCCTATTAAATAATGACAGTCTTACCACTACCACCACCACCACCACCACCATCACTACTACTACTACTACTACTACTACTACTACTACTACTACTACTACTACTACTACTACTACTACTAATAATAATAATAATAATAATAATAATAATAATAATAATAATAATAATAACACAGTCGTCTATGTTAAAAGATTAAGAGATTCGGTCAGGTCATCCTCAGTTCCTTGGGCATCTTTTTTTTTTTTAGTAGGTTATTTTACGACGCTTTATTAACAGCTTTGGTTATTTAGCGACTGAATGAGATGAAGGTGATAATGCCGGTGAAATGAGTCCGGGGTCCAACACCGAAAGTTACCCAGCATTTGCTCATATTGGGTTGAGGGAAAACCCCGGAAAAAACCTCAACCAGGTAACTTGTCCCGACCGGGAATCGAACCCGGGCCACCTGGTTTCGCGGCTAGACGTGCTAACCGTTACTCCACAGGCGTGGACTTTGGGCATCTTAAAGGAACACTTGACATTCACAAACACCGGGATCCCCTACAGCGTATTCCGAATCTCACCGGTCTGGTGGCATCAATGACGTCATGTTGCAGCGAAATAAGGAATAAAACTGCTGGAAGGATCGACGGCTGTCATGGCGACTGTACAAGTTGTTGTCTGTGCTACGCTAGCAAAATTTTGCGAAATTTCCGTACTGCCATCTCGTTCAAAGAAAAGAGACCATAAACAATTTATTTCTTGAACCGGTAGTAATAACTGGTCCGTTGACATGTTCGCTCATAAGCCATTAACATATTGTTTTTACGTTGTGCTCATTACAAACAATACAGCAGAACTAAAGCAGAACACACCGCCATGACACAACAGTGCACGATGTCATTCGTCTGCTAATTCCCGCCCTATACAAGAACCAATCAGATTCACTGATGGCGGCTGTTGGAGACTGCCACCACCTCTGCAAGTTGATGGCACTGGTGCAACACCGGTGGAGCATCAATGACGTCATCGGTGGAATTCGGAACACCGTGATGCCATCGGATTGCTCACCGGTGAGATTCGGAATACGCTCCTAGGGACGTGATCATCATGACGCACTGCCCTGCTTAAAACAGTAACACAAGGTACAACGCGCACGTCCATCCCCTGTGGAAGACAAGTGAGTCTTCGATTCCTTTCCGGTAGGTATCGAAATCGACTCTGGTAGGTTTGTAGCTACAAATTCTACAGCTTTGGCTCCAACGATGAACCAAACATAATAACAATGCAGTACTGAATAAATATCCATTACATGAAACAGAATCTTCCTCTTTTCACGAAGCTATCCTCGCTGTGATAACAAAAACTTCGTATTGGCCAATTTTTCAAGTGAAGCTGTGAAGTTGGCTGTTGGAGCGTTTCATTCCCTAATTAACAGACCGTATTTCCTTCATTTCTTCGTCAATATAGTGTCAGCAACGCAGAGGAAAGATAAGAGCTACTTGCATGTTATCTATGGTTTGTAGGATAGCCGCCATTTTGTTTCAGTTAGGCGTCATCCAGCTGGAGTTATTCCTCTGGGGGATGTTATTATCTGCAACGCAGGCCGGCGAAGGGAGCCGTGCCTGGTTCCGCACGACCCGCGATAAAGAGTCTGATGTTTCAAGGGGCGTTGTTCTTCCTGGATTGGATTTCTCCGCCAGATCCGAAGTACTGGCTGCTGCAGATCCACGCACATCACACATGCTAGTTTTGAGTTTTTACTTCTTCGAAATATCTTAACTATAGACCACCAGCACAACCACCATCATTATCATCATCATTAGGGCTAGGATTTTGATGAAATTGCATCTTTTTTCCAGTAAACCAGAAACATAGCTGCTTTAGTATTTATATGTTATGTGATAAACTGAGTGTTTTAAGACATATTTGTTAGGGCATTCTTGTGCATTTTTGCCTGTTTCAACTCATAAGAGTATTTTTTTGTTTTATTCGGTCATTTTTTAGGCATTTTCATTTAATTTTGGACATAAACCCCCATTATTAATATAAAATAATGTTTATTTCCTTTGATATTTTCTCTATATATTTTATCCATTAATACCCATTATTTTGTATAATATTTTAATCGTTTTTCTACACAAATATTGCCATTTTAACGTAGTACACCCCATGTAATAAATCAGTCCAACCACCCCTTCAATATAGACTCCTCTACAGCTGCTAGTTCCGGATGAGAGTGGCCTTGTAGTGGACTACATGAAAACTACATCAGGTAACATAATTAATTAAAGTATACTACTTAGAAAAAAATTGTGTAAAATTAAATAAACTTAAATGTTAGTACTAGAATTTAATTTACTTACTGGTATCAATATTAAGTAGTACAAAACCTCTTTTCCTACTTAGCCAATTATGAAAGATCAGCTTTTAGGGCATTTTAAGGGCATTTTTGAAAGATTTGTAGGTCATAAATGCATTGTTTTTAGGACATTTTTTCATGATTTATAGGTAATCAAAATCCTAGCCCTAATCATCATAATAATAACCAATCACCAACACACTACTAGTATTACTGTGATGCGTTATTGAAAGATCTAGACTGTGTTACCAAATGTTTGGCTTCAATATGTTTATTTTTAACCAAGGACATCGTATCATCTACGAGGTATCTAGCGTCGATGGAATTGGCGACAACGAAATGGCATTTCGGCGAGATAAATCCGACAATTTGCCATAGATTGCCTGACATTCGCCTCGCCTTATAGTTTAAAATAAATCCATGAATTAATGAGGGAGTAAGGAAGAATTATAAGTTAAAAGCTACACGAGTTCCCCCGAGGCTTACCTTAACATTTATGTGAGCTCCCAGCCTAAAGCACACTTGTCTCACGTCGTTCACACTGTCCCACTTAAGGGACTTAAGTAAGGTTTGCAGGGAAAAAGCCGAAACAAACCGTAAACTAAAAGGAATGTTACATAGTTGCGCTATTAAGCGAACGGTTACCCGCAACAGCATAGACAGCGACCACCGCCGCATCCAGCAACAGCTCCCACCTAGCCGACGAGCCGAGGGAGGAAAGAAGCATCGCCAAAGCCAAGTAGGCCTACCCGTTTCCTGCTGGAGATTTAAGAAGCACCGTTAATGAAAATGCTCCATTGTCAGCCAAAGATAAGTGAAGGAAAGAATTTGGAGATTCGAAATGTATACTGGTGGATGATAGATCCGTGGCTCATTTCTTTTTAGACTCATTCCATCAATTGTTTTAAAGCGTTAGGGAAACCTTAGGCAGAATGAGTGGTCTCAATCTTGGAGACAGAGCCAATTTGCTCATTCGTAGTGATTTATATAAAAAGGAACAGTTTCTTGAATAGAAACATTATTGGGAGAAATCTTAAAAAATAATAATACTTACTTACTTACAAATGGCTTTTAAGGAACCCGAAGGTTCATTGCCGCCCTCACATAAGCCCGCCATCGGTCCCTATCCTGTGCAAGATTAATCCAGTCTCTATCATCACACCCCACCTCCCTCAAATCCATTTTAATATTATCCTCCCATCTACGTCTCGGCCTCCCTAAAGGTCTTTTTCCCTCCGGTCTCCCAACTAACACTCTATATGCATTTCTGGATTCGCCCATACGTGCTACATGCCCTGCCCACCTCAAACGTATGGATTTTAAGTTCCTAATAATGTTAGGTGAAGAATACAATGCGTGCAGTTCTGTGTTGTGTAACTTTCTCCATTCTCCTGTAACTTCATCCCGCTTAGCCCCAAATATTTTCCTAAGCACCTTATTCTCAAACACTCTTAACCTATGTTCCTCTCTCAAAGTGAGAGTCCAAGTTTCACAACCATACAGAAGAACCGGTAATATAACTGTTTTATAAATTCTAACTTTCAGATTTTTGGACAGCAGACTGGATGATAAGAGCTTCTCAACCGAATAATAACACGCATTTCCTATATTTATTCTGCGTTTAATTTCCTCCCGAGTGTCATTTATATTTGTTACTGTTGCTCCAAGATATTAAAATAATAATAATAATAATAATAATAATAATAATAATAATAATAATAATAATAATAATAATAATCTGAATCAGCCTTTGCGGAATTCGAAGCCTATTGCAGATGTTTAATAAAACAAATACAATGAAATAAACGGACCAATTCAATGTTATTCAATCTATCTCCGAATGTACTCGTATACAAGTTCTGCGAACTTACTATTTGTCGGCGACAAGCAACAAGACTACGCACGTCTTTGTGTGTATGTATTAATATAATGTCAGCTTAACGCGAAGTTAAGACATGAGAAAATGAGGGAATATTCCTAATAATAATGAAAATTTGTGTAAAGAAAATTGTAATTAGGTCTAGTCTCAAAATAAATATTCTGAACTCTTCATAAAATCGGCGTGCATCAGAGATGCTGACAATGTGTTTGTCTCAATGGAGGGGCGATATTTTCACTTCTCAGCTGGAAAACGAATCCGGCTCTAATGGATAGTAGATAAAAATGCTACCTGTTGTACAATACGGAACTGAAATATAAATAAACTAGAAGTGTTTATGACTAGAAAAAGTACTATTTAACCATCACCATCATCATCATACTGTATATTTTGTCCCTTTCATTGAACTTTTGCACTATCTTCATCTTATAAGGATAGAAATGCAGATTTTTATGGAGTATGCCAGTCGTTGCCAAACACTACGAAAGTGTGACGTAATAGAAATGCAACCCGCACACCACTATCGCAGGGAGAGGGGTGGAGTGGGTATCTCCTCAGGTAATGCAGCGAATAACAGTGCAGAGACGGACTGTGACCAGAAAAAGAAAACAATATAATATTCTTCTACTTAATTACTTTTATCTTCCTATTCATTATTTTTGTATTATTAATACAATAAAATATATTTTCTTATTTACCATTAAAAGAACGTGTACTCTACATCAACAGAAATTTGAAAAACGCACCAGGCTGGTCACAAAATTGTAAATTACAGTACATACTTAAAAAAAAACGTCGAAGTATTTTACTCCGGTTAAGATATAGAAGCCGATACTTCTATTTTTTATTTGTTAATGAAATATTCAAATTACACTACATACGTCGAAAAAAACGTCGAAGTATTTTACTCCGATTAAGACATAGAAGCTGATAATTTTTATTTTTCGTTTATTAATGAAATTTTCAATTTACAGGTAAGGGCGTGGTAGTATTTATAACAAGGAGAATAATGACAACGTACATTGTTCTTTTATACTTCATTTAAAATTTTACAACAAATTAACTATCTCACATTTTTGCCATCTGCACAAAAATACTTTTACTCCCATGCTCCTAGAAATTAAGTTTTTACATATTATCTGTTTTGGAAAAGACATCGAAACATAATATCCTACACACTTGTAACATTACATGTGTACGTCCGCTGCTGATAAATGTCTTGTCTTATACTGAAGTGAAGGCTGTAAACAGAGGGTGGGGGTATGATGCCATGGTTACGCTTGAGTGGAGACAGGGGCATGTGTCGCGACACAGCTTTTGGCGATCACTGGAGTATACGGTGCAGGCTACAAGCCGACATTTCCAATGCCAAGGAGTGTCTATTTTTTTTAATAACAGCAAATCGCTGAGGACTTCAGAGTAGTTAGTGCATTCTGGACGTCTTGCACTCGCTCAGGCGTTCGTTGAGTCTTTGGGCGGCCAGAGCGTTTTTGTCACGGACAGTAATGCCAACACAGTGATTTTCCTACTAAATCTAGTTTTTTCTCTCTCTGTCGGTGGAAAAAAATTATTGAACGGTGGGCAGTGGGAAATTTAGCTTTTTTTCGCGCTCAGATCAGTGGGAATTTTTTTATTTAAACAACTAAACTCTATTTTGTCCTCTGTTAGCATTCCTCTCCTCTGTAGTGAAGGGGAAGCCACGAATCATACATAACACGTGGAAGCACCACACCATGTTTTAACATTGGTTTTTGGTGTGAAGTTTTTCAGTATAAAGATGCTTCAGATATGAACACATTCAAAGAATTAGGAGAGTTCGCAATTTCTATGCTCTGTCATCCCTGATTAAATGCAGAAGTAGAAAGGCTTATATAGCCAGATGAGGACTAGCGGAAGATGCAATGCATATTTCGTTGAAGTGTCAGGCAACGAAAGATTTGAGAAACGGTTGGATGGATAAAAAGTTTCTACAAATAAACGCTTTAGTAGCTTATAAAAAAATGAATGGTCCCCTTAACGCCAGCAGTCTGCATAAATTAGGAAAATTTCTTTTTAGACTTAAAATTAGATGGGAAGAGAAAGTCAAAGCTCTAACTGATAAACTGATATGGAAATTATAAATGCTGACTATTCGGACACGATAGGAAACTACGATAAGTAGTCAATGAAGTAAACAATAATTTTTAAGAGATTGAGTATAGAAATGAAAAAGTTAAAGTAAGAGTTTTAAATACAAGAGATATACTTATTATTAGTTGTTTGTTGTTGTTATTATTATTATTATTATTATTATTATTATTATTATTATTATTATTATTATTATTATTGTGAATTGAGGATACTTACAGGTCCAATATGTATTAGTTTTTGTAATATTTATATAGAGAGTGGTGGCGGATTAAGAACTGGAACACATCTAATCCGCCATGACGTGAACAAAGATTGATGAAATAAATCTATACTAATAATAAATCTGTAGCCGAAATTTTTCTGGTAATTTTCGATTTTCCAAAAATAATTGGTCCTAACATATATAATTAACCACCCTGAAACCGAAAATCGCTTTTTTTTATGTTTGTTTGTATGTCTGTCTGTATGTTTGTTACCTTTTCACGCGATAATGGCTGAACCGATTTATATGAAAATTGGAATATAAATTAAGTTCGTTGTAACTTAGATTTTAGGCTATATGGCATTCAAAATACTTTATTTAAAAGGGGGGTTATAAGGGGGCCTGAATTAAATAAATCGAAATATCTCGCTTATTATTGATTTTTGTGAAAAATGTTACATAACAAAAGTTTCTTTAAAAATAATTTGCGATACGTTTTATTCCTTGAAAAATTTTGATAGGACTGATATTTAACGAGATAAATGAGTTTTAAAGTTAAAATAACTGCCATCTAAGGCCGTATAATGAAATAAAAAACAAATGACTTCGTCTATAAGGGGCCTTGGACAGCAACAATCGAAACAGGGGCCTTGGACATCAACAATCGAAAGCTATTAAACATAGCCTACAGAGAATGTTTCTGTGTTTATATGAAGTAATATCAGAAGCTAAATTAACCGATTTGTATAATTAATTATTATTTCACCATTGGAAAGTGTAGTTTCTCTAGATGGACATAATGCTATAATGTTATTACAGTAACGTCTGAGTAAATCGAGGACAGGTAAGATTAAAATAGCTTCTTATGCACAGAAAATTTGATAGGCTATTTTGTACATTCGTTTTCTGTATTTCTTAAAATAATATTTATGTACACTCATTTTAATCTCAGAGAATTAACGAACAACGAGAGTGTATTGATTTAGTATGCAGTAATAGTACGTTAGCTTAGCAATCCATTATTTTATAATTCAAATTTTAATCGTGAAATGCAATGCAAAAAAATTGGGTAATGAGCGAAGTAGATTATCTTGCGCTGTTGTAAAAGTTGTTCCCTGGATCAAACGTCCTATTTTAATTATGTAATTACTTTATATTTATTTCTAACAGGTGCGGCGGAGCGCACGGGTACGGCTAGTAAATAAATAAATAAATAAATAAATAAAATATAGCCAGATGAATATAATTAAAATCAAAATTATAAATAGAATGGGGACAAAGATATCGCAGTCAATGTTGACAGTTAAGGCTGAACTGAGACGGTGTGGTAAATGTTGTCATGATTTTGACTTGCCTGAACACATCGTTAATAAAATCGGAACAATGGAAACATACAGACCAGAAACTGCAGGTGCTTCAAATTCCACAACTACGGCTGAAGAAGATGAAGAAGAAGAAGAAGAAGAAGAAGAAGAAGACGACGAAGAAGATAATGATTATGTATAATCTCTTCTTATTATAATCTCGTGCTCAAATTTATATGATGGGTGCATCCCGTAACTATTCAAAAAGTAATGACAAGGCTAAAAATTCCCCTTCACCTGGGAGTGAAGTCGGGTCCTTCCAGTCCGTTGTCTGTTTCTCCACCGACAAATACGAGCTGGCTACGGTTGATCTTACTTGCTTCCTTACGCACTGTTATTCATAAATCAAATCAGTATACGAATATAGGCATTTTAAAAGGATTAGAGCTTTGTATGAAAAGGCGCGGCACAAACAGCAGCTGCGTCACATGCGAGCATAGAATCTGGCAACTCGAGGAAGAATTGTAACAGTCAGCAAGCTCACTGGTACCACATGAGAAGAACAAAGGTTATAAAAATTAATTGGCTTCGTGACGTCACGGCGAAAGTCAACAAGAACGAACAGTTTGTTCTTGGTTTAGTTTAAATAGTCTCCTAGCCCAGCCGCAGCTGCGTGCTGTTGCCTGGTCCATCTCAATCCAGAGAGGCGAGATTTCAGACGTGACACGATCCATTCCACGCCACACAGCAATATTCGAGATTACGCGTGGTAGCCAGTTGGTCCCACTTCTCTCCAAACAAAATCAACTGCACGTCATATCGCGCACCCAGTAAAATGCTGTCGTAAGTCGAAAAGCTCACATTACTGTCGTGAATTATTTACAACGCTGTTTTACTAGTTGGAGGTATGAAATTCTAATAATAAAATAGTACATTATCTAAGATTTGGTACCTATTTATTAAAATATTTTACAGCAGTATTTTACCAAGAAATACCATATCTTTATAAATCACAATTTTCGAATTACGACACTATTTTACTAGAAGTTCTATATACAGGGTGATTCACGAGGAATTACCGTCATTTACGGAGCTCATTTCTGGAGACATTGAGTATTGTATTGTATTGTATTGTATTTATTAACATTCCATGGAATTCATACATTGCTTACAGCTAGAATATGGAACAAGTCAAAAAACTTAATACTATTATAAAGTCTTAATTTATAGTCACAGTCTAGATGAAATATATACAGATGAGATTTACAATATAGTCTACTAGTACAACACAAAGTTTTAGTATCAATTTCATGAAATGTTATTGAATGTCATGAATTCACCTACACAAGTAGAAGGCGTGAGAAATTAGGTACTTCTTCAATTTGGCCCTAAATAATCTTATGTTTTGAGTTTCATTTTTTATATCGATAGGGAGCTTTTAAAAATTTTTACTGCTATATAACGTACTCCTTTTTGATAGCACGATAGACTTGCCGGTGGAGTATGAAAGTCATTTTTTTACGTGTATTTATGCTATGAACTGTTGAATTAGTTACAAAGTTTTCACGATTACATACGAGGAAGATTATTAATGAAAAGATATACTGACAAGCCATGGGCATTATTTGTAGTTTTTGAAAATAGTCCTACACGATTCCCTAGATTTGGCACCTACTATTATTATAATTACTCTTTTTTGTAGTAGGAATATACTGTTACTATCTGTGGAATTTCCCCAGAATATTATTCCGAAACTCATTACCGAGTGGAAGTATGCAAAGTATAGGGGACAGTCGGGTAGTATCGGACATCGGGTAATATAGGACAGTGAGTTTCTTTCATCTACCACACGACGATAGTACCTGATTGACATGGTTACGTTTCTGTGATGTCGCATAGAGAAACGTAACCATGTCATTCACGTACTACCATATGGTGGTAGATGAAAGAAACGCACTGTCCGATATTACCCGATGTCCGATACTACCCGACTCTCCCCTATTCTTTTTACTATCTTTTGCATCTTTTGCATAGATCTACTAGCAAAACAAGCTGAATTTAGTTTGGGGGTAATTTCTTTAATATGATTTTTCCAATTTAAGACATTATCGATTTTTAAGCCAAGAAATTTTGTTGTTGTTGTTTCTAATAGGGATCTATTGTTAATTATTGCGCTAGTAAAAGCTTCATATAAACATTTGTCCTATTCTCAATATTTTCCGAGTTACACTAATTTGAAGTTGTTAAAAATGTCCTTTTACTTTAATTTTAAGGGTAAAAGAATGTTACAAATAAAGAATGAACTATTCAGAAGTATACTACTTTCTTTAATTGGCTAGTATTCTGAAGATAAAAATGTGTTGTTAATTCCTTAGTCGTTTTGTACAGAATTTTTTTCCACGTTTAACTAAAAATTACATTATTCTTACACACTTATCACAACAATTGTTACATATCACACGACTTCTAGCAAACTTGATTCTTTATAGTTCAGTTTTACATCCTAAAGCAGTGGTTTCCAACCTTTTTCACTGACGACACACTTTACTGAACGCCCACGATATCGCGACGCACTTATTTGTTTTTATTAATAACAATAATATAATAACAACCACCAGTGCTTTTCTTCTGGAGAAAAAGGTGGTGGAACTCTGTGTAGAATATTTTATAGCGGATAGAGAGACGATTCTGTTCAATGCACGGGCACGGGAATTTTGTTGTTTTTAACCTTCTCTTCGTCCAACTAAGACTTTCAAGGTCTAAACGGAATTCAAAGCAAAATTATATTAAAAACATAGTTATTCACACATATTTCGAATCCTTGGTGAAAAATGCAACAAAAAGGTGTCGGAACGGCGTTCCAGCGCGTTCCGCCAGAAAAAAAGCACTGGTAACAACTTCTATGTAATGTCGGACATCCAATGTTGTAGATAAGTCGATGTTAACACGCAATCCGAAATTCTAAAAATAAATAAATAAATAAATGAAATAAATGAAATAAATAAAAAATAAAATAAAAAAATAAAAAAAATAAAAATAAAACAAGCAGCAACTTGAATGGCATTAGAAAAAAAAAGAAAGGTATGTGTCAAAAATCCCAACCTATCTATGCTAGATGTCAAATAAAAGATTTTTATTATCGTTTTTGAAAACTCACCTATTTAAATTAATGTGAATTCTGCGCTTGGTGGTTTATACAAAGTTTCTCTATACGTGACCTTAATTATGGTCGACAGGCGAACACGTAAATCATCAAGATGCAGCAGTCTGTTCCTTTTTTAGATTTCACTATTTTCATGGTAGAAAATGCTGATTCACACAAGTATGACGTTGAAAACGGCAGCAAAATGTTTATGGCCCTTTTTTTGCAATTGTGGGATATTGACAACGCGCATAAATCCAAAAAGACTGCACTGAATTGTCTAGAAATTCTGTTTTCAAAGTAGAATCGCATGAAAAATCTAGCAACTCATTTTTCTCATTGACAGATTGATGGCTTTTGAATATTGATCTCACCAGAAGTACCATAAGGAGAAATTACCCATTCTATTTCTGAAACGGACAAGCTTTAATATAGGAAAGTATTTTATTACTGAAGTTTGTAACGCATTTAGATGTTCTGCTACTAACTTCTTCAGGCATTCTTTTTCATTTTCAGCAAGTTGTTTATTATTAACAAGCCAAGTCAGCGGTTTTATAGCTAAATCTGGTGTTTTCAGGGTCAGCTACAGAATTTTACCGTCAGCGGCTAGCTATTTATTTGGCGTTTTTCGATGATTCCGGCAGAGGGAGACGATATTTTAAAGTTTTTTTTTTTTTTCTGTAAAGACGTTATAATTATTTTCATATGTACTTGCGGGCAACAATATTAGTTAATCATAAACCAGAGTTTAATATGGTATTATCACAATAATTCTTCATTGTGCGAGTATAAAATATCAACGTTTTATGATAACTCGATTTCGTACAACCACGTCCATTTCCTGCCTCATCCATTGTTGTACAAATAAGGCATGCCACATTCGTTAAACTCGTAGTCTAATCATGTATGCATTGTTTTTGTAAATGAATTGATATAATCATAAAGAGTAGATAATGAACTGAATTGTTATTTTCATTTATGATAACTTATGTTACGATATATTATTTAATTTATCTTTCCCCATTGTAGTTTATGTAACACAGACATACTTAAAACTTAAAACCAGACTCATTTTTGGCAGGCACGTCTCCAGCTCAGTGTGAAATCAGATTTCGAACAGACTGGTGTGATTGTAAATGTGGTTGTTTCCGAAGTGTCCAGTATATTCTTGATCTACTTCATTCAATTTTGAAGAAATATGCCGCGTAAAACTCCATACGTACAAAAGATTAGAGATATGTGAAAAATACATAACGTGTTGAAAGATTGGGTGGAAGAAGTTGCTGATGATAGTTGGAAAGCTCGGCCTAAATGGTGTAAGGAGATATTGAATGCAAAATGTTCAGATTTAATTATTCATACGATTTTGCATAGAACATAGAACCTACAAAGTGATACACACTTTCCATAATTTAGTCTACATTTTTATAAAATTCTCTACTTTCTAAAACTGTATAGTTTTTATTTCAAATTTGGAAGTGATGTGTTAAGAAAAATCTGGAGTTTTTCAACTACAGTTTAGCGGTTTTTTTAAGCTTGTGCAGCGGTAAATGAAATTCTGAGTTGGCAACACTGTTAACAAGTGGGAAGAGTAAACGAATTACTAAGCATTGTTGCAGGTATTCACGTTTCATTGGTGAAGTCTGTCTCAAAATAAAATGTACCATATCAAAGACTTATTTGTAAATAAAGAATGCGTTGAAAAGAAACTTTCTGAATGGCATAAAATTTTATTTTTGGTTCCAAAATTTCGCGACACACTCCATGGGGCTGCGCGACACACCGGTTGGGAACCCCTGGTTTAAACCGTTTGTTGTCGCATCTTCTTTTCATATTGCTATAGGCCTACTTGTTGTCTCTGCTTGCTTTTTCTCGTAAATAAAAGATCAAATACAAATCGTGTAAAGAACTGATGAATGATATGGGCGCGCCGTTTCTCTTGAAATAAAAGTAATTTCCCGTAGAAAGAGGGATCCATCCAGCCAATTAACTGCCGACACGTTATGTTTCCATCGACTTCTACTACAATAATACGGGTTCAAACGAACGGCGAGCCTTGGCTTCCTTTTAACGACGATATTTGCAGTGAAACCGTCCAAAGGCCGGCACACGATATCCCCAGATGCTCTCTGTAATTTACTCCTCCTCCAACCACTTAATATTCGAGCGTTCCGTACAATATATACACATGCGTTAGCAGAGGACGATGATGGACCGTGAATTGCAGGATCCACTCTACGAAATGGCGAAGTAGCAACAGAAATTGATTGCAGGCACACCTTCCAGAATGAATACACTAGCGTAATTAAAGACAGCAGAAGTTTGTTTTAAAAGGAGAGGTAACCATAACGGCGTATTTAAAAGGCATTTGGATTTGTTGTTTTACTTTCTCATTATGTGAGGTATAAAAAAAATTACAAAATTATAAAAAGTATATTTCGCTATATTCACGGATATATACGTCTAGAGTCGAGCTAGGTAGCGTAGTCGGTATAGCGCTGGCCTTCTGTGTTCGAGGTTGCGGGTACGATCCCGGCTTAGGTCGATTGCACTTAATTGTGTTTAAATGCGACAGGCTCATGTCAGTAGATTTATTGGCATGTAAAAGAATTCCTGAGGGATAAAATTCAGGCACACCGACGACACTGATATAACCTCTGCAGTTGCGAGCGTCGTTAAATAAACCATAATTTAGAATTTTTATACGTTTACAGCATCCTTGAATTCAAATTATTGCAATTTTTTTAAATATATGATATTGAAAATTCTGTAAAAAAAAGATGTATAATTTAATTAGTATTCCAGTTTAAAAAAAATAAACTACACGAGCGTCTCAACTTCGTTCGCTGATCCATATGACAGAAGATAGTCTTTCACACTCTTGTATATGAACTAATTACTTCTTATTTTTCAACATGCACACCATCACAATATATTTACAATGTTGCAACATCACCTGACATTTCAATTTTTTACTCTCTAAAATAGTGGTTTCCAAACTGGTGGTCGCAACATCCGGGAGATCTCCAGAGAACAAGGTGCCGGTGCAGGTGTTATGTGCTGTCTCTTCTCACTCTATAGATCTCTTGGATATGAAACAACAAGTTTTGATGGAGAAATCATTGCAATAAGTGAAAGTCTCAGGAATCTTCTATGCCACATCAATAAATTTAAGAATGCAGTTATATTGACAGACTCCAAAGCAGCTATTCTATCAATGGTCTCTAAACACACACCTTCATCTCAAACAGCAGAAATAACTAAAATGCTGTCTCAATTAATATCACTCAATAAAAGAATTGTCTTCCAATGGATACCATCCCATTGTGGAAACCTGGGAAACGAGAATGCGGATGCTTTACCAAAGAAGGGCAGCACTGCTACTTACAGACCTGTTACTAAATCTACGTATTACTCTGTAAAAAGATTTATTAAATCTACATACTTAGACTTCAACAAATAAAATTTGATAACACAATCTCAAGGGAAAAAATGGAACTCTCTGCATCATAATCCACTGTTAATTCCCGATTTACCACGAAAATCGTCTGTAGCTGCATTTAGATTGGCAACAGGCCATGATTGTTTGGCCAAACACCTGCATAGAATTGGAATATATCAGTCCCCTAACTGCCCATTATGCAACTCAAACCAAGAAATGGATTCGGAACACCTCAAAATCTGTGCTTCAGTGGCTAACCATGACAATATCTTTGAAAAATATTGGAGTGCAAGAGGTCAAATGTCTTCATTGTCAAACGCCTGGCATTAGAAGACAACAACAACAACAAATATATAATATGTTCGAAATTTGAGCCAGTTGAATACCATTGAATTTTGTATCCATCTGTGACTGTCGTTTTCTTATTTTTTCCGGAAAATACTAAATAAATGTTGTTTAGAATTGCACAAACTTCATTGCATGTTTGCAAAAACAGACTCTGTATATGTCGTATCATACGTAGCTAAATTTTCCACGAGTTCTTTCATGTACTCAAATGCGTCACATTCCCTTTTGTCAGGTCAACATCATAATGTTGACCTGAAATGAAGTTCCTTTATAAATATTTCGATTTTATCCCTGGCTGTAACTATGGTAACATCTTGGCCTTGTAAACTCGGACTTCTCAAAGTGTATGTGTTCGAAAATATAAGCAAAACAGTAAACTGTAAATGATTTTCATGTAGCATTTCGTGTCATTTTTGCATTATATTCTTCTATTCTGGCCGTTACTTGGATGTAATCCACTAATTTTGTGCAAAATTGTTTTCGCTTTCGATAGGAGGGCCGTATATAGAAGTCTTGTCCAAAAGTGCGTAGCGTCTTCAAAAAAATTGGAAACCACTATTCTAAAAAACGTAAGACTGAGTATTAATTTAAACACAAAAAGCCTTGATTTTTGCACGCCAACTTTTTCATTCTGTATATGCCAAGAAAACTACTCCTACCAACACAGCATTAAGACGATTGCAGCTAAAGTAAGTGTGTTGGTCGGCATGTTCCGAATGGCACATTTAGCATCCACATGTGTGCCAATGCTAATATAAATACATACAGTCTTAGCATAAACAGTACACAGCAATGGTGCAACACGTGCTTGCTTTGTAGTGATCCGACATTTATAAAAAACAATCATCATTATTTTCTAGAATTGCAATGGTGCTGAATGGCTTCCAAAATAAATTTAAAGGAATTATTTTACTTTCCACCTTCTGAAACGACTCCAGTGATGAAAATATTCCGTAAAATTTCAAAATGGAAATTATGCGAAACAATTTTTAACTCATTCAACATATTTTAACTTCAGCTGAGTTTAGTCACATATCTAATTCTAGTTTGTCATGACAATATTGTACTAGGTACAGTATTTTGATTATAAGAATAGGTTAGTATTTTGTTTGTAAGAATTGGTCAATATTTTGTTTAATGGCTACGAACTCATTGTTGTATAAAGTAGTGCAATATAGTTTAAAAAAACATAACATACGATAAATTGCCGTATATTTTGTAATACTGGTAATAAAATAAAGTCCATAACTTTAACCCTTTGTTATATGCCGTAAAATTAAATTTTACACCACCTTTTCATCTGCGCATTACATTCGCCATCATGCACTTTTTTTAAAGCCTTTGAAAATTGAGGTGCACATTAGATGCGATGGCGCATTAGATTCGAGTAAATACGGTATATTTAGAATCGTCGACATATATGAGCCGTATAAGCTGTAAAATTTAAGAAAATGAGCATTTACTATAGAAAGTTGTACTTGATTGAGAAAAAAAAAATAAGAAAGATCGAGTGCAAAAATTTTTAACTTCTCACTATGAGCTTGCTGGTTCATGTAAAAAGAAAACTTATTGGTAATATATTTACAATTGAAGCCTATTAATGGTTATTTATAATACCCGTTCATAAGGGTTCTCTTTTTGTCACGAGTGTAAAGTTTGTTAAATGAGACGAAGCCGAAGAGGGCCAAAAATTAACTTCACGAATGTGTATCATAAGATGTTTTTTTTTTTTTTTTTTTACTATAGCAAAAATTTACATTTAAAATATTCCAATTTTGAAAGGTTATAAGACCGCGATATTACCGCCGCCTAAACTCAGAACCATTAAGAAATAAGTATCCATGGAATTACAGCTTATTTTATTTATGATTACGATTTCAGGCCGTCTAAAACGGCCATAATCACCAAAGCGGTTAGGAAGAGTTGAATGCTATATCTTGTTGCAATGAGTACTACATACAGAAGTAACTTCAAAATAATAAGGGATAACATTTAAATATGAATGTTAAATTTGTTACTTATTTGTGTTGCGTGTAATATTTACGTCATGGAAGATCGAGGTAATGCATTAATTTCTTCCTGAATGAAGTTTGTACATGGAATATTGCATTTTTTGGGCAGTGCGTAAAATGAATATAGTGCGTAAATTGATTACCTACTTACTTATGAACCAGTGTTTTGAAGGCTTACTTTACGCATTGATAACAGTGGGGTAAAATGCAACTTTACATGGAAAAACTTTTTGTACAATAGTGGCAAAAAAACCGGACCGACCCTTGTAGCTGATTTCAGAGCCTTGTTCACTCCAGAGCACGATAGACTGGTAACTAAGACTTTCGTGTTTCGACTCCTGCCTGGGAAGGAAACTTTTTTTTGTTCCTTATGCAAATTTATTCCCAATACTTTTCGATTGCTGGTAAAATTCATGTTCTGGGAACAATAAGTTAATTAAGCAGTTAAATATCGCTGCAATCGAAAAGTATTGGGAATAAATTTGAATAAGGAACAAAAAGAAGTTTCCTTCCGAGGCCGGATTCGAACCACGAAATTCTTAGTTACCAGTCTATCGTGCTCTGAGTGAACAAGGCTCTGAAATCAGCTACAAGGGTCGGTCCGGTATTTTTTTTTTTGCCACTACTGTACATCAACAATTGACATATGAAGATCAATAAATTCGAAATAAAAAAACACCAAAAATAATTAATTGATAAACTAGTGGACTTACTCGCGTTAATTATGTAAGATTTGTCCGGCTTACAGCTGTTTCAGTGCTTCACGCACCATCCTCAGAGCCTACTAGATCACGGCGTCATCTCCAAGTTCTCTGCCTGTTATGTGGGTGTGTTTGATTGGTGAAAGGTGTTGAAGAGTGGAGTCAAATAGTGTGTGTGTACTGAAATTGATCTGTGTGTTGAGAATTTGATCGGGGTGTGTTTTAGTGTGTTTGTATATTTCGTATTGTTCTAGTGTGTTGAGTTTTTGGTTCTTGGGTTGTATGTGTAGCATTTCCATGTCTGTATTTATGTTATTGTATGTATGGTTAGCATTGGTTATGTGATCGGGGTATGTAGATGTATTGTGTCCTCTGATTATTGCTTTAATGTGTTCTTTGTAGCGTGTTTGGAATGATCTGCCTGTCTGTCCTATGTAGAACTTATCGCAACTATTACATGTGAGTTTGTATACACCTGTGTGGTCGTATTTATTTGTTTGTGCTTTTTGTGTGTTGAGATGTCTTTGTAGTGTGTTTTCTGTTCTGTATGTTATGTTGTATTTCTGCTTTCTGAATGAGGATGCGATCTTATGTGTGCTTTTGTTTTCATATGTTAGTGTGATGTATTTCTTGTGTTTGTGTTGTGTTTTGCGTGTTTTTGTGTTTGTTAAGCTTTTGTTTTGTCTTCCTTATGATGTTGTCTATTATGTTTGGATTGTATCCGTTTTCTTGTGTTATGTATTTGATTGTGTTCACTTCTTCATTGTAGTGTTGTTGGCTCATGGGTATGTTGAGTAATCTGTGTACCATTGTCCTGAATGGAGCATGTTTGTGTTGTATGGGGTAGTTAGATGTGTTGTGTATGTGTGTGGTAGTGGTGGTTGGTTTTCTGTATATTTTGAAGGTGTGTTTGTTGTCGATTTTTGTTATGGTGATGTCTAGGAAATTTATGGAGTTGTTGTTTTCAAGTTCTAGTGTGTATTGAAGTTTTGGGTGTAATTTGTTTATGTATTGGTGTAGTTTGTGTATTTGTCTTTTGTTGCTTTTGTATAGTATGAGTATGTCGTCTACGTATCTGTGCCAGTACATTATGTTGTCTCCATATTTGTTGTATTCATTGTTGAGTATGTATGTTTGTTCTATGTTGTGTAAAAATATCTCTGCTAGTATGCAAAATGGACCAAAAATAATTTGAATAATTTGAAATGTCCCCTCAATACGTTCACTGTTTTAGTCGTGTTCCAACATCGCCATTTCCTTGATTAATTTTCGAAATTCTTTGTAATGATACTTAATTTCGTATTGCAGCAATTGCACGTATTTTTTTCGATTTCCAAAAGCCTGTCGCTTAGTGCCAGAACAGCAAGCCGCTTCACAGGAGACACACAGAGTACATGACGCCCGGCGCCGTCCTCCGAGTGCTTGCTCCTCGAGAATGTCAGGGAGGTGTTCAAGAAGGTCAGAGCACTCCATCGCGGTGGGATGAATGGGCTAGCAGAGCTCACGCCTTAATGGAGCAGGGGCATAAGTCCAACTCGCAAAAACAAATATCCTACAGCAAGCATCCTTATAATCCAACAGATTAGTACTCGTACTACTCGAAAACGCTGACTGGGTGGTATTATAACTGACATCTAGAGATACGCCTGACTTAAGTCTACTCTGACGGAAGGAAATTCTATTTCTGAGATGGGAGTATCTGAAAGGAGTAGGCTTAATTCATTACCTCTGGCGTTGGGAAAGAATGATGACGCTCTAATCTTCAGTGTGAGTTTATTTCTTTTCTCTTTTTTCTCTTCGTTTCTTTATTTCTTTATCTCTTTCTTTGTTCCTTCCTCTTTCTTTAGTTCTTTATTTCTTTTTCTTCCTCTTTACATTTTTATTTTTCTCTTTCTTAATTTCTTTGTTTTTTTCTTTCTTTACCTCTTACTTTATTTCTTTGTATCTTTCTCTTTGTTTATTTCTTTCTCATTCTTTATTTCTTTGCTTCTTTCTCCTTTTTATTTCTTTCTCTTTTCTATTTCTTTGTATCTTTCTCTTTGTTTATTTCTTTCTCATTCTTTATTTCTTAGTTTCTTTCTCTTTCTTTATTTTTTTTTCATTTTTTATTTCTTTGTTTCTTTCGCATTCTTTATTTCTTTGTATCTTTCTCTTTGATTATTTCTTTCTTTTTATTTCTTTCTCATTCTTTATTTCTTTCTCTTGCTTTAGTTCTTTCTCATTTTTTATTTCTTTGTTTCTTTCGCATTCTTTATTTCTTTGTTTCTCATTCTTCCTTTATTTCTTTCCTTCGTGATTTCTTTGTTTCTTTCTCTTTCTTTCTCTTTCTTTATTTATTTCTCATTTTTTATTTATTTATTTCTTTCTTTCGCATTTTTAATTTCTTTGTTTATTTTTCTTTATTTCTTTCTCTTTTTTATTTGTTTCTTTCTCTTTCTTTATTTCCTTGTTTCTTTCGCATTCTTTATTTCTTTGTTTCTTTCTCCTTTTTATTTCTTCTCATTCTTTATTTCTTTGTTTCTTTCTCTTTCTTTATTTCTTTCTCATTTTTTATTTCTTTGTTTCTTTCGCATTCTTTATTTCTTTGTTTCTTTCTCCTTTTTTATTTTTTTCTCTTGCTTTATTTCTTTGTGTCTTTCTCCTTTTTTATTTCGTTATCATTCTTTATTTCTTTGTTTCTTTCTCCTTTTTATTTCTTTCTCATTCTTTATTTCTTTGTTTCTTTCTCTTTCTTTATTTCTTTCTCATTTTTTTTATTTCTTTGTTTCTTTCTCTTTCTTTATTTCATTGTTTCTTTCTCATTCTTTATTTCTTTGTTTCTTTCTCTTTCTTTATTTCTTTCTCATTTTTTATTTCTTTGTTTCTTCGCATTCATTATTTCTTTGTTTCTTTCTCCTTTTTTATTTCTTTTTCATTCTTTATTTCTTTGTTTCTTTCTCCTTTTTATTTCTTTCTCATTCTTCATTTCTTTGTTTCTTTCTCCTTTTTTATTTTTCTCATTCTTCATTTCTTTGTTTCTTTCTCTTTCTTTATTTCTTTGCTTCTTTCTCTTTCTTTATTTTTTCTCACTTTTTATTTCCTTGTTTCTTTCTCATTTTTTATTTCTTTCTTTCTCTTCTTCATCTCTTTTTTTCTTTATTTCTTTGTTTCTTTCTCTTTCTTTATCTCTTCCTTTCTTTATATCTTTTTTCTCTCTTTCATTCTGCCTTTCTTCCTTTCTTTCTGTCCCCCTTTCTTTCTTTCTTTCTTTCTTTCTTTCTTTCTTTCATAATTTTCTTTTTTCTTCTATAAGATAGCTACATACGAGCTCTCTACGCGTTATGATAAATGATAGCAACATGCGAGTTCTTTATGCGAGGATAAATATTGTTTATACTGCTAAAAATAATCATTAGAAATGAATAACGAGTCAATTTTCACTTATCACATTTTGAGTTACTGAAATAAATTCGTAATTAAATAAAACATAATAATATTGCTTCGAAATATATCATTGTATCAAGAGGCGTCATTTAGGGGCGGCACAGTAAGGCAATTCTCTCCGCTCAACCTTGAATTTAAGATTTAAAAGAGTAATAATTTACTACTACTGCCGCCGCCGCCGCCACCGCCACCGCCACCGCCACCGCCACCACCACTAATGGCGTACCATCCGGAAATGCTTTGTCTGGTGTTTTAATCCACTGCATAAAAATCTTGATAATAATTTCAGCGTATAAAGTAAATAAAAAAAACTGTAGTCAGAGTCCTAGATGGGAATCCACAATTTTTTTACTATTAATTGGAACAGACTGTATGTGCAACCAAGCCCATATTTTTCGGAATCGTTATGTTATTACTTCACTGCTCACACATGCGTTCAGCTCTGGCTTGGCTAGGGAGTGTCGTCAGGTTTTCTTAATAACCAACGGATGATCTGTTTAAAGATTTGCGAGGCAGTATGTCTAAGCTACCACTGAAAATCTTTTTAAAAACACATACAAGTGCGATGAAACATGCTGAAATACATTTAGGAGTGCATTTTAAAGATAATGTTTATGCATAAGTTTTTAAATGTCTAAATTTAAAATTTTGCCACATGGCATTACTCGTGAAAAAGGAATTAATAGTTAGCCTTTACTTGCAATAGAATTCTGTCTAAATAAATCGAAAATTTTAGATAGAGTAATGTTTATACTCTACCTGCATAGTCAGTCACAAGAAACTAAATAATTTTATGTCTCAAAGCAACAATACCATTCGGTTTAACTTGTTTTCTGTAATGGTCATGATAACCGAAACAATCAAGTTAACCCCAGTTTACGATATGGAAAACATTTCCTTTCAGAGGAAATAGGAAGGAAGTACGCCACTGTGTGTACCGTAGAAGGTCTTTCCTAAAAAATCTTGCCCCCTATCATTACGAGTGACTAAGTGGCCGGGATCCGACGGAATGAGCGCCTCTGCATATTGGTATGTTGGACATTATGCCACGGTCACACATCTGTGACACAGTGCATGAGGGTTGGCCACTAAAGGGAAACTAAGAGGTGGAGCTTAAATTGAGAGGATTCAATCCGGCATCGGAATTGGAATCCGGTGTGGCTTAGTGGATAGAGCGTCAGCACGTATAGACTGACAAATCGAACTGAAACCCTGACCGAGTTACTACGTGAGCGCTGGCTGTCTTGGGAAGGAGCAAGTGAGAAAGCACGGGGAGAAAGGCGAGAGCACTATGCACTATGTACTTGCAGGTCCACTCACAGTTTGTCAAACCTGCTAACAAAAGCATTAAAAGGTAGACTAGTTGCCTGCAATACTAGCATAATGGAACCTTCCTAGCCGACAGTCGAGGCAATGAAGAGTCCGTTATTGTGGTAATACTGGAGAGTGATTCTCCTATTGGTCGCGATGCCCCCACACACACCCTCTCAGATATTTACGTGACTGATTGGTGACTGAATGACGAGGAGCGAGGGAGAGAGAAGAAAGAAAGAGAGAGATTCCAGAAGTTGGCGTGTTTTACGGGGTTTCACTTGAAGTTGTCAAACTGTAGAGCTGAAAACCCGGGTTCGAATCCCGGTGCCGGAGAGAATTTTTCTCCTCTCCACCCATCCTTCATCATATTTTTATTCTGATATCAGGAATGTATCCAAAGTGGTGTCTAGGAACTCTGGGTGTCCTAACACTCTCAAAGATAATCGAAAACTGTTCATGTGACTGTGCGAATTTAAAGTACATTCTTCTCTGCTAGAAAACAGTATTCGTAGTATAATCGTTATTCTTAATTTTATATCTAGATTTAAGTAAAATACTTTGAAGGACCCCCTCCAAGTAAAATTTCTTGATACATGCCTGTCTGTTACCAAAGACTTTACATCCTTCTTGCATTTACGCAATAGCCTCAAATAGCCCCTGTGCTGTACAAGGGTCTCGGAGAGTTTTCAGCATCCCTTCAAATCTCCGCCCTCCACATGCAACCCGGATTCACCCCCTCTCGTACGGATGATTTCCTGTCCGGAATGTAGTTATTTTCAGTAGCGAGATGTTCTACTGAATTTGAAACCGCTGAACAAGGAATATATTATTTATATTTTTTTGCAATCGCAAGCACATCGTCTAGTTCGAAACTTCACGTTTCACATTTTTCACTAGTCATTTTAATTCTGACCCATTCTGAATGAGATTACCGCACTAATAAACTGATCTTCATTCATTAGGACGTTGAAACATTGCAGTATAAAGCTAAAACTAGACATTCAGGTTGAGCGTACACTTCGATCTACATAAAATACAAAATAAATTGTCACAGTTTCACTTAGGCATATGCAGGAGATTCGTATGTCATTGTACGATTTGCATTTTCACTTTTTCACTACAGAAAATCTCGAAATTTAATTTCTGGAGCTTCACAATATCTTGGCGTTCAACAATCCAGCATAGGTTATATCTCGAGATGTCCTCTGGGTATTTAGATCTGCTCGCAGAAGTGTTATAATTAGGGCTAGGATTTTGATGAACCTATAAATCATGAAAAAAATGTCCTAAAACAATGCATTTATGACCTAAAAATTTTTCAAAAATGCCCTAAAAATTGATTTTACATAATTGCCTTAGTAGGAAAAGAGGTTTTGTACTACTTAATATTTAGACTAATAATTAAATTAAATTTTACATAATTTTTTCTAAGTAGTAAACTTTAATTAATTATTTTATCTGATGTAGTTTCCATGTATGATCGTTCACCTCTGCGTCGGCATGTGGACGTGAGGTCAGCAGTCGGCTGGTCGGTCTTGGCCCTTCATGGGCTGTAGCGCCATGGATTTACTTTACTTTTAATTTCCGTGTAGTCTACCACAAGGCCACTCTTATCTGGAATTTGCAGGTATAGAGGAGTTTATATTGAAGGGGTGGTTGGACTGATCCATTACGTGGAGTGTACTACGTTAAAATGGCAATATTTGTGTAGAAAAACGATTAAAATATTATACAAAATAATGAGTATTAATAGACAAAATATGTAAAGAAAATATCAAAGGAAGTAGACATTATTTTACATTAATAATGGGGATTTATCGCCAAAATTAAATGAAAATGCCTAAAAAATGACCGAATAAAACAAAATGAGTTGAAACAGGCAAAAAATGCAAAAAAAAAATGCCCTGACAAATATGTATTAAAACACTCAGTTTATCACATAACACATAAATACTAAAGCAGCTGTGTTTCTGACTTACTAGAAAAAAGATGCAATTTCAACAAAATCCTAGCCCTAGTTATAATGAAGGCATTAGCAATTGTACGTGTCTGATTTTCGAGTAATTTCGAGCGATCACTTCTGTGTACAGTTTGCATACGCGTCGACTCCGACCGGATGTGGCGTGGTGAGAATGGCCGTAAATCTCATTCCGCGACTCTTTGCAGCGCGTAAAGTTAGGGCTGCCCAACTACTGCTGTTTAGTAGAAACAGGAACTGCCACGACTTTGAAGTATCATTCGAAAATGCAGTCACATACATCAAGTAATATTAATCCTGCACGTTCTAGTTACTCAAATTAAGAAAGCAAATATTAAGAAATTGTGAGGAGCAGAAGACGCAGAATGAAGCAGGAAGTGCTAACAAGACAAAGAGAATAATAATAATAATAATAATAATAATAATAATAATCATCATCATAATCATAATAATTCTTTATTTATACTGGCAGAGTTAAGGCCATAGGACCTTCTCTTACACTCTACCAGGTCACAAAGTATACAAGCAGTTAAAATTTAACAAAAAGTTAAAGAACAGAATACTAACATATCACAAAAAATAATAATAATAATAGCATAATAAAATCGACACTAAACAACATGAAAATAATACAATAATAGAAAAAAGAAAGTAAAATACATTGGAATATAGTAAAAGCAACTCATTTAGTACAAATTGTTAATATGGAAAACGTAAGGTAGAATATAACAAAATGGAATGTAATGAAATAATAATAATAAAAAAGAAAAGAAATACGAATATTAAATAAAATTCACAATAAAAAGGCTATGCTAATAACTTCATCGGCTGATAAAGAGAACAAAAAGGGGAAAGGAAGGAAAGAAATATATAGCCTATAGCCTAATAAGGAAGATGATGAAAATGATGATGATGATGATAATAATAATAATAATAATAATAATAATAATAATAATAATAATAATAATAATAAGACAGAGACTAGTGAAGTGCTTTGTGTGGAGTGTGTCATTGTATGGAGCAGAAACATGGACATTACGACGAAGTGAAGAGAAATGATTAGCAACATTTAAAATGTGGATATGGACAATATTGGAGCATGTGAAATGGACAGACAGAATAGGAATTGAAGCTGTGTTGGAAAGAGTGGGTGAAGAACGAATAATGCTGAAACTGATCAGGAAGAGAAAAATGAATTCGCTGGGTCAGTGGCTGAGAAGAAACTGCCTACTGAAGGATGCACTGGAAGGAATGGTGAACGGGAGAAAGGTTCGGGACAGAAGAATATATCAGATGATAGACGACATTAAGATACAAGGATCACATGCGGAGATTAAGAGGATGGCGGAAAATAGGAAAGACTGGAGAATGCTGGGTTTGCAGTGACAGACCTGTCTTTGGGCAGATCACTAAGAACTTACGAATGAATAATAATAATAATAATAATAATAATAATAATAATAATAATGAGAGGAGAATGAAAATAATGAGCAGAAGGAGAACAATACTAGAAAAGAGACAGAAGAAGAGAACAATAACAATGAGAAGGAGGCAATAACATAGGCCTAGTAGGAGGCTGACGCCAGAGAACGCAGCGGAAAATATTTATTATATAAACAGTCAGCACATTGTTGTAAAATCGTGTATATTATACTTTTGGGGGGATGTGAAAATTAAGAATACGAATATTTTCTTTTTATTACACGATCCTCTTATATTGCTGAACCCCCCTGAAGGCGAACTTGCTCTTTCATAGATGTACTGGAAATATATTTTTTTAATTTACGGTACGTAAATGTATTCTTTTCCGTATAACTATTACCGGTATGTATTTATAATCTAATTTAGCATCTAATAATAATAATAATAATAATAATAATAATAATAATAATAATAATAATAACAACAATCTGGTAGTTGAGAAGAAACAGGCTCTTTGTCACAAAAGAAAATTAAAAGAAAAAAAAAGGGAGTGGACAAATAAATGTAAGAGAGGGGGAAAATAAAATTTGCAGAAAAGCGAAAAAGGAGAAGTTGGAAAAAGAAAATGAGAAAAGAACGAAAAGGCAGAGAAAAATAAAAGAAGAAAATTAAAAAGAATAGAACTGTAAAAAATTAATAAACAGGAAGAATAAATGGAAATAGAAGGGAGAAATTAATAAAAGAAGGAAAAGACTAGAGAGAGAAATATATGCATACGTAGGTAACTTACATAATATTTTACCTTATGTAATCGGTTCAGCAATTTCTCTACGCTACTTGTTTATGTAGTTGACGATGACTCAGTATTTAATAGGTGTTTAATGAGTGTGAGCACATGTTATGATGGATGAGGTAGTCAGACTCTTCTTGCGTTAATTATGATTTGTTACGTTCAGGATCAGGGCAGACAGATAACACAAACAGATAGATGGATGAATGGATGGATGGGTGGGTGGGTGGGTGGGTGGGTGGGTGGGTGGGTGGGTGGGTGGGTGGGTGGGTGGGTAGGTAGGTAGATAGATAGATAGATAGATAGATAGATAGATAGATAGATAGATAGATAGATAGATAGATAGATAGATAGATAGATAGATAGATAGATAGATAGATAGATTGATAGATAGATAGATAGGCAGGCAGCCGGACAGACGGATAGATAGATAGATAGATAGATAGATAGATAGATAGATAGATAGATAGATAGATAGATAGATAGATAGATAGATAGATAGATAGATAGATAGATAGATAGATAGATAGATAGATAGATAGATAGATAGATAGATAGATAGATAGATAGATAGATAGATAGATAGATAGATAGATAGATAGATAGATAGATAGATAGATAGATAGATAGATAGATAGATAGATAGATAGATAGATAGATAGATAGATAGATAGATAGATAGATAGATAGATAGATAGATAGATAGATAGATAGATAGATAGATAGATAGATAGATAGATAGATAGATAGATAGATAGATAGATAGATAGATAGACGGACGGACGGATGGATAGGCAGGCAGGCAGGCAGGCAGGCAGGCAGGCAGGCAGACAGACTAGATAGATAGATAGATAGATAGATAGATAGATAGATAGATAGATAGATAGATAGATAGATAGATAGATAGATAGATAGATAGATAGATAGATAGATAGATAGATAGATAGATAGATAGATAGATAGATAGATAGATAGATAGATAGATAGATAGATAGATAGATAGACGGACGGACGGATAGGCAGGCAGGCAGGCAGGCAGACAGAATAGATAGATAGATAGATAGATAGATAGATAGATAGATAGATAGATAGATAGATAGATAGATAGATAGATAGATAGATAGATAGATAGATAGATAGATAGATAGATAGATAGATAGATAGATAGATAGATAGATAGACGGACGGACGGACGGATGGATAGGCAGGCAGGCAGGCAGGCAGGCAGAGAGACTAGATAGATAGATAGATAGATAGATAGATAGATAGATAGATAGATAGATAGATAGATAGATAGATAGATAGATAGATAGATAGATAGATAGATAGATAGATAGATAGATAGATAGATAGATAGATAGATAGATAGATAGATAGACGGACGGACGGATAGGCAGGCAGGCAGGCAGGCAGGCAGACAGAATAGATAGATAGATAGATAGATAGATAGATAGATAGATAGATAGATAGATAGATAGATAGATAGATAGATAGATAGATAGATAGATAGATAGATAGATAGATAGATAGATAGATAGATAGATAGATAGGAAGCAAAGAGCATATTACTGTGAAATTGGTAGCAAGAAAAGAAAGATATATAATGTTTGACGAGAAATTCGCAATTGTTTATAGTCTCGCTCCTTGAGGAAAGTGTGGCTGCAGCATAACACCCACTGTCGAAGTCAGTCCTTCACGCTCGTAAACTGCTACAGCGCGGTGAAGGAGAGAACAATAATAGCTAAGCAGCAGAGGTGGTCCGGACGCCAGCATTATTTTATGACTCTGAGTGAGCCGCTAGTTTTGAGAAACCCTCAGTAAGTCTGCTAGAGAGTCATTAAGCCATCGGCTTAGGGAGAGGACATGTATAACAAAGGGTCACCGTCATAGTGAATAACGAAAATCACATACAATTTTGGAACACTTTTATGGCAGTCCTTCTGCTTCCATGTGGGACCTTTTCATTTCTTTGCATGCCTTCCAGAGTTTTCCAGAACATTTTTTTTTTTTTTTACTCAGCAGTTTGTGAACTAAAATTTCACACTATCTTCGTTCTGGGAGATTCTACATCTCTGCATGTTTTGAAGGTGTTTTCTATCCTCATTTCTATATTAATTTTTTCATGACTGGGCATACACAGCAATGAAGGTTTATGATGTCTTTCAGAAATCAAATTGTAATCCTATGTATAAGTGAGTAAAAAGGATAGTACACTATTTGTAGCTTACAAAAGTATAGAACACTGCTTGTAGCTTATAATTTTATGACGAAATTCGATATACAAAAATTACAAGGGAAGAAAAAAGAAATATTTTTAATATGTTTTCAAAAACTATGTTTTATATTTTTTTTCGGCTATAGTGATAGTAAGACGTTAGTCAATTTATTCATTCAACCTTCAATTTATGTTCTAAATAATGGAGGTTAGTTATCAAAACCTCACAACTTACTATATCTGCAGTGCTCGGGAAAAGTGACACAAGTCAGTTTCCACAAACCTTTTTTGATAATTTATTGACAACTTACGGAACATCTGCTCGCTTGGAAAAAATACATAAGTATTTCTCCCAGTACAATAATTGATACAGAAAAAAATCAAATCGACATAAACCAGTGTAAGTTGTCAATAAATTATCAAAAAAAGGTTTGTGGAAACTGACTTATGTCACTTTTCCCCAGGCACTGCAGATATTTACTCACAATATTACTTCAACCATTTTTTTTTTCAGTTCCTTCTTTGAAGGTGAAATGAAAGGAAGGACCGATTTCAAACTCCGAAAAGATAAAAGACCGAAATCGACATTTATAGGCTTCAATTCCAGAAATGGGCACTTATCACCAAAATACGTATTTTTGGGCGCTATAGAACTTTCATATCTTACTCCTAAGGCTCTATAATAAATATTTAATTAAAGAGTCTTTAACTTTGAGTAAAGGAAGAAAATAGGAAAAAAAAGGGCGAAGTTACAGCTCTAATCATGACTCATGTATCTCCAATCCCATTCTTACACTTTTTTTCTTACAGTTTTCTAAAGATTTCTGGATGGTAAGTTATAGGCCTATTTTAGAATATAGAGTAGGCGACAGAACATATCCCTGTTCTAGTCCCTTTGTTACATAAATTATGAAGAGAATTGCTTGGCTACTTTAATTTTTTTTAAAGAAAAGGGATTTTCATTTTATTAATAATATTCTCATTGATATCGAATTGTTTTAATGCTTCCCATAAGTTCTTCAGATGTACACTATCGCCCGCTTTTTCTAGATCTACAAACAATAAGTGTAACTGTTGATCCAAGGAAAACTTTTTCCCTATCAGTTGTTTTAGACAAAATACGTGGTTAATTGTGGATCGACCTGCCCTAATTTCTGCTTGCTCTTCTGTTGCTATCTGAGGAAATGTCGGTTCTGGAAAATATTTTATTATTTTTCTGTAGACCCGATTAAAAGCATTCACTACTGTAATACATGTATAATTTCCATATTCGTCCTTCTTTCTTTCCTTATAAATAGCTGAGATATATCTATCCAATTTTCCAGTCATTGGGAATCTCTTTACCATAGTAAATAAATTGTTCTCAGTAGGTTCACATAATACAGAATATTATACGAAATGGAACTATAAAAATTGGAGATTTATCCTTCGAAGAGGTGGAAAAATTCACATATCTTGGAGCAACAGTAACAAATATAAATGACACTCGGGAGGAAATTAAACGCAGAATAAATATGGGAAATGCCTCGTTATTCGGTTGAGAAGCTTTTATCATCCAGTCTGCTGTCAAAAAATCTGAAAGTTAGAATTTATAAATCAGTTATTTTACCGGTTGTTCTTTATGGTTGTGAAACTTGGACTCTCACTTTGAGAGAGGAACATAGGTTAAGGGTGTTTGAGAATAAGGTTCTTAGGAAAATATTTGGGGCTAAGCGGGATGAAGTTACAGGAGAATGGAGAAAGTTACACAATGCAGAACTGCACGCATGTATTCTTCACCTGACATAATTAGGAACATTAAATCCAGACGTTTGAGATGGGTAGGGCATGTCCAGTAGCACGTATGGGCGAATCCAGAAATGCATATAGAGTGTTAGTTGGGAGGCCGGAGGAAATAAGAGCTTTGGGGAGGCCGAGACGTAGATGGGAGGATAATATTAAAATGGATTTGAGGGAGGTGGGATATGATGGTAGGGACTGGATTAATCTTGCTCAGGATAGAGACCTATGGCGGGCTTATGTGAGGGCGGCAATGAACCTCCGGGTTCCTTAAAAACCGTAAGTAAGTTTCACACAATAATTTGCTTCATAAGTTTGGAAACATAGGTATTTCCACAAGTTACGTAAACTGGTTTAAAACCAGATTCATTTAGCTAACTGAAAACTATTTTGCTCTTAATAAATTCTGTGCCTCTTGAATTCATGAACTGCGACTTGTTTTCGTCCTTCCATTCTTTCTTTTTTTATTCATTATCCATTCTGTTCCACCCGTTATTGCTAACTTCTTTTCTTACTTCCGTAGTTTTTCTTTCTTCTTGCCATTCATTTCTCATTCTATCTTTCTGTTTTCTCTCTTCTAAAACGTCCCCTATTTTTCTTATGTTTGTTGTTAAAAAAATAATCGAATATTTTAACCTGATTTTAAAGACATGAATCGAGTCTTGTTTATATGTCATAAGGTTTTCAGAAAAAAAAAAAGGTTTAATGAAAGCAATAGCTCCCTTACTGAAGCTGTGCAATTTGAAGACTATTGGTTCTTCGTCACACCAGCTGCGTTGGAGGTCAGACCACCGAGTTAGAAGAATGTGTCGCTCCAATACAAAGAATTTATGAGCATTATATGACAGCAAGAGTCGCAATATGCGTCCATTTTATGGTTTAATGATTAGAGGTAAAAGCACGTACGTCAACAGAATGACAGAGAAAATAATATTGTGGAAATTGTTACGATGCAGTGTTGCTTATACAAAGAAAAAAAACAAAATAAAAAATAAAACTGGGGTAATGCTGAGGTGCAGTAGTAACTATTTCATATAAAGATGAAATCCAAACAGAAAATATTGTAGAATTAATAAAGTGTAGAGCTGTTCTAGAAAACGAAGTGAAGAGACTAGTGAAACGTTTTGTGTTGAATGTGGCAGAAACTTACACATAACGAAGAAGTAAACAGAAACGATTAAAACATTTGAAATGTGGATATGGAGAAGAATGGAGCTTGTAAAATGGACGGACGTAAAGCGAAATGAAGCTGTGCCAGAAGTGGGTGAAGAAAGAGTAATGGTGAAAATAATCAGGAAGAGGAAAAGATGAAGCTGCAAACTGAAGGATATGCTGGAAGAAATAGTAAACGGGAGAAAAGTTCGGGGTAGAAAAAATCATATGATAGACAACATTAAGATGGATCGTACGCGGAGACTAAGTGGAATGTGGGGGGGGGGGGAAAGGAATATTGGAGAATGCTGCGATTGCAATAAAAGACCTGCTCTTGGGCAGAAAACTGTGAATGAGTACTATTTCATGCAAAAAAAAAAAAAAGCAATCCAAACAGAAAATAATGCTATAGAATTGATAACGTGTAGTGGTAACTATTTGTTATAAAAATAAATTCAACTCGAAAATGATATTGTAGAATTGATAATCTGTAATAAGTTGTAACCATTTCATATAAAGAAGGAATTCAAAGCGAAAATAATATTGCAGAATTGATAAGATGTTGTTAAAAAAAGTATACGTGAGAAGGAACACAAGTGAGACAAACTAGTGTCATAAAAATATTAGCGACTTGGTAATTCGTGGTATATTATAAAAGTAAACAAATATTAAGCCCAAAGTTATAGGTAAAGAAAGACAATAAAATGATCATAGAAAATGTCTGATGGTCTTATATAATAATTAGCTTAATATTGCAAATCGGACTTTCAGGTATAACTCCCTGTAAAGTTGATTTGAATAATTTCCAGGGAAAAATTGTTCTGGGGCCGATTTCCTATCTTTGTAAGCACATTGTGTTTCATACGTCCAACTTGAAAACGGTTTCTCTTTTAATTCTACAAATAATGACCTCAATGTTCTCTCAATATGAGCCATTTTACACAACATTAATACGTAATACACAGACGTATGCACTTTTGATTAAACTAAACTCAACAACGCAGCGCTTTCAGAGAGCACCAATACAGAACGACGTAATATTGTGACGGAAGGCTACCTTATCCCGTACGGAGTTGTAGTGAATTGATATGCCCTCTCTGTCCCTCTTCAAGCTTGCGAGTCAAGATCGTAGCCATGCCTTTAGAGGCTTTTTCCTTTAGCCTCATACTGGAATGACTGCCAACAGTGAAGGATCGGAGTGCAACCAAGTGTTACGATACATCGTTATTACGAACTTATAGGCCTACTGTTGCTAACTTACTTACTTACAAATGGCTTTTAAGAAACCCGGAGGTTCATTGCCGCTCTCACATAAGCCAGCCATCGGTCCCTATCCTGTGCAAGACTAATCCAGCCTCTATCATCATATCCTACCTCCCTCAAATCCATTTTAATATTATCTTTCCATCTACGTCTCGGCCTCCCCAAAGGTATTTTTCCCTCCGGTCTCCCAACTAACACTCTATATGCATTTCTGGATTCGCCCATACGTGCTACATGCCCTGCCCATCTCAAACGTCTGGATTTAATGTTCCTAATAATGTCAGGTGAAGAATACATGCGTTACTTTCTCCATTCTCCTGTAACTTCATCCCTCTTAGCCCCAAATATTTTCCTAAGAACCTTATTCTCAAACACCCTTAATCCCTGTTCCTCCCGCACAGTGAGAGTCCAAGTTTCACATCCATACAGAACAACCGGTAATATAACTGTTTTATAAATTCTAACTTTTAGGATTTTTTGACAGCAAAGTAGATGACAAACGCTTCTCAACCGAATAATAACAGGCATTTCCCATATTTATTCTGCGTTTAATTTCCTCCCGAGTGTCATTTATATTTGTTACTGTTGCTCCAAGATATTTGAATTTTTCAACCTCTTCGAAGGATAAATCTCCAATTTTTATGTTTCCATTTGGAACAATATTCTGGTCACGAGACATAATCAAATACTTTGTATTTTCGGTATTTACTTCCAAATCTATCGCTTTACTTTCTTCAAGTCAAATTCCCCTGTTTTCACTAATCATTTGTGAATTTTCTCCTAACATATTCACGTCATCCGCATAGACAAGAAGTTGATATAATCCGTTTAATTCCAAAGGCTAGGAATAATAACTCAATGTTTTTGGGTAGGCTCTCAAGAGCTTCGCCAATGGTATGCAGAATTAACGGAAAGTGAAGTTCGGTCAAAACCGTCTTTTTTTTTTTTTTTTTATTATCGCAATATTTTCTGTTTAAACTTCGTACTACTCGTATTATAACAACAAACTAAGTGGGTCAAAGAAATCAGTATTTTCATTCGCATTGTGATGCTGGTCGCTATGTTACCTCCCTCAATTCGTCACTCATATTCCCACCACAAACTTCTGTCAACAATAAACAGCTGTTTCAGTTCACATAGAATCGAAGAAATGGACGACAGCGAAGGTGCTAGCTTACCAGCTTCCACTTTAATAAAGGCGGGGAATGCCAAGTTGGAGATTGGGTGATGCATGCAGATCGAGGGCTGGAGGTCGGGACGTGCCCTTTACCCGAAATGCCAGCGACTGCTGCTGTGGACCGTTCTCTGATATTTCACCCCAAATGTCAGTCATTCCGGAATCCCAGGAGACACAAGTCTATTCTGCGATATGGCGACATGGCGTCAAGTCGTCATAACCCCTCTCCTACATCACGACCCTCTATCTTTAATAACAGAGATGGTAAACTGGGATCCACAGAGCGCTCAAACGTGTAATCGCTAAATCTAATTTTCTTGTTTTCTTATAAGACTTCACCATTATACGAAAAATATTGTGATGGTGCAAGATATTGATTACAAAATCATCATGCAAGACACATTTTTCGTAATTCCTGACACTGAAAATATTGGCTTTACCATGTCATCTATTCCTTCGTTTATCGATTTGCCTGTCTGGGTACAGAGATTTCTCCTAAATTTATTTATTTATTATTTTGCTAATAATTATAACATAAAATATGATATATACAGAAAAAACTTTAGCTCGCCCCTGAAAGAGGAGAACTCGTGCTCAGGGGCGGATTCCTTAATTGAAATTAATAAGTATACAATACAATTTGTCTTATGTCTACTATGCAATTATAGTATATAAATTTAAATTTAAAATTTTTCAATTTTTATAAAATCCATACATAACTTTTTAAATTTAATACTAGAACTGTTAGAATTGACAAGATTAGGATATTTAAATATAAATTTGTTATATATTCTTGGGCCTAAATTACTACTATGATTAAATACTGTAACAGCGTTGCATTTTGGTTCAAACAATCTTAAAGAATTCATACCTTTTGTTTCATAACTATGAGAATACAATTCAAAATTATTTCGATTTTAATGTATGAATTTAATTAATACAATATAATAAATTTGTCTTACATTAAGTACATTAAAGTCTAAAAACAAATTTTGAGATGGAAAATCAATAGGTTTATGAAGACATATTTTAATTATTTTCTTCTGTAATAAATAAAGTGGATTAAAATTGGATTTAAATGAGCTACCCCATCCTATAATTCCATACATAATTGCCGATTGAAATAAAGTTAAATATATTGTGCGTAATAAACTTATTGACAAGTAATTCCTCAATACAACAAAATAATATTTATTTTACGTAATTTATTACAAAGTTAATTAATGTGTTGGTTCCATTTTAAATGATTATCGAAAATTATGCCTAAATACTTAACTTCAGAAGACTCTTTAATAATCGGACATTTACACTGTATAAGACAACAATAAGAATTATGTAATTTAATACTTAATATAGATGTAGGAGGTTTGTTACATTTTTCAGATAATGAGAATGGAATAATTATGGTTTTATTTTCGTTGATAGAAAGGTAATTTATGTCAAACCATTTTTTTATTAATTTAAGTCCATTATTTGAATTATTATATGCATCATACCAAGTTTTTCCACCAAAAGTAAAACTGTGTCATCTGCATAAGAATAGTGAACACCATTGTATTGTTGTAAGTCAATTTTTAATAAGTCATTAATATATATTAAAAATAGAATAGGGCCTAGAACTGTGCCTTGGGGAACACCGAGCCAGTTCATCCGCAATGTAATGATGTTCATCCGCAATGTAATGATGGTCACTTATCACTATAAGTACGGTAATAAAAGGCCGCCATCTTAAAAATAACACAAAATACCTAGCTAATCGAAACCAATATTTCCCCACTTTTCTTTGCCTTACTTAAGATGAGAGATATAACAGTAATCACGTGGTTTAAAATATGTTTGTGTCAGAGAAATGGATTAATATCTATAGAATTACCGGTATGCATTTTATCAAGAACTACTTCAGACAAAAATTTAAGACTTTTCACAGGTGTAAAAAAAGGTAAAGGTATCCCCGTAACATGCCATGAAGGCACTTGGGGGGCATGGAGGTAGAGCACCATGCTTTCCATGACCTCGGCATTAGAATGAGGTGGTGTGGTCGGCACCACGCTCTGACCGCCTTTTACCCCGGGAAAGACCCGGTACTCAATTTTATAGGAAGCTGAGTGAACCTCGGGGCCGTTCTGAAGTTTGGCAACGAGAAAAAATCCTGTCACCACCTGGGATCGAACCCCGGACCTTCCAGTCCGTAGCCAGCTTTTCAGAGGTGTACGGGTTCGAATATCGCTAGGTCTGATTATCTGGTTTTAGTTTTTCCAAGATTTTCCACAATTGTAATACGTCTTTTAAAGTGCAGAATATAATTTATTTAATATAAAATACTCCACTCTGCCCTGTGCCCGCTATCTACATCTTCTCATACCAGCTATCTCAAATTCAAAATTTTGTAGTTAAGTTTTTGTTCTAGAGAATGCCTCAATTATTATAAATACATTATTATTATTATTATTATTATTATTATTATTATTATTATTATTATTATTATACAAAAGATAACTTGTACTTGCAATTTGGGAAAAGGAAATTGTACCAGAACAATGGAACAATGAAATTATTGGGTACCATCAGTGTGGTTTTAGGCGTAATAGATCAACTATTGATCAGATTTTTTGTATTCGACAGATATTGGAGAAAAAATGGGAGTATAAGGGTACAGTACATCAGTTATTCATAAATTTTCAAAAAGGTGTATGACTCGATTAAGAGAGAAGTTTTATATAATATTCTTATTGAATTTGGTATTCCCAAGAAACTAGTTCGATTAATTAAAATGTGTCTTAGTGAAACTTACAGCAGAGTCCGTATAGGCCATTTTCTATCTGATGCTTTTCCAATTCACTGCGGGCTAAAGCAGGGAGATGCACTATCACCTTTACTTTTTAACTTCGCTCTAGAATATGCCATTAGGAAAGTTCAGGATAACACAGAGGGTTTGGAATTGAACGGGTTACATCAGCTTCTTGTCTATGCGGATGACGTGAATATGTTAGGAGAAAATACACAAACAATTAGGGAAAACGCGGAAATTCTTGTTGAAGCAAGTAGAGCGATAGGGTTGGAAGTAAATCCCGAAAAGACTAAGTATATGATTATGTCTCGTGACCAGAATATTGTACGAAATGGAAACATAAAAATTGGAGATTTATCCTTCAAATATCTTGGAGCAACAGTAACAAATCTAAATGACACTCGGGAGGAAATTAAATGCAGAATAAATATGGGAAATGCCTATTATTATTCGGTTGAGAAGCTTTTGTCATCTAGTCTTCTGTCAAAAAATCTGAAAGTTAGAATTTATAAAACAATTATATTACCGGTTGTTCTTTATGGTTGTGAAACTTGGACTCTCACTTTGAGAGAGGAACACAGATTAGGGGTGTTTGAGAATAAGGTTCTTAGGAAAATATTTGGGGCTAAGAGGGATGAAGTTACAGGAGAATGGAGAAAGTTACACAACGTAGAGCTGCACGCATTGTATACTTCACCTGACATAATTAGGAACATAAAATCCAGACGTTTGAGATGGGCAGGACATGTAGCACGTATGGGCGAATCCAGAAATGCATATAGAATGTTAGTTGGGAGGCCGGAGGGAAAAAGACCTTTGGGGAGGCCGAGACGTAGGTGGGAAGATAATATTAAAATGGATTTGAGGGAGGTAGGATATGATGGTAGAGACTGGATTAATCTTGCTCAGGATAGGGACCAATAGCGGGCTTATGTGAGGGCGGCAATGAACCTACGGGTTCCTTAAAAGCCAGTAAGTAAGTAAGTAAGTAAGTATTATACAAAAGGTAAAAGAAAACGAGACTTAGGATAATCGAAGTCATTATGGGTAGATCAGGAGACTGAGTTTCCTAGTTTATCATTTGAAGAGATGGAAAAATTCAAATATATTCGAGCAACACATAGTTATAGGATTAGCATCCCTTGTCTCAAAGATATTTATTACGGATGAATCGATAACTGAAGTAAATTTTATTATAAGCTAGCATTCATACCACCTTTAGATCCTGTTTGTTTTCGTAAATATTCATATTATAGAATATTAGAAATTGAGGTGTTCCTTGGAACAACAAATTAACGTACGTTACGTAGTTTTTCCGTTCTTGGCATATATAAATCCTCCATAACACACTTCCCCATGACAAAATATTATTTCCCTCCAACAAACAGCGTCTTCTAGAAACATTAACTGTCGTTCCTCCTTAAAATCCATAAGTAAGTCATTATTATTATTATTATTATTATTATTATTATTATTATTATTATTATTATTATTATTATTATTATTTAAGGTTCAGATCTTCGGTTCGTTCGCTTTCCGTGAATATATCGAAATCGATTTTTACAGCCTCACAAAACTTTTTCTTTATAATTTGCATAGTGAGAAAGTAATGGATGACCAACACAACGAGTATTAACAGGATGGATGACGAAAACGTAGAAAATCCAGCTTACGCCTTCAATCAATAGGCAGCGGAAATGTGGTACGAGAGAGGAAGACATGAATACATCAAATGGAGATACAACAGATATAAGAGCCTGAAGAGTAATTAGGATTGTGAAAATGGACTTTCCATTCAAATGCAACTCTGTTTGTGATAGAACAAGAGAAACATTGGACGTCATTTCAATACAATTCTATGGTTGGGAAATAAAAGGTAAAGAAGATATGCCATTAAGAATAAAAAATGCGTGCGTGCGTGTGTGTGTGTGTGTGTGTGAGAGAGAGAGAGAGAGACTGTCTCCGTATGCCCATGTAATCCAAGATATACTTATATGAAATAGAAACGGCCCATAGAAGAGGGAAAAAATGGCATTTTTCAAGAGAACGATTGACTTTTCTGGTATTCGCCATTTTTTCCTGTGAACGTTAGTTAACACTGTGATTCATAAGCTGGCAAATATATATAATGGACCACAAGTCATAATGTCCCTTCGGACTGCATAAATATTGCCATTAATATAACGAATATATAATGTTCCACAACAGTTTATCCACAATATTCATAACATATATAACCGAAATAAAATAGCAATTAAACAAGATGGTAAGCTATCATCTTGGTCACCCATCAATACTGATGTAAGACAAGTATGTGGGTTATCACCCATTCTCTTTATTATTTATATGAACCGAATAATTAAAGAGTGGAAGCAAACTCGCCATGGATATATACAAATTAACAGACACCTGAAATTGGATTCAATTCTCTTTGCAGATGGTTTGGTATTCTTAGCACTTTCAGAAGACGACCTCCAAAGGTCAATATATAATTTGCAGCAAGTAGCAGCCACATATAATATGGAAATTTCAACAGATAAAACAAAAATTATGGCATTCTGTGGGAAATACCCAATACAAAGTAAAATTTGTCTCGATAATAAAATATTAGAAAGATGTAATAGTTTCCCATATTTAGGTTACAATCTTTCCATTTTTGAAGAATTGGACATATCACATAAAATTAATAAATACACAAGAGCTATGGGCATTATAAATAGTGTGATGAAACCATCCTTGGTTCAGAAACACACCCGCATACGGCTCTACAACACATTGGCACGACCGATGCTCAGCTATGGCAGCGAAGCATGGACACTGAGGAAAGCAGGTAAAAGCAGAATAGCGGTTTGTGAAATGCGATTCATGCGAAGAATAGCGGGCTATACTAAGTGGGATCTAAAAAGAAATTGTGAAATTTTAAAGAAACTAAAAACTCAACCTGTTTTAGATTACATTGTTCAATATCAGTCTAATTGGAAACATCATTTTGAAAGAATGAGTAATAGTAGATTCCCAAAGGCAATTTATGATTATGTAACACATGGCCAAAGATCTGTGGGTCGTCCTGCTAAGAGATGGCGTGAAAATTTTATGTGAGACCGTAACAGGCCTTGTGGCCTAACACTTGTCAGGCAGAAGAAGAAGAAGAAGAAGAAGAAGAAGAAGAATATAACGAAGGGTATGGCATATATCCTGTTTTATGGTCCCACTTCAGGCAGATTGGCAGGCTAGTAAGAAAATGCAAGATTTAGACTATCCATAAGCCGCCCACAAATATTCAGAGACCAGTGAAGGACGACTTTGGTCTTAGGATACCTCGTTCTATAAAATACCTTGTGAGTGTGGGAAATGCTACATTGGCCAGACGGGGCGCACCATTATGGAACGCTGCAAGGAACAGCAATGCAGCATAAGACTACATTACCCCCGATAACTCGGTTGTAGCGCAACACAGCTGGAAACGAGCCACAAGATAGATGTCGATGCCACCACCGTCTTGGACAGGCCATCGGATCATTGGGACCTGGTGATCAAGGAAGCCATAGAAATCCAACTAGATGGCAATAATATTAACAGAGACGGGGGCCTACAGCTGAGTACAGCATGAAAACCTGTAATCAACACAATTCGACCAACCAGAACACGGCAGACGGTCGGGACTAGAAACTAGCTCCTGATTGGCCCGCAGCGGAAAGTCCTACTGACAGCTTATATATCGGCTAGACATGGTCCCACGACACTTCAATCTCTGAAGAAGATGCCAGAGCTAGTCATCGAAAGCTTGGAAGCAACAATCCAACTCAACTGAGAACCCGAGAAGAATTATTCTATTTCCAACTTATAAATACTTATAAATATAAATCTGGTGGCATTTACCGTATTTTGGCAAAATAAGAATCAAACATACAATTGGTAGCTATGACAGGTAAGATAAACATTGCGCTAATGTAACGAAGTTTTTTTCAATTCAATTTAATTTAATTAAATTAATTAATTTATTTAATACTTTACACTTGAGCTACATTAGGCATTGCAGCCCGAAAGAGCAGAAGCTCGTGCTCGGGCGCAGTTCAGATCAGTTATACAAAATATATCACATATATATGTGTGGGATTTTGTACACTATTTACCAAAAAGTAATTGGGCACTGTTTTTGCCCCTTCAGAACCGCGTAGTACCACCTCTTGTTGCTATAACAGCAGCCATCCTATCACACATGCTCTCCACTAGTTTGTGTAGGATATCCACTGGAATGCGTCGCCATTCCTCTTGCAACATGGCACTCAGTTGGACAATGGAAGTTGGCTGCATCTCCCGAGACCTCAATCGCCGGTCCAATTCAGCCCAAAGGTGTTCAATGGGATTGAGATCAGGACTCTGTGCAGGCCAGTCCAACAGGTGAACATTATTGTATTCATACCACTGCATAGTAGCCGCCGAAACATGGGACCAATTTACATTGTCCAACTGAGTGCCATGTTGCAAGAGGAATGGCGACGTATTCCAGTGGATATCCTACACGAACTAGTGAGAGCATGCCTGACAGTGTTGCCGCTGTTATAGCAACAAGAGGTGGTACCACGAGGTTCTAAAAGGGCAAGAACAGTGCCCAATTACTTTTTGGTAGATAGTGTACTTAGCGATAGCAAGATAGCTTTTCGATTGAAGAGCGCTTAGTTGCCAAAGACCGCACACTGGGGAGACAATGCGAAAAATTATGACGCAGTTTCAACTGAGATTTCGAAGAAATCTACAAGAAAAGCCTAGGAGAAACGAGCGTTTGACTCTGGAAGCGTCAAAGACAATCCTCTAAGTGGTCGATCAGTCATGAGATTCAGTTCAAGTGCTAGAGTTATCGAATTCATCGAAAAGTCGTCTCGTAAGTCGACACGGAAGCAAGCACCAGAATTCGGAGTACCTACCACATTAAAAATGCTTGATTTTCACACAAGGATCTGCTCACTATTAGATGAACAGGGCTGTACGGAAATGCGATTGTAAGTGCCTTGCAATATCATGGGAAGTGCGACATCCGCAGCGAATGTCTGGCACATTCGGATCCGGTTCACTTTGCAGTTCCCTCACTTAACACTGTACGCAGTTTTCAGCAAATCTACTGGACCCTTGGAATACTGCAAGTAACTCATTCCATCAATAGATGCCATGCTACCAACAGGGGTATTCCAAAGTCAAGAAAGATTTGAAAGTCCTCCAAATACGAGTATGTTTGGACATATATTTATAGAAAATCATATCTGAACAGACATAATATTTAATATTATTCGTAATATAACGTGCTTCGGAATGTATAATACATCCAGTGAGAAACTGTGTCACTTCCATGACACTGTTTACTTCCTTAACAACATCACAATCAGTTGAGGTAACAGTTTCAACAACTTCCTTACGAGACTAGTTACGGAATAACGACTATATCATGTGATAACTGATGTTGTCATCGCATTTGTGACAACGTGAATCATTTTTAGAGATAATATAATAAATTGCTCCTTGTGATAGAAACCATTTTCCATTCTATTTCTAGCAAATATGTTTGACATCTCTTTCTTACTACTCTCGTGTCAATTCGAGAACTTCAGTATGCAGAAGCTACTGTCTCTTATTTGAATGGAATATACATGAGGGGAATCTTGAAGCTTCTTAAGAGCGTACATTCCTTCCGTGTCTCTAGTGTAAATTTTTGTTTCCGGTCTCCCATACGTTGACATATTTGTCATATAGTAAGACAACGACTTTGTGTTTCATGTTACATTGATAGTGTACAAATTAAGAAGTTAAGTCTTCTGCCTGACTGTGCACCAAACCATGGAAGTGCAAGATAATAATATGTTAGTTTTGCAATCCCTACATGATAAAGACTTGAAGGGTTTAGATTACACTTTTTCCATTGCTCATGAATTGTATAGTACAAAACAGTTCTAAGATTCAACTTTTGTTCTAACAACCCAAACGCTGCCCCAGATACTGAAGTTCCACATCAACACTGTCGCTGTCACAAACTTCATCAGCAACATCTTCCGCACACTTCAAGAATAGACTCTAAACAATCAAATTGTAGTCACCACTAATGTAAATATCTTGTAATATGCCTGTGGCAAAACACAGGTTGTAAATAGCACGTAAATAATAAAAAAAACAGCTAGTGACCGCTGATTGTGGACAGGAGATGTGAAAGGCAGAAGATTCAATAACAACTGTTTAAAAGAAGGTACTCCCTCCCTTCCAAAATATGGTATAGTAAGAAACAAAATAAATTTGATTATTACGCATGCGCGCACGAAATGTTTTGCGATGTGGTATTCTGTTCAGTAGTGAAGGGACTACTGTACTCCAACCAGGAGAAAGTCTCAGGGGAATGAGACGCAGCGGGGTAATGCTGTGAATGAATGTTGATGTCATAAGATGTCATAACGTCAAACACGTGGGTACACGCATCTCCATTGGCTAACTCTCAAAACACAAACGATAACATTGATACACACATATTTATACTAGCCTAGTTACAAAATTAGATCACGGTTAATCTCCTGGGGGCGTATTCATAGACATTCTTAGCGCGGGCTTCCGGTGGATGATCAGCGAACTAACGTTTTTCGTATTCATAAACCAGTGTTAGCGATATGATATGATATGAATCCTGTACAAGTAATCAGTCGATAGCCGAGACTAGTTTAGCACGCTCGTAGCGCGAACTAGCAAAATGTCTATATGAATAGCACCTCTGGTCTTTTAATCGCTCCATACAGGAAATAACATATGCAGGAGAGCGCATGGTTTTTAAACTGACGTTATAACGGTAATATTATCTATCTACTTTGCTCCAATAGATGACGCAATAATAAGCACATTCCTTTCACGGTTAATCGCCTGGTTGGAGAACAGTATCAGACAGTGCAGTTGTGAATGTTTCTAATCTTCTGTAGTGCATCAAACTATAATATTTAAATATTTCATTATGAAGAGAAATCAAATGGACACCTCCTGTGGTGTTCCTGTTGCAGAAAACGTAATATCAACCCAGTTAATTTTGAATAGAACATCTAAGGCACAACAGCCGTACAAAAACGGGTTGTAATTTATTGCAGTTTTTATGTTAATTTGCTTCTCTCAAAACAATGTTTTTTATTTTATTAATTTGACATCACACAGGATGAAATGTACCTAATTTTTATGTTTTTCTTATGTTAAATTATCGCAGAAATAAGTACCTAGAATATGTATTAAAATTACATTATACTACTGAGAACTTTCACAAATGTGTACCATATTTTGGAACAGAATTAATTATTTCTATACCATATTTTGGAACAGAGGGAGTATTATATAATTAACAAAATTCAAAGGCACACAAATTAGATCGTAGAGGAGAGTGGGGTTTTTGTGGGTAATTTTACCCACCTAAGTTTTAGAATTTGGCAGCACTTTACGGCCGTGTTTGGTGAGTTAGTCTACCGGCAACATCGGCACGTCAATCTAATCGTGTGTTAGCGCTGCACTGTTGATTCAAGCGCTTCCAGCGTGTCAGCCGATTTGTTTGCAGTTTTCTTATAATTTTGTGGCTTCTTTGTGTTTGAGATAAGTAATATGCATCTGAGTGATCTGTATTCTATGTAATATGTCCTAGAAGTACAACTAATTGCCTACTAACTTGGGTATAAAGATCTTCTGTTACTTTGCTTCCATGACATTCCGAGCTAAACTATTCTAATGGCGATAATTGGAATATTCGCGCGCGGTTGTGCCTCCCAATACTACTCCTGCAATATTCAATCAGAAAAAAAACGATTCTAGCAGTAAGTGCCTGTTTTGTGGTGGTATCGTTGTGTCCTGTGTTCAGGTTGGGTTAACTCAAATACAGTGTTTCATACTTTTACTGCACCAGTATAAAATTAGAAATAGGAAAGCTACAAGTAGTATTCCACACTTTTACTGAACCTGAAATAAATTATAATAGGAGCTATAAGCAGTGTTTCATACTTTTACTGAACCTGCATAAAATTAAAAATAAGGAAGCTAGAAGCAGTGGTCCATACTTTTACTGAACCTGTATAAAATTAAAAATTGGAAAGCTAGAAGCAGTGTTCCACACTTTTACTGAACCTGTACAAAATTAAAAATAGGAAACAAGCAGTGTTCCATACTTTCACTGAACCTGCATAAAAATAAAAAATAGGAAAGGTACAAACAGTGTTCCATGCTTTTATTGAACCTGAAATGAATTCAAATTGGAGCTATAAGCAGTATTCTATACTTTTGCTGAACTTGCATAAAATTAAAAATAGGGAAGCTAGAAGCAGTGGTCCATACTTTTTATTGAACCTGTATAAAATTAAAAATAGGAAAGCTACAAGCAGAATTTCATACTTTCACTGAACCTGTATAAAATTAAAAATAGGAAAGCTACAAGCAGTGTTTCATACTTTTTACTGAACCTGTATAAAATAAAAAATAGGAAAGCTATAAGCAGTGTTCCATACTTTTACTGAACCTGCATAGAAATAAAAAATAGGAAAGCTACAAGCAGTGTTCCATACTTCTACTGAACCTGCATGAAAATAACAAATAGGAAAGATACAAGCAGTGTTCCATACTTTTACTGAACCTGCATAAAAATAAAAGATAGGAAAGCCACAAACAGTGGTCCATACTTTTTACTGAATCTGTATAAAGTCAAAAATAGGAAAGCTACAAGCAGTGTTCCATACTTTTACTGAACCTGTATAAAATTAAAAAAAGGAAAGCTACAAGCAGTATTACATACTTTTATTGAACCTGCATAGAAATAAAAAATAGGAAAGCTACAAACAGTGTTCCATACTTCTACTGAACCTGCATGAAAATAACAAATAGGAAAGATACAAGCAGTGTTCCATATTTTTACTGAACCTGCATGAAAATAAAAAATAGGAAAGCTACAAGCAGTGTTCCATACTTCTACTGAACCTGCATGAAAATAAGAAATAGGAAAGATACAAGCAGTGTTCCATACTTTTACTGAACCTACATGAAAATAAAAAATAGGAAAGATACAGGCAGTGTTCCATACTTTTACTGAACCTGCATGAAAATAACAAATAGGAAAGATACAAGCAGTGTTCCATAGTTTTAATGAACCTGCATAAAAATAAAAAATAGGAAAGCCACAAGCAGTGGTCCATACTTTTTACTGAACCTGTATAAAGTCAAAAAAAGGAAAGCTACAAGCAGTGTTCCATACTTTTACTGAATCTGTATAAAATTAAAAATAGGAAAGCTACAAGCAGTATTACATAATTTTATTGAACCTGCATAAAAATAAAAAATAGGAAGGCCACAAGCAGTATTCCATACTTTTACTGAATCTGTATAAAATTAAAAATAGGAAAGCTACAAGCAGTATTCCATACTTTTATTGAATATGAAATAAATTAAAAATAAGAGCTATAAGCAGCGCTTCATACTTTTACTGAACTTACTTACAAATGACTTTTAAGGAACCCGTAGGTTCATTGCCGCCCTCACGTAAGCCCGCCATCGGTCCCTATCCTGTGCAAGATTAATCCATTCTCTATCATCATATTCCACCTCCCTCAAATCCATTTTAATATCATCCTCCCATCTACGTCTCGGCCTCCCCAAAGGTCTTTTTCCCTCCGGTCTCCCAACTAACACTCTATACGCATTTCTGGATTCGCCCATACTTGCTACATGCCCTGCCCATCTCAAACGTCTGAAACTTCTACTGAACCTGCATAAAAAATAGAAAAGATACAAGCAGTGTTCCATACTTTTACTGAACCTGTACAAAATTAAAAATAGGAAAGCTACAAGCAGTGTTCCATACTGTTACTGAACCTGAAATAAGTTACAAATAGTAGCTGTAAGGAGTATTCCATACTTTTTACTGAACCTGCATAAAAAATAAAAAATAGGAAAGATACAAGCAGTGGTCCATACTTTTTACTGAACCTGTATAAAGTCAAAAATAGGAAAGCTACAAGCAGTGTTCCATACTTTTACTGAACCTGTATAAAATTAAAAATAGGAAAGGTACAAGCAGTATTACATACTTTTATTGAACCTGCATAGAAATAAATAATAGGAAAGCTACAAACAGTGTTCCATACTTTTACTGAACCTGCATGAAAATAAAAAATAGGAAAGATACAAGCAGTGTTCCATACTTCTACTGAACCTGCATAGAAATAAAAAATAGGAAAGCTACAAGCAGTGTTCAATACTTCTACTGAACCTGTATGAAAATAATAAATAGGAAAGATACAAGCAGTGTTCCATACTGTTACTGAACCTGAAATAAGTTACAAATAGTAGCTGAAAGGAGTATTCCATACTTTTTACTGAACCTGCATAAAAATAAAAAATAGGAAAGATACAAGCAGTGTTCTATGCTTTTATTGAACCTGTATAAAATTAAAAATAGGAAAGCTACAAGTAGTGTTCCATACTTTTACTGAACCTAAAATAAATTTAAAATAGGAGCTGTAAACAGTGTTCCATTCTTTTTACTGAACCTGCGTAAAAATAAAAATATAGGAAAGATACAAGCAGAGTTTCATACTTTTACTGAACCTGTATAAAATAAAAAATAGGAAAGCTATAAGCAGTGTTCCATATTTTTACTGAAACTGAAATAAACTAAAACAGGAGCTATAAGCAGTGTTTAATACTTTTACTTAACGTGCATAAAATTAAAAATAGGAAAGCTAGAAGCAGTGGTCCATACTTTTAATGAACTCTATGTCAAATTAACGAAGAAATACGCCTATAAAGTAATTAATAGCCCGTATATATTTATAGCTGCAAGAGTGACTGAAGGTTTCTTTGATGCTTGAACAATTACCACTGTGGACATGGTTGGTTGTTGCTCTGATGGACGAGGACTTCCGTCGAGTCCGAGTGTCGCCATTCATCAGCCACCCACGGGGGACCTGATAATACAACAGGAAGGAGCAGAGATGTCATCTCAGAGGTACCACGCATACACCATGATAGTTTTAATTGGGACGCTGATAATCCAGAGCAAGTACGGCGCAGAGCTCGCAGCGGGTATTATTAACTCCGTGGAAATATAATCAGAGCTCGCATGAACAAGAAATCAAGTCGACTCTTATTTAACGACGTCGCAAATACTCTTCGGCGTTGATGACAGAAGGAAAATGAAGGGGGAGAAAGAAATGACAGTGATGGAGTCTGCTTGTTATAATTTATAGACGCAATAAGGAATAAGAAATCGACTACAATTAATTATTCCAAATTTAATTTGCAACTGAAGAAAAAGTAGTATTAATGCTTCTTTGTGGTTCATAGTGATATACTAGCTTGCAAGAAATTAGTAATAACCCAATAAAAAAAAAATACAGAAACCGAAATGTTTAGCCTGGCGAATTTTAAATTACATTCAGAAAACGCTGCCATAGCAGAACGGTCACCACTGGCGGATGACGTTAATTAATTTATTTTATTAATTTATTTATTTATGTCTATAAAAGACAAAGCCCCAATTACAATAGATAGTATAGATATTTGTTTAAAAAACATAGAATTGCATATAACATGAAAAATGAGATAAAACAGAAACAAATGCAAGATACAAGTGTAATTACAAATTAAAAATTGAAAATGAAAAAAAAAAAACAAATAGATACTACCTAGGACTGTCAGGGACTGTCAGACATCAAACCAATTTAAGAATAGACTAACGAAATATTTTTCTAACAATTCTTGTTAACAATAATAGCTGTTTCAGGTTTCTCAATGTTTAATGGTTATATATATATATATATATATATATATATATATATCACAGATAAATATCTAAATTATCTCATTATTATTATTATTATTATTATTATTATTATTATTATTATAACTATTTCTTCCCAATGTTTATTATTGTCACACTAACATTACTTATCCAACTTTCATTATTTATTTTCATGTTGTTTTGTGGTCTAGATATTAATGTAATAACTATGTAAGCAATTGTATTCAATTAGGATTAGAGTCTGGCTGGGCGGAAGAGAAGGCCTACTGGCCTTAGCTCTGCCAGATTAAATAAATAAGTTATTATTAAATAAATAAATTATTATTATTATTATTATTATTATTATTATTATTATTATTATTATTACTAAATAAAAGACACAGATATCGATATAAATGAAAAATACCAAATAAAAATAAATTAAAAAGAATTATGTATAGATATCATAGCCAATAATGTAAAATGTAGCTATAATTGGCAAATTACAGAGTAAATATAACACTATGTTAATAAATTCAGTATACAGTATTATATAGTAGGACTAATAGGCTTAATTAATTTATTTAAGAAATTCACTACTACAGAACATGTGTTCCAATTAGTAGGATATCTGATTATAACTATAACTAACATGCAACTAGAATTTAACATATCATGAAATTATTGCTGTATATAACTTTTTCTTGTACATATTGTACGATAATGAGAAATCTAAATCCTGTTTATTTGATAGATGATTGTAAGTTCGAAGCATTAATAAAAGTGGAGACATTTTATGAGATTTTGTTTTCGATGTCTGTAAATAAAAGAGAGATCGCTTTCTCAAATTTGATTTACCAATATTGAAACTAATTAGCTGTAGAAGATCAGGGTTGTCTATTAAGCCATTTATGGTTTTGAACAAATACATTTGTTGTGCTCTTATCCTGCGACTACTGAGAGATGATACATTAAATTCAACCAGCATGGATTCATAAGACTGGAATACGTTGTAATATGTAATAATAATAATAATAATAATAATAATAATAATAATAATAATAATAATTCTTTCCCATATTACGCTACAAGGCACTAGCTAGGCCTGTTAAGATCTGGTTGCTCAGTTTAATGAGCTTAGGAGCTCATCAGACTCTTGGCAAAAATACCAGAGAAAATTCCTTCTTTCTCAAAGTGTGTTTCACGGAACCCCAGGGTTTCCTCGAGCAAATCCTAGCGGTTTCATGAGTCCTAAATGTTTTTTGGAGTTTATTTTACAATTATAAAATGTAAACAAGAATCACGAATATGAATCAATAACAGGAATAATAATAAATATCTGAAACGGAAAATAATATTCATCGTTTATCACTTATATCACCGTCCACCAAATCAAAATACCGAAAAATACTAAATAGCGAACAAAAAATGAGACAACTTCCCGACATACAACCAGATATAAATGAGCCGTTCAAAGCAAAAGTGATGGAAGTCAAAAATGGATAATGAGGGTTAAAGTAAACATTCTGTAAAATAAAGCGCAAAGTAGCAATTATTATTCAATTTATTTAAACTATTAGTAGTCAGTGGATAGCAAGAAGGACATATTAATTGCTACTTTGCGCTGTATTTTACAGAATTTTTACTTTAAACCTCATTACCCAATTTTGACTTACACCACTTTTTCTCTGAACGGCTCAAATACGAATTGTATTTAGGGATACTTACTTACTTACTTACTTACTGGCTTTTAAGGAACTGGAGGTTCATTGCCGCCCTCACATAAGCCCGCCATTGGTCCCTATCCTGAGCAAGATTAATCCATTCTCTATCATCATATCCCACCTCCCTCAAATCCATTTTAATATTATCTTCCCATCTACTTCTCGGCCTCCCTAAAGGTATTTTTCCCTCCGGCCTCCCAACTAATAATCTATATGCATTTCTGGATTCGCCCATACGTACTACATGCCCTGCCCATCTCAAACGTCTGGATTTAATGTTCCTAATTATGCCAGGTGAAGAATACAATGCGTGCAGTTCTGTGTTGTGTAACTTTCTCCATTCTCCTGTAACTTCATCCCTCTTAGAGCCAAATATTTTCCTAACCACCTTATTCTCAAACACCCTTAACCTATGTTCCTCTCTCAAAGTGAGAGTCCAAGTTTCACAACCACAAAGAACAACCGGTAATATAACTGTTTTATAAATTCTAACTTTCAGATTTTTTGACAGCAGACTGGATGATAAAAGCTTCTCAACCGAATAACAACAGGCATTTCCCATATTTATTCTGTGTTTAATTTCCTCCCGAGCATCATTTATATTTGTTATTGTTGCTCCAAGATATTTTAACTTCTCCACCTCTTCAAAAGTTAAATTTCCAATTTTATATTTCCATTTCGTACAATATTCTCGTCACGAGACATAATCATATACTGTACTTAGTCTTTTCGGGATTTACTTCCAACCCTATCGCTTTACTTGCTTCAAGCAGAATTTCCGCGTTTTCCCTAATCGTTTGTGGATTTTCTCCTAACATATTCACGTCATCTGCATAGACAAGAAGCTGATGTAACCCGTTCAATTTCAAACCCTCTGTGTTATCCTGAACTTTTCTAATGGCATATTCTAGAGCGAAGTTAAAAAGTAAAGGTGATAGTGCATCTCCCTGCTTTAGCCCGTAGTGAATTGGAAAAGCATCAGATAGAAACTGGCCTATACGGACTCTGCTGTTTCACTAAGACACATTTTAATTAATCGAACTAGTTTCTTGGGAATACCAAATTCAATAAGAATATTATATAAAACTTCTCTCTTAACCGAGTCATACGCCTTTTTGAAATCTATGAATAACTGATAATAATAATAATAATAATAATAATAATAATAATAATAGTAATAATAATGATTATTAATAACAGCGGAAGAAAGAAAATGGATTGCGAGGGCTCCGCGGTTGCACTAGGTTATATGTTAAAGAGGGTTCTGCGGAGGAAAAAGTTTGAGAAACATTGAGTCCGAGTGTTAAAGCCTGTATAAATAAATTAAAAAAACGCCTACTGGCTATTATTTTCTTCCTACAACTTACTTTTTAACAGAATTAAGGAACTTTCAAATCTTTCGTATCTTTTGAATACTCCTATACAACCAAAGAAGCTATTATTGCGCTCGGCTCAGGTACGAAAAAATAACCAAACAAAAACAAAACAGATGTACATAAAGAGCTAAAACGTTTTTCATTTTAAACAAAAGATTCCTGTAAATATAATCCGAAGCCTATACTGAAGATGGAAATTTGGAAGTTGAAGCAGTAATATAAGCAAGTTTTCAGAACCCCAACCACTTGGCGGATGGACGTGCACGCCCTGGCAGCACATGTGCGGCAGCAGGGGGCACCGCCCCATCCCCGACTATCCGGTTTCCACTACTCCCCTCGCAGTGGTGTGTCGGTTCAGTGCTGCCTCACAGTGACGCGTTAGAATCCACATTCCACAGTGGGACAAAAATGGCTAGCAAGGAAACTTGGGCGAATTTTGCTCAAGTGTTAAAGATTCTTTTGGACCAGAATCGCGACTTTACAGTTTTCAGCTGCTTTCTCCGGGTACTTTTTACTATCTAACTGCCATATGAAGTAGAGTTAATTACTGCTATTATTATCAGTATTATCACAGTTGTCAATCGAGCACTTGTCAACGAAGTTACTGGATAGTATAAATAAATAAATAAATAAATAAATAAATAAATAAATAAAAATGTTCCCTTATTGAGCAATTTGTTTAGAATATTGATTTTGCTAGGTTTTATATTTATTATACTAATATAATTATAAACTTTAACATACGAAACATTTTCATCTTATTGTTTAGCTCAGTGGTATTCAATCTTTTATCCTTACTCTAAAAAAATATATGTAGGTTATATTTTTTTTGAACTTCGTAACCCCAAACTGCATTGTAATTATACTGTATATGAAACAAAATGCTATGTTTGATGTTGCATACAAAATAAATTTTTGTTATTATTATTATTATTATTATATTATATTATATTATATTTTTGTTATTATTGTGCATATAGTAGTTATTGATGCAATAATAATAGTAACGAATTATACAAAAATGTTACCGAAGCAAGGAAAAACAAGAGTTGATATTGTAAAAGAAAAAATAAAATATAAGTGCAATAATTATCAACAGACGACATTAAAATATATAGATCATATGCGGAGACTAAGAGGAAAACAGAAAATAGGAAAGACTGGAGAGTGCTGGGTTTGCAGTGAAAGACCTACCTGCCCTTGGGCATAACACTATGAATGAATGAATTATCAACAAGTATTTAATAAAATAAATATCAGCATTTTTACATACGCTTAGTCAGTGGGATGCGTTCCACTTGAGACAACTCCGCGTACACCTGTATCACAGATTGAGTACAACTGATTTAGCTTATTGATTTCGCTTAGAAGTTTTATAATTTTACTCGTGTAATCAGTGGCTGCCGGTGAGGCATTCTGGCGGTGGTGCCAAAAAATTAACAAACAGTGTTACATAATATGAAAAAAAAATATTTATCTTTTTAAAAAGAACCATGACTACCTATCTCTGCATTAAATATACTTAAATGGATAATCATTTACACATTCAAATCCAAGTTGTGTGCATTAGTTTTGAAATGCCAACATTACATTAAGATTTGGCGCGGAACTTTAACTTGTGTTTTCGTGCAAGTCTGCGCTTGATGGTTCCCTGCCTAACGTCTCCAACAACCCTGCCATCTAGCGAAATTTCTGCATTACTGTGCTCCAGCGGGCGGAATGTTAACTACCGAGTCAAATTGAATTCGGCTCATAGTCTGCTATAAGAAACGCATATAATCTAGAATCAGTAGCCTTTTATATAGTGCTATATGGACACAAGCAGTGCCACACCGAACTGGCTCCGACGCTCGGAAAAACGCTGCAAGAGTGCGTCCCGATCTGTGCGCGCGCTCGTTCAGATGAAATACGAATAAAATGTGTAGCAATAAACAATTACAACTCCTTTTTAGGATATTATTTTTTGTTTCTTTCATTGGTGGTGCAATGGCACACTGGCACTGCCCCAAAAGCCGCCCCTGCGTGTAATTATAAAATATCTTGAAAACTTTCTCCTTGCGAAGCAATTTTTTTGCTTAATGATTTTGCTGAGTCAAAGATTGTACTGATATATGCCTAGCCATGCATTTTCCTGAAAATTTCCTCCTTAGTATGCATTTTGTTTGCTTAAGATTTTGCCATGCTTCATAATTGTACTGATATATGAGGCGTTCAGAAGTCAACATGATTAACTCCTTTTCCAAAGATTTTGAGATATTCAAGGTTAAAGTTGAATACACACAATTGATTCTGTGCTGTAGTCAAGAATAATATTGCATTCTGTGGGCTTTTTACTGAACTATGGAGTTAATCACATTGACCACTGAAAATATGGTCAATTTAATACATTGCCAACTTAGAAACTCTGAAATAACCAAAAGTGGAGTTAATCATGTTGACTTCTGAACGCCTCATATTATCACTCAACTCCTATCCTGATGGGTAGATGAACGAACTACTAATTGCTACTGAAATAGCTACAACATACATTTTATATTACACAATCACAATATAACTTATACTGCATTATAGTAAATGAGTTCTTATTTTATGTTTATGGTAAGGCTGAGATCTTATTAAAAATGGTAAGAATATAATTCCGCACGCTGCTGACTGCAGCTGATACATGCTGAGTGGTTTTCGGGAGGGACACTGTCTTTAAGAGCAGAGAGAAAGGGAGTCGGACCTGTCGAGAGAGTGTCAGATTTCAGGACGCCACATCGCGAGGAAAAGAAGCCAGGTCAACAAGGATAGGACTACATAGAAGAGTGAAATAAAACGCCTCGACGAGGAACACGATTTTGGCAGCCTTGCGTTTAACTGCAATGGAATATACTGCACAGTGGCGTGCGGTCCTTCGAATTCTCCGCCTTCATTAACATTCAGATATTGCAGCTGTCTCCTCCAATCACGAACTAATGCAAGTCACTTTTATCTTTAATTTACTACTCGCAATGCAATTCTATAATAATAATAATAATAATAATAATAATAATAATAATAATAATAATAATAATAATAATAATCATAATAATAATAATAATAATAATAATAATAATACTTACTTACTTACTTACAAATGGCTTTTGAGGAACCCGAAGGTTCATTGCCGCCCTCACATAAGCCCGCCATCGGTCCCTATCCTGTGCAAGATTAATCCAGTCTCCATCATCATATCCCACCTCCCTCAGATCCATTTTAATATTATCCTCCCATCTACGTCTCGGCCTCCCTAAAGGTCTTTTTCCCTCCGGTCTCCCAACTAACACTCTATATGCATTTCTGGATTCGCCCATACGTGCTACATGTCCTGCCCATCTCAAACGTCTGGATTTAATGTTTCTAATTATGTCAGGTGAAGAATATAATGCGTGCAGTTCTGCGTTGTGTAACTTTCTCCATTCTCCTGTAACTTCATCCCGTTTAGCCCCAAGTATTTTCCTAAGCACCTTATTCTCAAACACCCTTAACCTATGTTCCTCTCTCAGAGTGAGAGTCCAAGCTTCACAACCATACAGAACAACCGGCAATATAACTGTTTTATAAATTCTAACTTTCAGATTTTTTGACAGTAGACTAGATGATAAAAGCTTCTCAACCGAATAATAACATGCATTTCCCATATTTATTCTGTGTTTAATTTCCTCCCGAGTGTCATTTATATTTGTTACTGTTGCTCCAAGATATTTGAATTTTTCCACCTCTTCGAAGGATAAATCTCCAATTTTTATGTTTCCATTTCGTACAATATTCTCGTCACGAGACATAATCATATACTTGGTCTTTTCGGTATTTACTTCCATTAATAATAATAATAATAATAATAATAATAATAATAATAATATAGTCTACTATTAATATTAGCATACTCGTAAAAGTGCACATTACGTGGCCTTGAGCTGGCTTGACATGAGCTGACTGCGATTCAGCTGGATCTCTCAGCCTAGACTCGAAGCGAACACTTTACTAATAACAGTATTATAAACTACAAGTATGTACTATGCTGGAGTCGAACTGAAAATTGTAAGAAATTCAGTCTCTTACTGAAGAATGTTGTGATATCTTCTTCCGCCCCGACTTTCCTCCCGTTGCAAATCAAGCTTTCAGGTATAACTCCCTGTAAAGTTTATTTGAATTATTTCGAGAGTAAAATTGTTCCGCGGCCGAGCAACGAACCCGGGACCTTTGGTTAAACGTACCAACGCTCTACCAACTGAGCAACCCGGGAACTCTATCAGACACCGATCCAATTTTTCCGTCCATATCCACTGACATCACATAAACCTGCAGAAAAGTATATTCTATTATCCATGTGCTAAAAAGGATAAATGTTCATCTTCCCTCTTGCTTGAAAAAGTCCCTTGTGCAGACGCTTGTATTTCCCTATTTTGACTATGCTGACATTTTACTGACTGACCTTTCCAGCGACAACAAAACGAAACTTCAACGTCCTCATAATTTGTGTGTACGTTTTGTAAGCAATGTTCGTAAATATGATCATATTACCCCATTCCTGAAAACAATAGGTTGACTTAAACTAGATAAGAAAAGAAATTTACATTCACGTCTCCTTCTCTTCGAATCTTGAACTCTTCTATTCCTTCGTACCTGTCGTCTCGCTTCACTTACCTTTCTTCCCACCACAATCTGAACACACGCTCTCGCCATGAAACAATACTAACAATACCATCCCATCGCACCTCCTCATACGCATCCTCTTTCACAATAGCCCTGCCAAGACTCTGTAATTCGTTACCTGCTAGCATCAGGGACTGTCGAAATAAAATTGAATTCAAACGCAAAATTACTAGGCACTTGGACAATAATTAAGACTCGTTCAGACATGGTTTCTTGTAAATAGTTCTCTTAATCTTTCACAAAATATCTCAATATATGGTAATTTCATCACTACAGAATTTTGTTATTCTAGGTTTAATTTGTAATTTAGTAAATACAAAAATATTCTTTGTTCTTAACTTCTATGATAAATTGTCTAGCTTTCATTAATCAAGTAATCTTGTCGTACTTTAATTTTTATTGTAATTGTAATTGTAAATTTAATGTTAATTGTAATTTTATTGTTCATATTATAGATGTAATCCCCTGGTAGAGGGGCAGAGAAGGTCTGACGCCCTTATCTCTACCAGGTTAAGTAAATAATTACTAAATACTAAATACATCAAAGTGGGCTGACAACACTCAAGCAACAAACACTGAGTGCGCACTAACTCTGTGTGACTTAAATAATTGTGATTTTCTGTTAACGTACAGTGACGTGTCTTATGCAAATCAAGCTTTCAGGTATAACTCCCTGTAAAGTTGACTTGAATAATTTCGATACCCGGCTCCGGAACAATTTTTCCCTCGAAATTTTTCCTCCCGTTCACTATTCCTTCCAGGGCATCTCTCAGTAGGCAGTGATCCAGCCAATTTGTTTTTCTCTTCTTGATCAGTTTCAGTTTCTTCGCCCGGTTTTTCTAACGTAGGTTCATTTCTTATCCTGTCTGTGATGTGACGTAAATAATTTGTAGTGTAATGCGGATAAAATAGAATATGTTGAAGATTTGTACCTAAATTAACCGTACGTCGGTCTGTTTTCTATAATAGTTTGGTTGTGAAAGTTTTGGCTTTATACAGTATATGGGGCACAAGGAAAACTATGGCAGTGCTGCTAACAATAGGCGGGCATCTCCCGACCTAGTTGTCATGGTATTTTTCACTACATTACTGTTCAGACGAACATCTGTCCCCGGAACATCCGCCTCCTTTGGCCTCCCCCTGGTGCTAATGTTTCTGACTGACATCCCCGAAACATTAAACGCACATGTGTGCATTACTGTGCAAGCTTGTTCCAGCCAGTACGTACACAGTACACGACTTCTTAAACTGATGCATTCTCATTTCATACCACGAATGGGAACGGAATGGCAAATTATTTGTTCACACACAGTCTTCAGTATCTCTTTCTTCTTGTTCTTAGTTTTGGCATGTCTGTAGTCGGCTAATGCAACGTGGGTTATCGGAAGTTACTTATAAGAGAAGTCCAAAAATTCCACCACCGTTTGGGGATTTTCCTGGGTATACAGTACTTCGTCCAACTGTTCTTGACTGGTGAAACGTATTGTTTCTTGCGTTAATACCAATTACTTGCCAGAACAATGCGAGAGTATAGTAATATGCGTTACAAGAACGGTATGTTGAAGTTTTCATGTTCGAGCAAAAGTTTGAAAAAGCGAAACGTAGTTATTTTGTGCGAAGATCGTTTATTACATACCTGAAAGACAAATGTCTAATTAGTTGCAATGAAATCTCAGTCTTGGTTTCTGTTCAATGACGGCAAATTTGCAAAACAAAAATATCTAACTTCAACATTGTTGCTTTAAAATGTTTTCTGTGTTTACTATACTCCAGCAGGCCGTGATTTACATCTGTCTTTTTTTTCCCCCAGTCTATGATGAGTCTGGACTCTTGTTGATTTTTTCACGGCTTCCTTAATGTTACTTGCATCACGAATGCAGTAACTTTAGTGGAGTTGTAGAGTTTACTTAATTTTTGCAAATATTTAAAAACAATAATTAACAGTGCAATTTAGGTGAAATTGCAGTGGTAAGTTTCCAATTTATAATTATTACTATATTGAACGTCTCTAAAAATAATATGTTAAAAGCCTAAAGCAGTAAAATCAATATGTCACTTAAACGGTAAGAAGAGGGAAATTGTTATGTGTGTTAGGTTGAGAATACTGAATGTGGAATTTTAGACTTTCCGGGGGTTGGTTTTGTGCGGAAACCAACCAAATACGCACGATCTCGCACAAAAATATTTACACGTGTACGAGTTACAGTCAGTGTAAGATTAAAATAAAAAAAAAATCAAATCATGTAACACACATGTTATATTCGGAACTTATCTTCGGCTATCTTTCGAGTCTTCCACTCAAGACATAACAAATTTATTTATTTATTTTATTATTTAAATTTAAATATACAGAATATAATTACGACAATAGAAATATAAATAAAATAATACAATCATTATAAAAACAGATACAGTAATATTAACAACATTTTAGGACCGAATGAGCACCGCTCGTGTTCGGTCGCAGTTCAGATATATTATTAATGGGCTCATAAGAGAATCTACAAAATAAATAAAATAGGAACTAAAATTAAAATTACAGCTACAGTGAAATTATATAATATGATATATTAATATAAGAGGAATATAGAAAATAAAATAAAATATACACTAAAATTAAAATTACAGCTGCAATGAAATTATATAGCCATAGTTATTGACACCTCCATCCATAGCACCACGTCTTCATCACTAGAGCTAGGATTTTTATATGCCAAAAATGTTAGAAATATTTATACATTCATGTGCTGTTAAAGAAGTGTATGTAATATTTGTGCACCTAGAAAAGGCGTTTGACAGAGTGGATTGGAATAAACTGAAGAAAATTGGAGTGGATTGGAAAGAGAGGATGCTGTTTAGTAATCTTTATATGAAACAACGAGTGAGGTTAGGAGAAGAAATGTCAGAAAGAAGTGAAATAGGAAGAAGAGTACGACAAGGATACCCTTTATCACCTACCCTGTTCAACATCTACTTGGAGGATTTAGTGAAGAACTATTTTCAGAACATGGGAGGAGGGATAGTAGGAGGAAGAAGAATAAAGTGTATAAGATTTGTAGATGACATGGCGTTGTTAGCAGAAGACGAGATGATACTAATGGATATGCTACTAGAGCTAAATGATACCTGTGAGCAATATGGAATGAAGATAAATGCCAAGACGAAGACCATGGCCATAGGAAGAAAATTAAAGAAGATAAACTGGCGAATTCTAAATGAGGCAGTAGAGCAAGTGGACAGCTTCAAATACTTGGGGTGTACTATAAGCAGTAACATGAGCTGCTGCCAGGAAGTCAAAAGGAGGATAGCAATGGCAAGGAAGCTTTTAATGGAAAAAAGAAGCATCTTCTGCGGACCTCTGAAGAAAGAACTAAGGAAGACACTAGTGAAGTGCTTTGTGTGAAGTGTGGCATTGTATGGGCAGAAACATGGACATTACGACGAAGTGAAGAGAAACGACTAGAAGCATTTGGAATGTGGATAGGTCATACTTTATTTTGTTCTTTTTTTGTTGCGTCACAAGTGCATGTTTGGAAACTTGTCATTTAACGTTTACAAAAGGCGCTCAATGTGTCCCCTTCCACTGATTACACATGCCTGAGCACGAAGTAGAGACGACTGGCGAGTTCGCTCAAACACCATATTGTCATCACGGATCAATTGGCATGCATTTTCAACACGTTGCAATAGCTCCTCTGCATCATTCACTGGTGTTGCATAGACGACAGCCTTCAAATGACTTCAAAGGTAAAAATCTAGTGGGGTGAGGTCGGGTGATCTGGGTGGCCAAGGCATTGGACCACAGCGTCCAATCAAAAAGAAAACAATGTACTAGTATCTTGTCACTGTGTTGTTTGTAAACAAACACTGGCACAAAATCAAAACAAAAACAACACAATAATATGATCAGATACTCATGAAAACAAAAGTCACTATTATTCCAGTATATAAGCATTTTCCGTCAAATTTTCATTTGAGGAATTGTTCTTATTTTTGATCCAGGAGCACGCTCACGCGATTTCCAAACATACTTATGACTCACACTATACAGGGTGTTTCCGAGGTGATGTTACAAACTTTCAGGGCGATGGCGAAAGCCACATGTATCAATTTGAGGTAAGGAACCATGGTCCGGAAATGACCGAGTCGAAAGTTACAAGCAAAAATAGTTGTGTGGAAATGAAATAATTTTATTCCTCTGTATACCTTATTTATGTGTATTTATCTGTACATCTTACACATACTGTATTCATCTGACGTTGTTTACGTTGTCTACTTACAGTATTCCATTCAATGCGCTGTCTGAGGGGTGGGGATGTGTAACGGACATGGTCGGTCCTGATATGCACGTCTGTAGACAGCAGTGTATGTGTACAAGTTGCAGTGTCCAGTAGATCAGTCTTGGTGAAATGGAGGAGTACACGAGAGCGGAATAAGCAGAACTGATTTTCGAATACGGATGAGCCAATGGGAACAGTAGACAAGCTCAAAGATTGCCTCGGCCCATACCATCTTTCCACAACTGTTCCAAAGGTTAAGGGAAGTAGGGCACGTGGTGCCAAATTACAATTCCATTTCCACACAACTATTTTTGCTTATAACTTTCGACTCAGTCATTTCCGGACCATGGTTCCTTATATCAAATTGATACATGTTCTCTTCGCCATCATCCCTGAAAGTTTGTAACACCACCTCGGAAACAACCTGTATAAGTATATTTCCTTCATGTGATAAAATCTTTCCTCACTTGATGAGTTGAAAATTGAAATGAGATTCAAAATCTTGAGGTGTATAAAGTCTTGCAAAATCTCCTCTGTGCACTACTGTATTTCACGAAAGCAAGATGCACCACGAATAGAGTCACATTATGTTACGGCAGACTGTGATGAAAGGGAGTTGGGAGGAAAGTATTGTGTTACGTTTTAATCTATGCTTTGGTGTTAACTGTTAGAATCTTCGAAGATTCTGGAACAATTATTTATTTAGAGCTGGGTGGATTAATTATTTAAAAACACTTCTCCGACAGCTCCATATTCCTGTCACAGCCTCCCCTCCTCCAATGTTGGTGAAATGTCTCTCACGTTGCGTCATTTAACTTGGGCGATTAAATCCGTTTTACTGCTCGGTGTAAGGAGGAATTGGATTGCCTTTCTGCCAATAAAAGCAGGCGTGAATTTGAGCAGCTATGCGAGCTGACGTCGCAAAGCTTTCTATGGACGCCAAGACTACATCTGTCAATGTAATCAAGAAGTCATTACCTGGTAATCTTCATGAGATTAAGAAACAATTATATTACTTGCTTAATTCTTGATTGTAAAGAATCCGTTGCACTGTCATGAAATACATTATATTATATTTTTAAATATAAAGGAGTGCTTCTACATGCTACTGATTTGTGAGATACAAGAAAAACACGGAGGTAAAGCTTCCCATTTTTTGACTGTGTTGAAGGTGAATGTGGCCAACATTTATGCTCAGAAAACCTCGGTACTAATGCCAGTCTGCAAGTTACGAAGAGGTGAAAATTCCTAGTTTTCACTCGAGCCCTACAGTTCGTAGTCATCTCCGTTGCACCTCCCATATTTTTACAATTTCGTTATTTGAAATGAACGCTGTATCTGTTATTTTTATGTCAACATAAATCCTAACATACATATTGTAAAATGCGGTTATTTCTTTGTTGATTGAATGATGATGACAACAAAAATAATAATAATAATAATAATAATAATAATAATAATAATAATAATAATAATAATAATGCCTGTTATTATTCGGTTCAGAAGCTTTTGTCATCTAGTCTGCTGTCAAAAAATCTGAAAGTTAGAATTTATAAAACAGTTATATTACCGGTTGTTCTGTATGGCTGTGAAACTTGGACTCTCACTTTGAGAGAGGAACAGCGATTGAGGGTTTTTGAGAATAAGGTTCTTAGGAAAATATTTGGGGCTAAAAGGGATGAAGTTACAGGAGAATGGAGAAAGTTACACAACGCAGAGCTGCACGCATTGTATTCTTCACCTGACATAATTAGGAACATTAAATGCAGACGTTTGAGATGGGCAGGGCATGTAGCACGTATGGACGAATCCAGAAATGCATATAGAGTGTTAGTTGGGAGGCCAGAGGGAAAAATACCTTTGGGGAGGCCGAGACGTAGATGGAAAGATAATATTAAAATGGATTTGAGGGAGGTGGGATATGATGATAGAGACTGGATTAATCTTGCTCAGGATAGGGACCAATGGCGGGCTTACCTCCGGGTTCATTAAAAGCCAGTAAGTAAGTAAGTAATAATCACCATCCAATTCAATCACTAGACCTAAGTGGTCTGTTGCTGTGCCAATTGGCTCATGCCATCTTTTTAATGGTCTTCCAACAAATCGTTGTCCAGAAGAGAGATAATGTAACACTGCCTTTGGCCATCTTTCTCTTGCCATTCTTTCAACATGTTGTTTCCAATGAACTCTATACATATGAAGAAAATTTAATATAGGTTGGACATTCAATTCTTCCAAAATTTCTGTATTTCGTTTTCTATCCCAAAGTGTGTATCGCGCTGTTTTCTCGTGAATTGCATTCCGTATAATAATAATAATAATAATAATAATAATAATAATACTAATAATAATAATAATAATAATAATAATAATAATAATAATAATAATAATAATAGCCTTTTCGGCATAATCCTTGTTCTTATTGTTAAAGAAGATGATAAAGATAATAACAATAACAACAGCTGAAGTTGAAAATCACTCTTTGTAAGATGTTGAATGGTGAGAGATAAAAATGTGTATGCTGAAAGTTTTTACTTCCACACTATACACAGTAAAGCGTATTCGGTGTTAATAGCCTAGTCTCTGTGGTTTCACAAGATACTTGATCGCATAGAGTGCTGTTCATAGACATTTCGCTAGCCCGCGCTACGAGCGTGCTAAACAGGATTCATATCATATCATATTGCTAACACTGGTTTATGAATAAGAAAAACGTTAGTTCGCTGATCATCCACCGAAAGCCCGCGCTAAGAATGTCTATGAATAGGCCCCATAGACTTATTCCGTTAAAGCTTTGGTTTTTTTGAACCGACGCATGCGAGATGCGAGGACCTCGCACAAATCCGGACTACACGAGAGATAGTGAGTGGTTTCTATAACTGCGAGATGCGAGGTCTGCGTACCACGCAGCTATAGAAACCACTCACTATCTCTCGTGTAGTCCGAATTTGTGCGAGGCGGGCCTTGAACCTCGCATGCGTCGTTCAGAAAAACCAAGGCTTTTTTAAAGGAAGAAAGAAACTTTGTGACATGTGCAAAAGCGGTTGTGTAATTTTTGCCTGAAACCATCTTAATCAGGCATAGGATTCTCTACGTAATATAAATCTATCGCAGACTGTATCTATCTCTACTCTCTTTTCAGAGGTAGCCAAACCATATTAATTGTTTTTGTTGCGAATGATAAATACTTCATCCTTCCTATGATATACCACGTACTTCAAACTAACTTACAATAGAGTGAGATCGTAACAGGTCATCAACCCTAGTACACGATACGAAGAAGAAGAAGATGATGATGATGATGATTTCGAACTAAATGACCATTACAACAAGTAGACACTAATGATTGGGTTGTGAAAAGAAGAATTCTGAAATGAAAAATTTTTCAGTCTGTTCAAATTGTTTTCTTCGCTCCGTTGCTCAAGTGCATCAACAGCTGCACACGTGTGCATTGTTCACCCATTCATTAGTCACCAGCTTATCAAACGTAAGTCGTCTAAACTTTTAATGACTGTGTGTTTCAATTCTGACTCCAAACCAAGCGACATTGTCACGTTTCCCATTACCATAACAGCGGTACTGATTAAGAAACAAATGCTGACGAACATGATTTTTCTGAGAACTTCACTGATCTAACCAGCGTTGCCAACCATGCGACAAACTATTATGTTATGCGATATTTTTTAACCCTGATGCGATATGCAATAACACTTAAAGGACAATGCGATAATTTTCGTTAATAAGATCGTTCCCCTGAATTCATTTCACTTTGCTTTTCATAGGAAGAAATTATTATATTAATAATGTACATTTGAGTTAAATCAGTTAAATGCACAATTCGAATAATCTGCAAGCAATGCTATTATTGTAAATCATAGGCGGAAAGAGAACCGTTTCCTTTGGGGTGCAAAGCAAAACCATAGAATCTCGATATAACGAGATTATGGGGGACATAATTTATCTCCTCACCTCGTTATAGCTTGACCTTGGTATAGTATATCTGAATACGATCATTTAATAAAGGTATTGTAAAATAAAGTAAAATTGTAACAAAATATACACACAATTTTACCTTTTTTTCTCGCTTGTACGGAGGAGGAACCCGAAGGCTTACACTGCAGCCTGAGACTTATTGTGCTTACCACTCCTATTCTGTGAATGATTGGGTACTATACTCCAACCACGGGAAAGTCTTTGCGGAATGAGACGATGCGGGGTAATGGTGTGAATGAATGCTGATGTCATAAGATGTCATAAAGTCACACGCGTGGGTACTCGTATCTCTATTGGCTAGCTCTCACAGCATAAACAATAACATTGGTACACACATATTTACACTACCCTAGTTACAAAATTAGATCATTGTTAATCTCCTGGTCTTTTAATCCCTCCATACAGGAAATAACATATGCAGGAGAGCGCACGGTTTTTAAACTGACTTTATAACGATAATATTATCTATCTACTTCGCGCCAATAGATGACGCAATAGTAAGCACATTCCTTTCACTGTTGATCTCCTAGTTGGAGAACAGTAGCCGAATGGCCGCGCTCTTGTACAAGTACATCACGCCGCATCGTGAACTTAACCTGGGCTATTATATGGATGATGACATGTGAATTTATGATGGCGAAATGAGTCCGAGGTCCAACACCGAAAATTACTCAGCAATTCTGCTTCAATTGGTTGAGGAGAAACCCTGACCAAGTAACTTATCCCAACCAGGATTTGAACCTGGGCCCGCTCGTTTCATGGCCAGACGTGCTAACCATTACTCCACAGCGGTGAACCAATTTTTACATTTACCGTACTTCATGTGTTTATTTGAAAAAAATAAGCAAGATATCACTTGAAATGTAAATTCTAATTATTTTATTTAATCTCGTCTTTAAGTATATACATTATACCAGGATCACTTTTCTTTTTTCTGCATTGTTGTGCAGTATGTTATTCATATTTCTCCAAGTGGCGGCCTGAACACCTGCAGACTTCTAACACATGAGTACAGGCTGTTACAGAAAAACATTACACTGCTTTCATTCCTCAAATGAGGTACAGAAATTCTTATACATTCAGAAATTTAAAATAAATATTATAGTCCAGACACATGATGTGAGGACATTAATTCGTCAATTTAAACACAGAAACTTAATCAAACAAAAGCAAGAAAAATCTTTTGAATTCAATATTTTCTAACGTTAGTAGAAAAAAAAAAAGTTCGGCGAAGTTTGGGGGGTCAGTGCTCCCCATGCCCCCCCCCATAATTCCGCCTATGTTGTAAAACAAAGAACACGAACTGATGAAAAAGTTGTCTCAAATAAACTGAATTAGTGATTCCACACATAAGAAGATACATTTTGCTTCAAACCTGGTTAAAGGTTATTTATCTTACGCTTAACATTTCGGCCAAGTCAGTATAGGCTATTCATCTCTTTGTTATCGTCTCACATGGCGTCATCACGAGGCTACGCGTTATCCTTACTTATGCTATGAACGTCGTTCCTGGAACCGTTTGATACAGAGCAAATAAAACACGAACTCGTTCATCATCGTTGCAGCAAAATTCTTGTCTTGGAACCGAAGACATTACAGATAAGAGACTTAACTGTGCATACCTGTGGTATGTTACGACGCACATTCATACCGACCTCCAATAACATTCATATGATTCATTCGGCTTTACTCACACATACTGTAGGGTAGAAAGGTGAGCTAGTAAACGGAAATTACTTACAGAAGAAGAAAAATTCAGGAGAACATTTTTAAAGTAGTTCATTCACGTAAATTTTTCTAAGCACTGAGATTCTGTCTAAAGAAGTGTACGAATAAAGCTTATAATTAACTATAATATAACAATTAGCTTGCTTTCGGATTATCCACGATATCGTGGTCCTCCTTCTTGACACACAGAGGGCAGGTTCTGCCGGCTGCGATACTTCGATGATAGATGGCAGCCCTAACGCGGTAGATGTTTTCATGTACCACAGTATAGAGAACATATTTCTTATACTGTGGTTTGTACAAGAAGTGATGGTAGGGGTTCCCATCCGTCCGGCAAAAGGAGGACATGTCCTCTTTTTTAACAATTTAAAAAAAATTGAAATGTCCGGTATTTCGCATTTCAACTAGAATTAATATGAATATTGAATAATGTGCGATATTATGCATAGAATATCTAAACAAATGGTGAAAACCTATGAAAGAATTTAACTGCTTTCAATGGTTGAAGCTGGAGCACATAAAAAAACATAAAATATGATGACCTATTGATATGCATTGAATTCTTACACTCTTAAAAATGTCACTATTCATGATTCCTCCCACACCTGTGGAGTAACGGTCAGCGCGTCTGGCTGCGAAACCAGGTGGCCCGGGTTCGATTCCCGGTCGGGGCAAGTTACTTGGTTGAGGTTTTTTCCGGGGTTTTCCCTCAACCCAAGATGAGCAAATGCTGGGTAACTTTCGGTGCTGGACCCCGGACTCATTTCACCGGCATTATCACCTTCATCTCATTCAGACGCTAAATAACCTAGATGTTGATAAAGCGTCGTAAAATAACCTACTAAAATAAAATAAATTCATGACTCTAAGCTATTTTATCAATTTTATACTGCAATGTACAAAGATATGCTAATCAAGTTAATTTAGACAAAGATTTAAGTTTAGATAAACAATGATGCAAATTCTTCAATTCCAATAGTTCTGCGAGCACTGAAACTTTCTCAGAACTCTTAAAAATATGTCAAATCTATTTATTTATCCCAAGTCACAATGGAAGTGTTGAGAGAGTATTATCCCTAATATCTGCTCCAAAAAAAAAAAAAAAAAAACGAAATCGCATACTAACGAGACAGTCAGAGGTATCATCATGTGAAATATAATTTCACGGACATGTCCTGTGAACAGTTCCATAGTTATTTGTTACAAGATATAAGTTTGTCTGTTCAGGCTCTTGTGCACAAAGTGGGCTCTACCGATAAGTAGGATACAGATGTAATACTGATCCAGCAACTAGTGACAGAAGTAACTAAGGTGAGCCATTGTTTTTATCTTTAATTTTGTTCATACTAATTTTTAAAAAGTTCTCCTTTTTCAGCAATGTCCTCTTATTTTAGATTCCATGTCCTCCTATAGAATTTCTTCTCATGGTAACCCTAAGTGATGGTGAAGGGTTAATTAGGATTGGGAAGGAGGAGGGTCGTGGTTATTTTGAATTGGTATTCCGGCGTTTGCTTGGAGAAACTTTAGAAAACCACGAAAAACCGAACATTGGCGTAAATATCTTTGAAGAAACTCGGCTACTACGTACCTTCTACTCGTGTTGTGTAAAAATATCGGTGGCGATTTTGAGTAAACTTTCGTCAGTACGCATTATTTTTACATAGGTAAGTCGCAGTACAATTTAAATAAAATGATCATGTAGTCAAATTTAGAATAACACATATTTATCATTGCTAATATTTATTTATTTATTTATTTAATCAATCATTGTTCACGTCATGGCGGATTAGATGTATTCCAGTTCTTAATCCACCATCACTCTCTATACAAATATAACAAAAAATTAATACATTTGAACTTATAAGTATCCTCTGTTTACAATAATAATATTACTAATAATAATAATAATAATAATAATAATAATAATAAAAGTAATAATAATAATCAACTAATAAGTATACCTCTTTTATTTAAAACTCCTACTCTCTTAAGAATTATTCTATTACTTCATTGACTACTCTTCGTAGTTTCTTATCGTGTAACTACTCAACATTTACAATTCCATCTCCGTTAGAGCTTTGACTTTCTCTTCCCATCTAATTTTAACTCTAAACAGAAATTTTCCCAATTTATGCAGATTGCTTGCGTTTAAGTGACCATTCATTTTTTTATAAGCTACTATAGCGTTTATTTGTAGAAATTTTTTATCTACCCAACTGTTTCTCAAATCATTCGTTGCCTGACACTTTAGCGCAATATGCATTGCGTCTTCAGCTAGTCCACACAAAGGACATTTATCCTCCTCTACGTTCCCTCTCCTATTCTCATTGCCTAATATGGTTAATTATTGTTTTACTGGATGCATTAGCATCAGCTAGTGATTGAATGCGTTTTCTTCTTTTCTTCACATTCTTACCCAGCAATACTTCTCTTCACGAAAGGGTGTTCTTTCGCAGGGAACACGTGCTCCAGGCCGCCGTAAATAAAGCCAGATGTTTTATTGCTCTACTGCCACCCTTCTTTTTGGAAATAACATCTTTCTGAAATGGTTAGTTTTGTTATATACTTCAACACTAAATTTGGTTGAGACCCGAAGCCGTTGCTAGGACAGTCGCCTTAATTAATGACGGACGCAGCCTCCGTTGCGCCCCCTGCTGCATCATACAGCACGGTGGAAGAGGCAAACAGACGGTTCCGAGAAACTCAAAAAGAGAGGAAAAAAACTTTAGCCAGAGATGACCGACTTCTAGTCGGTCAGATCTTAAGGAAACCCCATACTACATCAGCTGAAGCTCGGAATCGAAATGCAGCATGTGCGGATTGTTAACGCGAGGACCCCCTTTTTTTTTTTGTCGGTTAGTGTATATATTTCACTAGGAATGGCACAAACGAGACTTGACGGAATCGACGGAATGTTACAACACACGAAGACCAGAGATGCTTGATCACTAGGGCTAGGATTTTGATGACCTATAAATCATGAAAAAATGTCCTAAAAACAATGCATTTATGACCTACAAATCTTTCAAAAATGCCCTTAAAAATGCCCTAAAATGATTACATAATTGGCTTAGTAGGAAAAGAGGTTTTGTACTACTTAATGTTTAGACAAGTAATTAAATTAAATTCTACAAGTAGTACCAACATTTAAGTTTATTTAATTTTACATAATTTTTCTAAGTAGTACACTTTAATTAATTAATTTACCTGATGTAATTTCCATGTACCTCACCACAAGGCCACTCTTATCCGGAATTAGCAGGTATAGAGGAGTCTATATTGAAGGGGTGGTTGGAGTCTACTACGTTAAAATGGCAATATTTGTGTAGAAAAACGATTAAAATATTATATAAAATAATGAGTATTACACTCCGGCGTAGCTTGGTCGGTTAAGGCGCTTGTCTGCCGATCCGGAGTTGCACTCGGTCGCGGGTTCGATTCCCGCTTGGGCTGATTATCTGGTTGGATTCTCCCCCCCCCCCCCGACGTTTTCCCAACTGTAATCTATGTCAGGTAATCTATGGCGAATCCTCGGCCTCATCTCGCCAAATATCATATCGTTATCACCAATTTCATCGACACCAAATAACCTCGTAGTTGATACAGCGTCGTTAAATAACCAAGTAAAAAAATAACGGGTATTAATGGGAAAAATATGAAGACAAATATCAAAGGAAATAAACATTATTTTATATTAATAATGGGTATTTATGGCCAAAATTAATTGAAAAAGCCTAAAAAATGTCGGATTAAAACAAAAGACGCTTTTATGAGTTGAAACAGGCAAAAAAGGCAAAAAAAAATGCCCTAACAAATATGTCTTAAAACACTCATTTTATCACATCTATACTAATAATAAATCTGTAGCCGAAATTTTTCTGGTAATTTACGATTTTCCAAAAATAATTGGTCCTAACATATATAATTAACCACCCTGAAACCGAAAATCGCTTTTTTTTTTAATTTTTGTTTGTCTGTCTGTCTGTCTGTCTGTATGTTTGTTACCTTTTCACGCGATAACGGCTGAACGAATTTCGATGAAAATTGGAATATAAATTAAGTTCGTTGTAACTTAGATTTTAGGCTATATGGCATTCAAAATACATTATTTAAAAGGGGGGTTATAAGGGGGCCTGAATTAAATAAATCGAAATATCTCGCTTATTATTGATTTTTGTGAAAAATGTTACATAAAAAAAGTTTCTTTAAAAATAATTTTCGATAAGTGTTATTCCATGAAAAATTTTAATAGGACTGATATTTCATGAGATAAATGAGTTTTAAAATTAAAATAACTGCCATCTAAGGCCGTGTAATGAATTAAAAAAAATATGACACCCCTTGGACAGCAACAATCGAAAGCTATGAAAGATAGCCTACAGAGAATGTTTCTGTATTTGTATGAAGTAATATCGGAAGCTAGATTAACAGGATTTGTATAATTAATTATTATTTCACCATTGGAAAGTGTAATTTCTCTAGATGGGCATAATGCTAAAATGTTATTACAGTAACTTCTGATATAATATATGGGTAATATAATATAATATAATATAATATAATATGTAATATAATATGTAATATTATATAATATAATTTAAGTTATTTGAAGGGTTCAGAACCATAGTGGGCCATTTACTGAATACGTAGAAAACAAGGGTTAAAATTAAGTTATTACCATAATTCAATGGAAACCTATAACAAGTAAAATAAAATATACGCATTAAATCTAAATGATGTCAATCTTCATTAAGCTATGGTTGCATGTAAAAAAAATTAAGAAACATGTTAAAGGAATTGTCATTGCACCAAATGAGTGTCTCTGGACCAAAATGATCGCATTTTAATTATTTAGATGCAATTTAAATTAAGTAACATATTAAACGATTTATCCTTCTATCAAACACGAATGTTCCCTGGATCAAATGTCCTATTTTAATTATGTAATTACTTTATATTTATTTCTAACGGGTGCAGCGAAGCGCACGGGTATGGCTAGTAACATATAAATACTAAAGCAGCTATGTTTCTGACTTACTAGAAAAAAGATGCAATTTCATCAAAATCCTAGCCGTATTGATCACTCTAAAATGTTTTAATATTTTGAGGAGAAAAATTCGCTCCGGCGCCGGGGATCGAACCCGGGTCCTTGGTTCTACGTACCAAGCGCTCTGACCACTGAGCTACGCCGAATTCAATCCACAGCACCGGATCGAACTTTCCTCCTTCGATGTTTCCCTTTGTGGGCTGACTCCAAGTTAGGCATATATACGTTGACGTGTATCCAATGTCAACTGCCATTATACTAGGAGCGCACTCAGCTGAGTGACTTGTTGGCCGGGAATCCGCAGTTATTATGCACTGCTAGCTGAGAGAATATTATAGATATATTAATTTGTCCTACAGAATTTATCTGTAATATTGACACTTAATATTTTTAGGAGGACAAATTAAATGTTTTGCATCTTACTGCGTAGAGTAGGTTTAATTTTTACTAATGTAAGAAAATCTTTCTTTGTTCTTAACTTCTACAATAAACTGTTCAGCTTTTATTAATCAGTTAATCTTTTAGTGCTTTGATATCCTTGTAGTTGTAAATTTAATATTAATAGTAACTATAATTGCAACTGTATTCTTAATATTGTGGTTGTAATCCCCTGGTAGAGGGGAAGAGAAGGTCTGAAGGCCTTATTTCTATCAGGTTAAATCTATACTAATAATAAATCTGTAGCCGAAATTTTTCTGGTAATTTTCGATTTTCCAAAAATAATTGGTCCTAACATATATAATTAACCGCCCTGAAACCGAAAATCGCTTTTTTGAAATTTTTGTTTGTATGTCTGTCTGTCTGGATGTTTGTTACCTTTTCACGCGATAATGGCTGAACCGATTTATATGAAAATTGGAATATAAATTAAGTTCGTTGTAACTTAGAATTTAGGCTATATGGTATTCAAAATATTTTATTTAAAAGGGGGTTATAAGGGGGTTTGAATTAAATAAATCGAAATATCTTTATTATTATTAATTTTCGCGAAAAATATTACATAACAAAAGTTTCTTTAAAAATAATTTCCGATAAGTTTTATTCTATGCAAAATTTTGATAGGACTGATATTTAATGAGATAAATGAGTTTCAAAATTACAATAACAACGCCATCTAAGGCCGTGTAATGAAATAAAAAAACATATGACTTCGTCTATAAGGGACCTTGGACAACAACAATCGAAGTTATGAAACATAGCCTACAGAGAATGTTTCTGTGTTTGTATGAAGTAATATCGGAAGCTAAATTAACCGATTTGTATAATCAATTATTAATTCACCATTGGAGAGTGTAGTTTCTCTAGATGGACATAATGCTATAATGTTATTACAGTAACTTCTGAGTGAATCGAGGACAGGTAAGATTAAAATAGCTTCTTATGCACAGAAAACTTGATCGCATTTTAATTTTTTCCTACAATTTAAATTAAGTAACATAATAAACTATTTATCCTTCTATCAAACACGGATGTTCCCTGGATCAAATGTCCTATTTTAATTATGCAATTACTTCATATTTATTTCTAACGGGTGCAGCGGAGCGCACGGGTACGGCTAGTAAATAAATAAATAAATAAATAAATAAATAAATAAATAAATAAATAAATAAATAAATAAATAAATAAATAAATAAATATTTGCATATTGTAGTGAATTAAATATTCTTAATCATTTATTAATTTAATGTCATCCGTATGGACTATTTGAAAAACAAAAATCATCATCTTCCAAACATGTAATAGGGCATGTGGCTGTTACGTACAATCTTTTTGCAGGACGTCCTGTTGATAATTTATCCTGGTTGTCTGTAAAGGCTGGTCGGCAATAAACCTTGAACGGAAACGTTATCGAGAACGGGAATATTGTTAAAATCAATTTTTTATTTAAATATGAGCACTCACAATTAACGAGAAGCTTGCCGGAGCTCGGGAACGGCAACGTGAAAGTTAATTGTGAATGTTCAAATTTAAATATATTTATTTTGAACAATATTTCCGTTCTTGTTCTCATTGTCGTTTCCGTTTCCGGTTTATGGTGAACCAGCCTTTAACTTAAGAATGTAAACGTTACGGTAAAATCACATCATTCATGATGGAGACATAAACATAACCGCAAAGATACATAACAACGACGCCATTTCCTCATATTCTGTCGTATACTTCAGCGCTCCACGATTGTTAATTGTGAATGCTCACATTTAAATACATTTATTTTAACATTATTTCAGTTCTCGTTCCCGTTCCCGGTTTGTTGTGAATCAGCCTTAACAATTACGTTATGTTTAATTTTCATTGTGAATGGGCCTTAAAGATACTGAAATAGGCTAATTGAAAAATTTTAGTATCCCTACTCTACACATCGATAGGAAAACTGGTCCACACCTGTCGAGTAACGGTTAGCGCGCATAGCCGCGAAACCAGGTGGCCCGGGTTCGATTCCCGGTCGAGGCAAGTTACCTGGTTGAGGTTTTTTTCCGGGATTTTCCCTCTACCCAATATTAGCATATGCTGGGTAGCTTTCGGTGTTGGACCCCGGACTCATTTCACCGGCATTATCACCTTCATTTCATTCAGACGTTAAATAACCTAAGATGTTGATAAAGCGTCGTAAAATAACCTACTAAAATAAAAAATAAAAGAATAGGAAAACTGTCAGCAGCATGTTGGATGCAGTTGTGCAATAGCCAATAATATGTGAGTGGGACAGCTTAAGGCTGGTTCACAATAAACCTGAAACAGAAACGAGAACGAGAACAGAAATATTGTTAAAATAAATATATTTAAATGTGAGCATTCACAGTTAACTATTGTGAATGCTCACATTTAAATGCATTTATTTTAACATTAACATTATTTCCGTTCTCGTTCTCGTTGCCGTGTCCGTTCCCGGTTTATTGTGAACCAGCCTTTACTCCTGTGATGTTGCTGTTCAAGTTACGTTAAATATTAATTCTAGTTGAAATGCGAAATACCGGACATTTCAATTTTTTTAATGCCTGCCGTACAGGATAAAATGATTAAAAAAGATGACATGTCCTCCTTTTGCCGGACGGATGATAATCCTAAGAAATAACAAAGCATTTTGAATGTCGAATTATCATCACAAGCGTTTCACACGAATAAAAAGTCTTGTCTTATTTATTTGATTTCCTGTTACGGAGTCTAACGGCTGACGAAATCACGTGACAAACAGTCTCTTGTAAGCGCCATAGCAACATGATAAACGTTGTAGCTTCATGTCATTGCACGAACTTCCAGTAGAGCGCAGGACAATCCATACGATTTGGAGTTGCACTGCACATTTCCCCGCGAGATAGCGAGCATGTCGTTATACATGATAAAGTGGCGCGTGTTCGAAAAGACTCGTAGAGTAGATCTGGAGAACGTCGATATTCCGAATTAATTATTATTAGGGCCGTAAGTTTATCAATTTTTCAGCTTGTTCGGTTTATCGGCAAATTTAAAAGGTGAAAAACAATGAAAAAGAGAGGCATAAGTAGAGTAACTCGCATACAGTACAGCTCTTGCCAAAAATTTAAGAACACCCCTCCATAAGCGGTTTCACTTCTGTCATAATTATGTGAAATTTCCTGATGTTTATACAGGGACCAAATATCTGTGAAAAGTGAAGTTTGAACTGCAAATCGAATCTGTCTATCTTCCAAACTGTGGATTACATAACAATTTGTCTGTTGTGAAACTTACTGAATAATTATATATTTAGTAGCAAGAAAAAAAATTAATTACTCCAGAATGGAGAATATTATATTAAGTCAACTGTCATTATATGTCAAATTTGTAGTCAGGTCACAAAGGGAAAAACACTAGAGGAAAGGGATTCTATCCGGTGCTGTGGATCGAACTTCGGCGTAGCTCAGTGGTTAGAGCACTTGATACGTAGAACCAAGGACCTGGGTTCGATCCCCGACTCCGGAGCGAATTTTTCTCCTATAATAACAATTGTTACCATAACATATATTCTGTAGGACCAAAAAATAATAATAATCTTTACGTAAATAAAATTATTGATTTCTATATTTTGTGATTTGTTATAACAAAGTTATAGGATGTTAACTGCTTAAAAAAATTGATTATAAAGTTACATAATTATTATCGTTACCGGTACATATCACCTTAACAGGTTTTTTACCCACTAAAGCTGATTTTTCTCCTAACTTATACAATTACAGCAGGGTATTACGGTGCTACAAAAATTCGATCTCATTATTTCCAAGTAAATGCTCATTTTTGGCACCCTGTCAGTCTCTCTGAGTATACCAAGTACGTCTTTTTTTTTTTTTTCGTTGTTGGTAACTCTATAGCATCTATTAGATGCTTTATGGTTGTGCTAACAGATGGAGTTACTTGTCAACAATGTGACGCTGAAACGTGTGTTCAACCTGCCCAACGACAGTCCTGATGTATTTTTATATTTGTGATGATTGGTTAATTAATATTAACCCGGCAAACTCACATTCATACAAATTTCCAGACTCTAGTCACCCAGGGAATTCTTCTTCTTCAAGAAAAATTCACCGAGCCCGGGAATCGAACCCCAGACCTCCTGATCTGGAAGCCAGTATAATGACCAACAGACCACAGTCAAGTACGTATTTATGTTAGGTATTTCCGAGTTTCATTCTATATCCATTTCGGCACAGATATTTATTTCTAGAATAATACTAACACTTGATTTTAAAATGTCTTTCTAGTGTTCATCTGACCTATTTCGGTACATATACTCTCTTATTCATCTAGCCTCTTCCTGTATACATTCTTTCTTATTCATCTCGCCTCATTCGGTACAAATCCTTCCTAATGTTTTTTTTTTCTATCATATTATATTCCGAGCTCTAATTTTATGTTATTTATCAGGAAGAGCACGGACTATGATTTACTCAAAATCGGCTGTGGGATTTGGTCCTAGATCAGGGATGGGCATAATGCTCACGAGCGGGCATTGTATACACTACCCCTTCATATCTTCCTCCACAAATATTCTACCTGTATGCGTGTACGTACAGCAAGCAGAGGTTGAGCTCGATACCATAGCGTTCTAATCAGGGGTGTGTAAAGTGATCGATATGGCGGATAGATTGTAGGTTTCGTTTTAATTTCCAAGAAACATAAGAACAAGACTATTTTATTGTTATGAATAAATGTAAAATTCAATATCTCAACTATTCAGTTGAGATTTATATAAAACATTATAATATCAGACGACACTTCGATCTTGAAGAATTTTGGTAAACATAAACTTGAGGTAAGAGTTTAAACAGGATTGTTAAAAATGGTTTATATTAATAAAATAGTTGTTACATGCGATAAAGCAAGTGTTACTTTAATGTAATTTGTTGTGTAGGTTAAAATAGTGAGATTTCAAGAATCTTCAAGAAAGATTTGATAATGGAAAGCCAACCTACAATAACTATTAGCTGAAAATGCAGTTCGATCAATTTATTGCATTTCAACACATAGGCGAGTCACAGAGAAAAATATCCTTTTTCAAATGCCAGGTAAAAACACCAAGGAATTGTATGAATTATTACCTGACGACAAGTCTTTTAACTTACGTAATTTCGTAGCTAAGATGTTGGCAATCTTTGAATCCACTTATGTCTGCTAACATTTTTGTTTTCTAAAATCAACCTGATGAAAAATATTGCTCGTACACATACAACAGCCTATCATCTCGTAACTGCTTTACGTGTAAGTAGTAATAGTATTCATTCTAATATAGACAGACTCGTCCCGGTGTCCAGCGAAGACGTGGTAGATCTAAGCTCAGATGGAAAAATGGTGTATAAAACAACCCGAGGAAGTTCGCTGTAGGAATTGGAAGACGGTTGTCAGGACAGGAAAAGATGGGGAAATTTCCTGGAGGAGGTCAGGGCCGACATCGGACTGTAGAGGCAGTGATGATAATGATGACGATGATTATGATGATACTAATGATTATGACGTCACTTTGAATTAAAATTTATTCACAAGGAATTAATTTTTAAGGAGAGAAAATCTACTGTCTTGTTTTCTCGGATTAAATTTTTCTTAGGTCTAATTAAAACCATGGTACCTAATGATCATCGTCATCGTTATCATCATCCTCACTATAGCAATCAATATAAGAAAGAGGCATTGTACCGAACTTCGTGTTTTCAACAATCTCTGTCTCCTGTCAGATGGTCAGATGCAGTGTTTGTCCAACCTTCGGTTATCTGCAGTAACACGAACTTTCCATTCGTGCTATGTTTGCTTACAAGTCATTTCCGCATAATCTATGGGTTAAAATCTAGGTGGTCGGTAGGTTTTCACTGCTGAGCACTTAACAACGAAGTCATTGGCTTTTGCAAATCGTCTCGGCTCAGTTTAAACATATTTGCAATTCTTAACGAGATTCAATCCCTGTGATTGAAATACTGGCTGATCTGTACATTTATTATCAGACAGTACATCTCACTTGACGATATGTGTCAGAGTAAGAATAATTGTTTGTATAATCTGAAGTCTGACTAGTGTAATATGTTACTATAGTCGCGCTCAAACCTCCTGCCGTTTTCAGGTGTGTCCGCTTATCGGCGATAGCCAATAGCGGCAGTGCTGCGTTGCAACATATGGGCACTCAGACTCGCCGCTCAGAAAGTCTCAAGACCCTGCATGTACAGGGACATCATTTTATTTTTACTAACATGTTTAATATTAACCTGGCTATGTCTTTGGATTAACGCCGTTTGCTACCTCCTTCCACGATTGGAGTTCGATGATACTGGCGTAATGTACAAACAAATCACTTTACTAGGTATAGGAGGGAAGAAAAGTAGTTCATCCATTTACGTAAACTAGGAAAAATCGCGATTTTGAGTTTGATCATTTTCATTAGGTTCTTGTTTAATCAAAATACAGTACGGTATTAACAATGAGTGTTTTTACTCACGAACTGAACTGTCCATGTGGACGTATTCATTATGCAGCGTATATTATACTGTCTACAGCACATTAGCGTACAATATAGAGAATGAAGTTAAATTGAAAAATAATCATAATATGGATATTTATACACATTTTTTAAAATGGTGGCCGTTGATTTCGATACAGTCTTCAGTTCTAATGTGCATATTATCGCACTATAGACTATTGTACCTAATCCCAATTACCAGTTTCGTCCTTCGTACTAGTAACTCATGTTGAAATAATTCTGTACCCACTCTACGAAAGAGTACCTTACGCACTGTAAATTCAATCTTCACTTCCGCCCGATCCGAAAAGATAAAATTACTCAGACATACTATTTACTGTCCGTCCAAGTGGTTATGTCGTAGAGTCGTAGAAAGGGGGAAATCACGTGACAGTTATTTACTTAACGAGGCTCTTTTATTTAAGTTATTTTAAACAGTTGTATAATATTACGTAGACGTCCAATTCCTAACAGAAATTAATGTTCTCAGAAAAGAGCTAAGACAGCCCAGCCACTAGCTGGCGAATAAAAGCTGGTGGGGGGGAAACCGGGATGCGACGTAGGCAAATGGACGACAGTACCTGTGCGAAAATGATTTAATATTGAAAGCTCTTTCGTCACTGGAAAACGCGAATATATTTTTGGAACGTACTGTTTACTATGACCGTAAGGCTGCTATGACTGTATATGCGGTCTTGGATCTGTGTGGAGGACGGTTGAGCTTCATTAGTAGAAGGGGTGGGAGTGAAGTACATTCAAAAACTCAGGTACAATAAAAATTGAAGTAAAAATAAAACGATGTCCCTGTATATATGATGAATGTTTAATGTTTTCTGAACACACAGAAACAAAAATAAACATTTCTACTCCCAGTGGTTCCAATTTTACGGGCTAATACAGTAAAACTCCGCTTGTACTTTGGTCTTGTTAACTGATATTTCAACACTGAAGTTTTTTGCCGTGATATTCATGAATTGACCTCTTTAAATCATTCTCTTTATTAAAGAAAAATTGCTACATTATAAATAATTTCACTGTTTAAACTATTGAAGTTACTTATTATATACGTGGTTTCTTTCATTTTGCGTGCATCATCGAAACAACTCGCTAATCCTTAATCCATTTCACGTGTTACGGTACCGTTTCTGATGAGAACCGGTTCCGCGTGTATTAAATAAGTACGCCGTTCCAGTCTGGCACAGTACATGCACGGAGTGCAGGAATCTGCTCACCGCTGCACTACACCGAGAAGTACGCTCCATTAAATTGGTTCAATGTTTTACCGCATCCAGCCCACTTCAACATTTAGAATAGTGCATTATGCAACGAGGCTATAATGGTAGTAATTAAGACGCGAGTATGTTTATGAAACTCGCTTGCGCTCGTTTCATAATTTTCATACAAGCGTCTTAATTACCATTATAGTCAAGTTTCATACGACTTTTTATGCTCGACCATATTTCTAACTTGAAATTATTCAGAAGTATTCATTTTATTCTTATCTGACTGAGGAGCGGAACTGACCTTGTGCAATACCTCGTAAATTGTGAGATGTGCGCAGACGCGAAAGTATTGATTTTTTCCGAGGAACAAATGTCCACATTGACCTTGATATAAACTAGAGAGTAAAATAAACATTAATCTTGATATAACCTTGAAATTGATTTAGACATTGAAAAACGAGATGACAAATTGAATTTATTTGAATATTATTTAGAATTAATGCTAATTATTATAGTAACAGAACATAACCTTCTGCGACAGTATTGGATTTCCAGCCTCCGTGACGTTTCCCTAGTTGTCTTTCGATTGCATATCCGAGAATAATCGATACTTGCGCTTTCATATTGCTACAATGGTGTTTTCTGATTGGTGGAACACCTGAACTTTAATGAATAGGTGTACTTTAATGAGGTCTATTAAAGGTATACCAGGTGTATAATTATTACATTTCGGCATGGTCGAGCATAAAATATCTACGAATATTAATTTCTTGAAAATACGAAGGAAGATGTAGCTAAATATCAGTTACCTATTATTGTTATTGTCCCTTGACATTTCTCCGCCGATCTCCTCGCAGACTCCGGTTACGCAGAAGAGCTTTCTATTTTCCTTGGAGCTTGCTATCGGTAATGCGCCGCGCTGTATAGGCAATTCGACACACAACAAATGCAAAATATTAGGCCTACTAATGCAAGCCCTTAAATCATCATTTAATCACCTGAATTAAGAAAGACAATGCGGAATCCCGTCAGCTTTCTTGTTCCAAATATTTATTGCACGTGTTTAAAAATGTTTATGCTCGACCATGCCGAAATGTAGTAATTACACACCTGGTAGCAGTCCTTTAATGCATGTCATTAAAGTACACCTATTCATTAAAGTTCAGGTTTTCGATTATTCTCGGATATGCAATCGAAAGATGAGGGAAACGTCACGGAGGCTGGAAATCCAATACTGTCGCAGAAGGTTATGTTCTGTTACTATAATAACTAGCGTTAATTGTAAATAATATTCAAATAAATTCAATTTGTCATCTCGTTTTTCAATGTCGAATTCAATTTCAAGGTTATATCAAGACTATTGTTTATCTTACTATTATCACAGTCTACTATATACAGTCGCGAAGCTTGAGGTGATTTTTTGCAAATCTCGTGATAAAGCGCTTCAAGCGGTTAGCAACTAGAAACAATAGACTGTCCACGGTCGACTTTGGACTGTGTTGTATTTCCATGGAGTGCTAGCTCGTTGCGTATTTCACATTGATGCTTGTGAAATGTTCGTTATTGGTTGTAATGAAAATGTTAATGGCTAAAATACAATAATTGGAATAATAATATTTTACTAGAGACGTAGAAAAATTAAGTTTGTTTTAATTAAATTTATTGATCACGTTTTATTTCAATTCTGGTGGGATTATTATTGCTTAGGCCTACTTTTTTTTTCAAAGGGTATGTTTTTAATTGTAGCTGTTAATTTTGTTGTTATTTTTTATTTATTACTTTACTAGAGACGTAGAAAAAGTCTGTTACAATAAAATTTATTGATCACGTTTTATTTCCAATTCTGGTGTGATTATTATTGCTTAACCTCATCCCACTTTGTTAACTACGTAAGCATACACTACAAGTACCGGTACACGTAAATAAGTTAATCCATTAAGTCATATTTCCATTATTATTGTTGTAAAGGGAAATGAAAATTAATATTTATTGGTTTCATAGTTAATTATCGCTATAATCTTGAATGAGTGAAGCTATTATAGTAAATTTCAATTCCTTTTGCACAAACAAAAATAATATTAACCTATTTCTTGCAGGTATCTTCGAGTTTATGGTGGAATTTAATATACTTCATTAAAATAATAAATTAACTTTATGCATTTTCAATAATGGAAGGAAGGTGTTAATTTTTCCAAAAGAACACGACAACGAAAGTGTAACATATTTTGTCGTCTGCTAGGAGAGAGATCTGCGATGATGAGGCGATAGTAGCGATCCTAGTGGTGGGCAACTACCCATGTTTGCATTTTTACTACATATTGAGCTTCGCGACTGTATATAGTAGACTGTGGTATTATCAAGGTCGTCGATATTCGTTTCCCGGAAAAAAATCAATACTTTCGCGTCTGCGCACATATCACAATTCATGAGGTAGGCTATTGCACTCACATAACAATAATATGAATACTTACGAATAATTTCAAGTTAGAAATATGGTCGAGCATAAAAAGTCGTATGAAACTTGCCTATAATGGTAATTAAGACGCTCGTATGAAAATTATGAAACTCGCTTGCGCTCGTTTCATAAACATCCTCGCGTCTTAATTACTATCATTATAGGCTCGTTGCATAATGTACTATTAAAAAGTGATGTATCATTCGCTGTAGTTACCGTTGAGAAATGGAGGCAAAGTTTACTCGGATTCTATTTTTTAGTTCTATCAGGATATATGAGTTATTTCTGTACAATTTATCTTTTAGAGTTTTCAGAGATAGAAGTCACAAGGGGTTAGGTTAGGCTGATCTGGGGATCGAAGGAGTCACATATTTCTACCGATAATTCCATACTGGAATACTAAGGTTCGTCCATAGCTGAACGTGCTGTCACAGAATCCTTTTGGAAAAAGGTAAAAGCACGCTCCCTCGTAGCCTCAAGGCATACTGAGTTATCTGTCAGTAAGAAGGAAACTTGGGTAAGAACTAATCGATAATTGTGTCATGGAACCCATTGCACTGTTTCTCTTGAAAAATCTACCTCTCGATCGAGTTTCAGCCAATCAGAATGGGATACAGTGGCACACGCAGTGCGGCTCGTGATAAAATATGATGTGTGTTCACAATTTTGTGTTCCAAAATCGAAGGGAATTTGAAATCGTACGTTTTTAGCCTAATATGAAATATCATGATTCCAATGTTTCACTGTCGAAAGAACCGTATATAAATTCAAAACAACATATAATACGAGTAATAATAATAATAATAATAATAATAATAATAATAATAATAATAATAATAATAATAATAATATTAATAATGAAACCTAGTCTTTTTTATTTCCAATTTTTCCTGGTAAGCCAGTTTACCCAGTTCTTTACTCTTCAAAATTACTTAAACAGGTAAAAGCGCCCTCTGTTTACGTTTGTTAAAAATTAATACATAATATAATTTACCTACAAAAGCGTGTGTTCAGTAATATATTTTGATTCACAACACACTGATACACTATAGCCTATACCAGTACTGTAATCCCATTCGCATAGATTGATTACTATAAATGCATGCCAGTAAATATTATTCTTAAATAATATACACTACCATACAGATACTTAAATTTATACCACCATCACATTCAGCCAGCACGTCTTTGAAAGCCAAACTATGCTATATGCCAACACTGAAGTACAGTAATTCACAAACTACACTCTCGTAGCAGCACTGTACACACATCCACATAAAGTAAACGTTCCGACAGAGTGATGCTGACACCTGCAGGCTAAAATACAGACTTATTAAATTTTCTCCTCGAGATATAGCACGTAAACGATAGGCATCGATGCACCTGACATCTGTAGGATAGATTCACTGTTCACTTAACGCTTTGTGCTCTTGACGAGTTATAAGCGGCCAGCGAAAGACAATTTTCTTCCGCGCATGCGTGAAATTTCTGTAACCTTCTTGAAAAGAGCACGGCTTGTACGTGAACGGATGTTGCCAAGTTTACATAAGAAGTTTATGCAAGATGCGGGAAGTTTAAAATACTAGATTCTGATATTATACATCTCCACTACGTCAATACGGTATTAAATAATAAAACTAGTCGTGCATGAATGGAAACAAGGTGTTCACGTGCTCTTGTGCTCTTATTGACGCACCGCCACTGGGCACACGTGATAAGTAAGGACGATCAAAAAGGTATTTCAGTCAGGTATTTATCGAAGTTGAAGAACATACACGTACAGATGAAAACTGAAATAAATAACAAATAAGTAGCAATGAAAAGAAGTATAATGAATGGGAGAACTTCCATACAGAACGTAAATACAGCGAAGGGAATGTCGGCTATGGTTTGTGCAGCCCTCCCTCCTGCTGATGGAAGAGATAAAGATAAACTTCCAGAAATATAGAGGGGAAGGTTTGATTTCTGGAACATGCAATTCGTGGGGAGTACCTATAACAGAAATCACGAAATACGTTGTACGGCTTCTACTCATTTCATAACATATTCTTCGGAATGAAATTGGAGTTGATAATAGAGAGTTGTCTGTGCAACAACCGAAAAAATAAAAACGTTGTAAACATAATATCGTGTACTATTTCATTTTGAACGTATCAAGGCACTTAAATAATATAAACACATGTAAGGCATAAGACTGATAATTTCAGAAAGTAGAACTGAAATACCTGGAATGTAAAATTAACGATGAAAGCCTGTTTCAGAAGAAAATCACACACTGATTACCAAATGCTACTACAGTCTCTAAAAAATCCTGGGTTCCAAACTCCACTCTACAATAACAAAACTACGAGTCTTCAAAATACTAACATTACCTGTTCTTTTATATTTAACATAAACGTGGATTCCAACACAAGAAAGGAAAAAAAATCTCTTATTACTTTCGAAAACAAAATTTTGATATTATATTTTTAGCCCATTCTAGACAAGGTTGTATGGATAATCCTAAAAAAAAAAAAAAATAGTGAACAGAGAAGCGTGTGAAAGATCCAAACAGTCCTATAGTGGCACTTGTGAACAGCAGAATACTACAATGGCTAGGCTTTCTTCTACAAAAATGTATGACGTGCACATTATAGCAATCAGATGACACATCAAATAAATCTCACATATTCACTTGTCTACTTTTCCAACATACAAGAGCTGTACATTAAATCGTATTCTCAATTCTTTCTATAAGAAAAATATGTGAAGTTAAAAAACATATTCACTTGTCTCCTTTTCCAATCTACAAGAGCTGTGCTTGATTCAGGGATTTTGGCCCGTGCAAAAAGTAAGTAGATACACCATACTTGGGCATCGTGTCTCACTTGAGAATTTGTGCCTCACTGACCTTCACAGAGCTTATCGCTCTAAGTGACATCATCTTCACAGTCCCCGTTCCTCCCTCACGTAGCTCCTAGGCGTGGGCAAGTTCTATATCGGTTTCATAAGCAATATCAGTGATGGCATAATGGCATTATCAAAGCAGTGTGTACGCGTTAGAAAACGATTATTTCATGAGAAATGGGAGGAAGTTTTGTTTCGCTGTTTAGAAGGGGAGAACATACGATGTATGTTATGCTCGAAAATCCTATTAGGCATTAATAAATTTAATATACAACGACATTACTCCTTATGTTATAAAGAACATGCTGAATTAGAAGGTAAGACAAATTAAATGTTATTTTTTTCATACTATTCAGAAGACAATTTACGATCTTAACATTTGCATAGTATACTAAATACGACATTATACCTTAAACACGCTGCATTAAAAGGTACGAGGAATTAAATATTGTTTGTACGTATTATTTCCAAAAGAAATTTATAAAAAAAAATCGAATGTGCGTAGAAAACGAAATATGATTTTCTGAAATTATTTTAGAACGTGCAAATCTATTAAGTAATCTTGATAAACTCCAGAATATTCAAGAAAATAAACGTAGACAACGTGATGGAATATTATTGGCTAGTTACGCAATTTCAATGATGGAGAAACAGTAAAGACGTTTATGATTACAGCTGCCGAATTAATTTGCCAAATTCAATAAAAGTTTTAGAGAGTCTCATGTTAACCAAGCGCTTTCCTAATAATTCGCCACTGACCGCCTTAGCGATTACGATAAGGTGATGCAGGTCACAGCAGTTTATATTTCCCATCCGACTCTGCAGTCTCCTCACCTAGTAAACAAATTATTTCAAATCGAGTGCCTCACGTAACCGAAAATTGTACCCATGTATGAGATAGACTAAAAGCGAGTTACTGTACTCCAACCATGAGAAAGTCTTTGGGGAATGAGACGAAGCGGGGTAATGCTGTGAATGAATGTTGATGTCATAAGATGTCATAAGGTCACACACGTGGGTGCTCTTATCTCTATTGGCTAGCTCTCACAGCACAAACCATAACATTGATTCACACATATTGATACTATCCTAGTTACAAAATTAGATCACTGTTAATCTCCTGGTCTTTTAATCTCTCCATACAGGAAATAACATATGCAGGAGAGCGCATGGTTTTTAAATTGATGTTATAATGGGTCACACAGGTCAGGCCGCGCAGTCATAACACCTAATACTTCCTTCTTATCATGTCGCGGTACATTCCGTCTTAAAACACAGTATTCTTCCACAGCCCTGATACTACCCACTATAGTCACGACGCTGATTCCCGGCGTGACTCCTCCTCTTTGCTTACGTCTTAGGAAGTGAAGGCTCTATATTTCTATAAAGTCTAGGTAGATAGTATCGTTCGCCATTTTTGTTCTTTCGTTGCCGAGCTACCAGACGAGGAATCTATTTGCCACACCGTTAAACACTATCATGTTGTAGCTGCTATGATAATAAATCAAACGCACTGTAATTGAGCAAATAATTGAGCGGAAAATAATGTCCTCATGTGCTTTCTGCGAACGCCAATGAAAGAGCCAAATGGCGGGCGATTATTTTAAGTATTTATCGAGCCTTAGGAAATACATAACGTCATCATCTGCGAATCACAAGACTCACACGTTTAAATGTAGCCGACCTGCAACGTGATTGGCTGCCGGAAATAAGAGCGACGGGACTATACGTCTGTTGACTAAACAATGTCATGATGACATATTTTCTTGACTTGAGTGTCCCTCAGCTTCCAGCATAGATATTATTTTCATTCTTCCTCTTTCCTCTTCCCCTCCTATGCACATTTGTGATTAAATTTCTTTCATATGACGCAACACACAGCTCGCTCACTAGCCAAACCACCAAGGACAGGGGCCATTAACGCTGAATCGAGCTATATATTAAATCGTATTCTCAATTTCTGCTGTCCGAAATCCCTTTTTCTATGAGTAGCGAGTGACATTATTGGCGTGACTAAGCAACCGAAATCTTTGCCCATCTCCGATAAGTAGGCTAATATATTAAAGAATATGCTGAATAAATGGTCTTTACGTAAATGTAACAGATAATGTTGTAAACGAGGAAGTGACGAGCAGAATAATCTGTCACAAACTTTAGCACAGATAGATGAATGAATGCAGCACTTACCTCCACGTGAGATTGGTGTAATGCCACTTCTGGCCGTGGAGAGTGTAGCGTTTATTTCTGAAGTGGGTGGATGTGATGTCGGGCAGACCACATCGTGGCTTCTTCATCAGCGCTATCGTGGCTTCGTCCATCTCTCCCGTTTCAGGAATGTTGCCGTAATGCTAGACAAGAGATTCGATATTGTAGCGTTAAGACTCTGTACAACTGAACTAAAGTGATAGACTGTAATAATAATGATAATGATGATAATAATAATAATAATAATAATAGTAACATTAATAAAATAATAATAATAAGAAAATAATAATAAAATAATAATAATAAAATAATAATAATAATAATAATAAAATAATAATAATAATCATCATCATCATCATCAAGGTTCATGTCTGTTGGCTTGTTCCGTCTTCAAGACTTCGAGAGTTTTCTTGGTCTCTACCTGGTCAGTGGTCTGCCTCTACTACGAAAGTTGGTTTATAGTTAAAGAAAGCTTTAATCATACCCTCATGTGGCATTCTCAATCATTTTAATTTTTCTTCATTTTTTCCATCCTTTCTATCAGAGTGTACGAAACCCAATTCATCTCTGACGTATGCGTTTCTTTTGTTTGTTTTTTTTTTTTTTAAGTGTAATAGCCTACCAGTGGTCTTACAATAGTACATTATGCAACGAGCCTATAATGGTAGTAATTAAGACACGAGTATGTTCGTTTATGAAACGAGCGCAAGCGAGTTTCATAATTTTCATACGAGCGTCTTAATTACCATTAGGATAGGCAAGTTTCATACGACTTTTTATGCTCGACCATATTTCTAACTTGAAATTATTCATAAGTATTCATGTTATGGTTATGTAAGTGAGGAGCGGAACTGACCTGAATTGTGAGATGTGCGCAGACGCGAAAGTATTGATTTTTTCCGAGGCACGAATGTCATTGACCTTGATATAATCTAGAGAATAACATGAACATTAGTCTTGATATAACCTGGAAATTGATTTAGATTTGAAAAATCGAGATGACAAATTGAATTTATTTGAATATTATTTACAATTAACGCTAATTATTATAGTAACGGAACATAACCTTCTGCAACGGTATTGGATTTCCAGCGTCCGTAACTTTTCGCTAATTGTCTTTCGATTGCATATCCGAGAATAATCGATACTTGCGGTTTTATAGTGGTACAATGGTGATTTCTCATCGGCTGAACAACTGAATTATAATGAATAGATGTACTTTAATGAGGTCCATTAAAGGGCTACTACAAGGTGTATAATTACTACATTTCGGCATGGTCGAGCATAAAATAAATATCATTTCAGCAATAACTACTTTCCTCCTATTTGATCTGTTTAGGATTCAATTTTCGCATCCATAGGACACCATTTACCTTATATATTTTGTCTTGTTTTTTACATAAATGTTCTTCCAAGACGACTGTATTTTTCACGTATAATATAAATTCCAAAATACAATGTAAAACAGCAAACAATTAAATTAAATGCTGTATTACGTATATAGATTCCTTGTGTACGCAACGTCTTTCCAACATTCTTAACGTTGGCACATAATTGAACTCACGTTCACATCAATATCTACAAGAATTAAGGGGAGTGATGGATGAAATTTTGGTCATTTTCAGTCAAAAGTCGCATTTTCGTATTCTTGTAAAAATGAATCAGAGATCTCTTATTTATATGTTCCAATGCTCTGCGGCATTCGAAAGCACAAAAATTGGGCCTCAATGTAAAACTATTATTCTGGAAAAATCTCAATTTGGGACAAATATTGGAAGTGTCTATTTTAAACTGCATGGCCGATTATGACCAACATCCATGAACTTCAATTCTATGCAAATTTTACAAGCTGTTTTCTCACGCTTTTTTTTCAGTACTTTTCGTTAGGTTCTAAGTGTAAAAGGTTCTCACAATTTCTACTGCATGTTGTATAAGCTGCGATTAACAAAAGAGCGCATGAGTTTTATGATTAAATGAATAGCTTTAAAAAAAAAAATGAAATATTTATAGCGCCAATGGGAAATTTATATTTTTAGATATGCAGTGGTCATAAAATTTTTTCCCCCTTTTGTAGTAAAGATATAGGAAAACTGATACGTGATGTTTTTCTAAATATTCCACTGGTCTTGCAAAAAAAATTTCAAACATTTTACTCAAAAATTGAGCAACACATTTCATTTTGAAAAAGAAATTTTTTTAGAATATTTTTGTTAATAACTCAGAAATTAATTGACTCCCAGAAATGAAACTTCACCACATCAACTATCACATGGCGATTATGTGTACAAAAAATCAAGGACGTAGCTTGACAAATGTAGAAAATAGAAATTTCACCCATCACCCCCCTTAATATTATAGTATCGTACGTAATTCTAGGAATGTACTATTCTACAAGCATAGAAAGGACAACAGTGAGCTGTAAAAAAAGTTTACATAGCAATTTTGTTATGTACAGTAGTGGCAAAAAAAAAACCGGACCGATCCTTGTAGCTGATTTCAGAGTCACAGATTCAAATTTTGCTAGTCACAAAACACATCCAACTTGCATAATTAATTGTAACAATGAAATGTATTGCATTTGTTCGATTCTACCGTTTTTTGTTTCCTTCAGTGCCTCAAACTTACAGACGAAAAAACTTTGAGAGTTTTATTTCCATCTAGCATCAATATTACATTTCTACCTCTATTCGGCAAAGATAACTGTGTATTTTTACCAGTGGCGTAGCGTCAATGTAAGCTAAAAAGCTCAGCTTCTCCAGTTAATAATAATAATTTCATAATAAACCTGCAGTTTATGAACAAAATTATTTATTAATTTTAATAGAGTTTATATTTATGCGTTAAATATTGTGATGCGGCAGCTCAGGATGATTTGTGATGCAGCAGTAAACAAGAAGCCTGCACACACTAGCTTCCAAGCAGACTGGTTTCTTTCACTCATTCTTCTGTGTAACCCATCCCGCAGATTCTCCATCCCTTTCTAACTAAACTACCCTTGTCGCAAGGCACGGAAGAAGCTAGCTTTTACATTGAAAGTTTTCGAGTTATCCCTTTCGTGAGGGTTTGTTCAGTTGAAGTGTTAGTGTGCATTGCGGCTGATATAATAAATAATGAGTGAAATAACAGTTCCTGACACCAATTTACTTGAATTTTTAGGACAATTCTATTATCAAGACTGACTTACGAACAAAAGTGCGATTTAAAAGACAAATGACCGTGTCTATTTGTTAGAGATATGTGTAAACCATGAAATCATATTTTACTACGCACCATTTGAGGTCATGCCTTATTGGTGTTACGAGGTTCCAACCAATCTTCGGACTGCTGACTTGACATTGACATTGACATTGACTACTATTTATTTTAAGACTATATTTTTGTAATACGTTTTCTCATATGTACATGAAAGACAACTTGAGTTAGCTTCCCCTGCTCAAAATTTCATGCTACGCCACTGATTTTTGCATTAAATAGCAGTACATACCTCTGAGTTCATTATCCATATTGAAATTACCACAGTTTGACACAATACACAGCACATGATTCTTTTGTCTCAGCTACAAGGATCGGTCCGGTTTTTTTGCCACTACTGTACAAAAATTTTTCTTCGAAATATATAATTGAAAGCGTAAATAATAAGTGCATTTCTAATAAAAATAAACTAGATATCAAAGAATTATGTGTTAACAGGCAGAGATATAAAATAAATTCAGAGAAGTAAACTCAAAGAATAATAGCACTACATCGTTCAGTAAATGTGTAAACTTTTCATAGGAAACGAAGTCTGAAACAAGACCAAGTGAGCGCTTAACTATGATTCGCAAACAGCTAGTAATCTTGGAAATAGGTATAAATGGGTGGGCCTCAATGTGAAACTATTATTCTGGAAAAATCTTAATTTGGGACAAATATTGGAAGTTTCTATTTTAAACTGCATGACCGATTATGACCAGCAAGTAGATAAGTACTGACTTAAAATGAACAATGATAAGCCCAGATAACGCTCTCAAGGCCAGAATACTACAACACTGTCTCATTAAGCTGTCGAGCTGGCAGCAGACTGATTAGACTATTAAGTAACTTATTTGACGAAATAGTTTCGTAAGACATAATTTTATTACTGCTGAAAATATATAGCATTGACAATTCCCTGTATACTACATTACAAAGTACTGACTGGTTTACGAAAGATACTTTTCTATTACACGTTGCTTCTACTACAAGAAATAATCCTACAAGTATACAGCTGCGAATAAAAATAGCAATGATAAGCACTGTCATTTTCTATAAAATCTGATAGGTTATGTGAAATTGCATGTGGTGTTAGAGTTTTAAAATATTATTAATCTACTTTTTTTATTTTATTGGGTTATTTTACGACGCTGTATCAACATCTAGGTTATTTACCGTCTGAATGATATGAAGGTGATAATGCCGGTGAAATGAGTCCGGGGTCCAGCACCGAAAGTTACCCAGCATTTGCTCGTATTGGGTTGAGGGAAAACCCCGGAAAAACCTCAACCAGGTAACTTGCCCCGACCGGGATTCGAACCCGGGCCACCTGGTTTCGCAGCCAGACGCGCTGACCGTTACTCCACAGGTGTGGACTTATTAATCTACTGAACCACGCAATGTAGCGATCTATTTCATCGCGTAACGTGCTTTTATTAAAGCAGTGGAAAATTGGCTTTGAAATGTTCAAAGTATTCGCTGTAATTTCCGATAAAAAGTTTTTTACATGTGATAGTCCTATTTATTTAAAGTAATATACTGGGTCATGAAATACAAAGTTCTACTTTATGATTTTGAAAAGCGTGTTTATTATAAAAACGGATAATTGGTTTCAAAGTGTTCTAAATATTCGCTGTTATTTGTTATAAAATCCGACAAGTTTCATTACACATGGTATTAGAATTTTAAAGTATATTAATAGTCTACAGAATCACGAAATGAAGCTTTCTCTTTTATGATTTTCTGAAGGGTGTTTATTAAAATGAAGGAAAATTGATTTCAAAATGTTCATACTGTCTTCTGTAATTTGATATAAAATCTTTTAAGTTTTATTACACGTGTTGTTAAAATGTTTAAGTATGTTAACAATAATCTACTGAAGCGTTATATTACATAATTTTGTAAAATTTTGTCCTTAAAATAATGAAAAATGAGCTTTGAGATGTTCAATTTGTATGCCGTAATTTTCTATAAAATCTTGCATGTTTTATGACATGCAATGTTTTATTCTTAAAGTCTTTTAATAATCTATTGGACAATGAAATGAAATGTTCTGCTTTATAGTATAAACTGTGTTTATTAAAATAATATAAAATTGGCTTCAAATTGTTCAAACATTTCGTTGTTATTTTCTATAAAACTGGCAAATTTTATTGCATAGGCCTAAAATATTAGAATTTTAAAGTATCGTATATTAATATAAACAGGACCATAAAATGAAGTGTTCTATTTAAAGTGTGTTTCCTAGAATAAAGAAAAATTGCCTTCAATGTGTACAAACTATTGACTTTAATTTGCAACAAATTCTTGTAAGTTTTATTAAACGTGCCATTAAAATTTTGAATTATGTCAATAATCATCTACTGGACCATAAAATGTAGTGTACTATTTTATTTTTGTAATGTGTGATTATTAAAACAAAGGAAAATTGGCTTTAAAATGTTCAAAATGTATGCTGTAATTTGCTATAAAATCTTATGATATTATTACTTATTACTAGGGACAGGTATTTATGGAGATTAATTTTATTATTTGTGTTTTTAATACTGTTTTCAGCGGAGATTGTTGGTGATTGATTTGTACTCTTGGCGGAGATTAATGGAAATTTTTGAAAATACAATTATTTTGGAATTGGAGTATTAACTTAGTATGAATATTACTTTCCAAATAATTAGCATTAAACGTTCGTTGGATTCTGATAAAGGTGCGGTATGACCAAGAGACAATATGTGTTGGATTGAGACTGTATTTAACACACATTCATTAAAAACGAAAAAAAAAAAAAAAAAACTTGCAGCCCTCAAATTATTAGTGAAATGTTGAATTCTCCGTCTTTTGACTTCACTAATGTAATCAGAACACTGGAATATCGTGTAATGTAGCCTACTTGGATATAACAAATTCCCGAAAAAATTCAGAATATGAAATTCGCTACAACACGACGCAATAGTAATAATTCGCGAATGTGTTCATATTTCGGTATTAGAACTCTATTTCGCGATTTGTCGTGATTGTTTTATCCACATATTTTTTAATCAGAATCACTTCATTCGCAAAGATTAGTAAAAATCTATTGTGTATATCAATTATGTCGTGATTTTCGCGATCTCCATAAATACCTGGCCCTGCTTATTCCCGGTGGAATAGAACATTTAAGAGAAACGGTTTGCTGTTATAAACATATTTCTAACATATGTTTCGTTATGAAATAAGTAAGTCTATCTAATTCAAAACAATTTATGAGATAGATTTAGAAAAGAGTACTCGACTGCTACGTTAAGATAGTACAGATAATTTTCAACACTGTTGCTTTGAAAAAAGTTTGAGAAAAATTGGATCATAACATAATACAAAGCTACCAACATAAGAGACAACAAAATAATGCGATATATCACACTTACCTGCATATTTCGGATGGCATCCCGGAGTTGGTCGTCGGTCCTCAGGTTGCCGGTTTCCAGATCCGACTGAGGGAGGTAGCCGAAGTTCATCAGATAGTGTTGCTGTAACAGGAAGCGTAAATAATATGACTTCCTCCTCGTGGCCTCAACGACATGCTTATGTGTGAAAAACCAGATAACAAAGCGCCGCTCACTGCTCGAATTGTCAGCGTAACAAATGGCTTGCAAAGGTGAAGATAAATTTTTCTAAAAATGAATATGACAAACCGACTGAACAAGTCAGTTACTTTCAATTCCCTGTCTGCCTTATGTCATAGGAGAGACAAAATTGATATAAATGATATATTATCAATAATACAAGCAAATCGCTAAAATGTGTGGGGATAAACCAATGTTTTGTGCAGGTGCATTAACGTTCAAAGATTCCTGACCCTTACTAATCGATAGTGATAGATAATACATCGTATTGCACTCATCGGACGAATCGCACGGATCGGAAAACGACAATCTTTGCTGTAATTGTTATGTAACAGCGTTCACTACATCGTATCGCATGCATCGGCTCTCGGTAAATCCGTCCACGTATCTCGGATGAGCAACTTTTCCGATGCGTGCGATCATGACCTTCTTTAATAAATCAATTTTAATTGGTCAACTGTTACTATTATGTTGTGCCATGTTCAGTGTCGCGCCAAAATGGCAGACGGAAAACTTATTTCGCTTGTAGAAAACTGCGAAGAATTATATAATTATTATATAATTTGAGGCATTCCCATTACAGTAATCAAGACGTTTCTTACATATTATATATATATATATATATATATATATATATATATATATATAATGTAACCAATATCTCTTTCGTTTCCTCTTCAATTAAGAAGCATGAAACAATTACGAATTCTTTCGCTAACACTCATTATTAATAGACCTAACCTCAAAACTCCTCTGTTTCCAGCAATGTCAATATCGTACGTCATATATATATATATATATATATATATATATATATATATGTCTTAAACAGCTGATAGGGAATCCGATGAGACGATGAGGTATAGCCGTTACAGTGAACGCACTTCACTTAAAATATCCGTTGCGTGCGATTCGTCCGAGGAGTGCGATACGATGTAGTGAACGCTTATCTTAAGTGTAGCTTCTTTAGTTATTACTTTTATGAATAGATGGCGAAGGTACCAGTCATTGTCGTCAATAGTACATTCAAAATGTCACCCCCTCTACTGATTGTAAAAAGCACTAGGTTTAGCGGGAAACCGCTGATATTGTCAATTATGAGAATAATTTATACTTAATCGACATAAGTATTTTCCCCAACACTTGTTTACTCTTCCCAATAATAATATCACCTATTGAGAAAGTACATTATCATCATTACCACTCTGATAGGAACGTAGGTTCATTCTGATTTTGAAGCACAGACAACGTCTATTACCGCTGATCTGTAGTTTCGATGAAGTCAATTAATGAGAATCAAAGTGCCAGCTGTCGGCTAAAAGACATCATGGAAGTATAATGCCATTAGGCAAATATATGGGCTATATTTAAGCTATAAGAGAGCGAGCGGTTGTCGCCAATTTGAGAGCGCAAATACTATTGTTGCATTTTCGGAGAGACTGAATAAAACCACGAAAATTGTAATAATAGGTGGCTTTAAAGTTTGTTTTGGTCTAAGACATCATGCCTATAGGACTCGCGTTACGATACGCGCCCCAGGCCACTGGCATAGCTCGGTCGGTTAAGGCGCTTGCCTGCCTATCCGGAGTTGCGCTCGGGCGCGGGTTCGATGCCCGTTGGGTTTCTTCCGAGGTTTTCCCCAACCGTAAGGCAAATGTTAGGTAATCTATGGCGAATCCTCGGCCTTATCTCGCCAAATATCATCTCGCTATCACCAATCCCATCGACGCTAAATAACCTCGTAGTTGATATAGCGTCGTTAAATAACCAAGCAAAAAATGGTTTTAGTTCTCACTGGGAAGGAAATTTTAGCGAGTGTATGGGACCGCTGCCCACCCAGCATCGTGATGAATTTTTGGAGAACTACTATAGGTAGCGAAATTCTGTTTCTAAAACCAGCTATAAAGGCTGAATGGATCGTCGTTCACCTATGCTGAGACATTTAGACCTAAGGTCAGGTGTCAGCTGGTCGGTCTTGGCCCTTCACTGGTTGTTGGCGCCAAGGAAGGACAGTTTCGAAGTTTTAAACCGCACCTACCGAACGAGTGTAACGCGACTATACCTGGTAAGGTTTATCTTGTCTCAGTAGCAATAAAACCAAGTCCCTTCAAATGAGGGTGGCGATTATAGGAGGGTTGTAAATTTTCAGGATTCCTTTCAAAATCTTGTTATTGTACAGGCTGCCGGAACTCAGTTTCTTGAAAGACAAGCTCAGTGACGGAACTACACAGTACGAAGAGAGATATTTTGTTATTTTATTTTGCGCTACAGAATGTATCAACTAGTCCCTTCCGCCACTGGATGGATGGACGACACCGCTCCACTCCCCCATCGCCATAACAACACAGACGAAGTAAGACATATCTCCTTTCTCTCTCTTTTCACAGTGAGACAAGATACATCACACAGCCTTTAGTCAGTTCGGTTCACGAAACTTAAAATAGTACACAGTAGGACGTAGGCGATGTGAATTTACAGCGCTTTTTTATGTCCGCATTTTGCAGATGTTTTAAAGTTCAATAAATTGAGGTGTGAAGAAAATAGTTGGCGTTTGCCGCATAACTCCGCGTATGGGAACTATCTTATCATCGGCTGCTGGGTTCTTACCTGCAGCCCGTGCGAGTTGGCTGGGAATTCCTCACGCTGCCGACTATGCAAGGAATTCGGGACAGCAGCCAACTCAGATAATGCACTGCGTCTTCCCTCATTTTCTTGTCTTCAGAGCTTTCAACTCTAACGGACAACTCAAGAAACCGCAGAAAAGGATGGGGCTGCGTCAAAGATTCCTACATAATATTAAAAGTCTGAATATTTTACGAGCGCAGTTGAATTCAGTCACAGCGAGAAAGTTGAATCGTAGTTATCAATGAAATCAGTGAATGTCTCGTGTTTATATTTTTAGGGTTACCATGGATGAATTATAATAGGATGAGAAAGTTATTGAGACGCTAATGTAGAAATTGATCTTGCTGCCACCTGTTTTTGCCCGGGTAACCAATTATTACATGCATATAGAAGCACATCAAGCGGTGGAAGGAATAAATAATTACTTCACATATCTAGCAGCGCACTAAGTGGCGGAAAGTAGAATTATATGCTTGAAAAATCTCCCTCCCTCCCACCCCACCCCGAAACCACTAAATATAAAATAAACTATTTAAGTTTTTATTTCTTCCATATTTCACTGAAAAAAACGTATTGGAGCCAACAGCAAGATGAGACACTACTTTATAGCCTATTACTTTCTAATACAACTTATTACATCGGCGTCACCATTTTTGGCGTGTGAAATAAGTAATGGGAACGTTAAGTGCGAGTGTTTTACATTTGCCGCAGTCAGTCTAACAACTGTGTTTGGCAAATGATGTGACGTATATAGGGATTGGTACCATTCTCAGCTGCACTAGCAACATGTCCATAAATTGGGCACTATACTTATATATAGGACACACGCCAAAAATGCTGGTACCAGCTGAAAATACAACCAAAAAGGGACAGAAAATAAAGTAAAGTTTTAGATAATTGAAATTGTATTCAATCCATGCTATATTCTTTGGGTATTTAGTGTACAGTGCATTGGAAAATTCTGCAAAAACTAGTTAGTTATTTGAAATTATTATATTAATATCTACTATATTACAATACACTCAACAACATTATTTCAACAAGGTCCTAATAAATGTCATTGTTTAACAAACACTGCATATACACGCACGTACCACTTACATCCAGGTGGACAACGTTTGTCTCAATATTTTTTACAAGTTTCTGGCTTCCACCTTGTCTCCTCATCTTGTCTAGCCCTAACGGAAAAGTGGAGAACTCTGGAGGATATATCCACCACGTACTTCTAAAATTCACCACCTACGATACCGGGCGCTGATTTTGTTATTTCGGACGGGCGAAGGTAGATGGTGTTGACCGCAGTTTCGCATCCTATTATATTCATCCATGGAGTTACCATAGTTCCATCATAAGGAAAGAGGACACAGCCTTTCGGCAAAGATATTTTGATATCACAGTCCGTTACAAGACATAGATAATGCACAATATCATATTATCAAATTTTAATTAAAAATGACAATAAAAATGCTGATTTACTACATTCTGCACGTCTTGATAAACTTCACTTGGCTTTACTGTATATTGGCACATGAGTGACTGGCATTGTATAATACAGAAACATACAATTAAAAGTAACCAAAACATAGTGAAAGTTCCTTGCTTATTTAGTTTGATGTGAAGCTTCTGGTAAATTACTGAAAATATTTTAGTTTTAATCTTAATTATTAGAGTCACCCAACCTTTCACTGTTGTCTTCTTCAATTTTGTGCCGTCGATACTTTCTGAATAGAGAAATGTAACCCCAACAGTTTTTGGTTTCCTAACAAGTATTTGTAGAAGCTCATGCAGTTGAAATATTTTATATTGTATTATCACACGTAACTAGTAAACCTTTCAGATTTTCAATGTCTTTTTAAGTAGGTTATTTTACGACGTTTTTTCAACACCTTAGATTATTTAGCGTCTGAATGAGATGAAGGTGATAATGCCGGTGAAATGAGTCCGGGGTCCAGCACCGAAAGTTACCCAGCATTTGCTCATATTGGGTTGAGGGAAAATCCCGGAAAAAACCTCAACCAGATAACTTGGCCCGACCAGGAATCAAACCCGGGTTATTTAGCGTCTGAATGAGATGAAGGTGATAATGCCGGTGAAATGAGTCCGGGGTCCTGCACCGAAAGTTACCCAGCATTTGCTCATATTGGGTTGAGGGGAAATCCCGGAAAAAACCTCAACCAGATATCTCGGCCCGACCAGGAATCAAACCCGGGTTATTTAGCGTCTGAATGAGATGAAGGTGATAATGCCGGTGAAATGAGTCCGGGGTCAAGCACCGAAAGTTACCCAGCATTTGCTCATATTGGGTTGAGGGAAAATCCCGGAAAAAACCTCAACCAGGTAACTTTCCCCGACCGGGAATCGAACCCGGGTTATTTAGCGTTTGAATGAGATGAAGGTGATAATGCCTGTGAAATGAGTCCGGGGTCCAGCACCGAAAGTTACCCAGCATTTGCTCATATTGGGTTGAGGGGAAATCCCGGAAAAAACCTCAACCAGATAACTCGGCCCGACCAGGAATCAAACCCGGGTTATTTAGCGTCTGAATGAGATGAAGCTGATAATGCCGGTGAAATGAGTCCGGGGTCCAGCACCGAAAGTTACCCAGCATTTGCTCATATTGGGTTGAGGGGAAATCTCGGAAAAAAACCTCAACCAGATAACTCGGCCCGACCAGGAATCAAACCCGGGTTATTTAGCGTCTGAATGAGATGAAGGTGATAATGCCGGTGAAATGAGTCCGGGGTCCAGCACCGAAAGTTACCCAGCATTTGCTCATATTGGGTTGAGGGAAAATCCCGGAAAAAATCTCAATCAGGTAACTTGCTTCGACCGGGAATCGAACCCGGGCTACCTGGTTTCACGGCCAGACGCGCTAACCGTTACTCCACAGGTGTGGACTTTTCAATGTTAAATCTGTTCCTATCCTTAGTGCATTTACAAGAGAAAAATATGTTCTGTGTTACCATTAGAGCTAGGGATAGCAAAGAAAAAAATCCAGCAGTTTTCAGAAGTTCAGAATTTTAACTTCCAATCGTATATTACATTGTTTGCTATAAATTAAGGGACAAAAGTATAAAGCCACATATCTACCTTGTATCTGTGATTTTATTTAATTGAATTTTAAAATGCTATACTTTATTTTTAACGATCCTCTGGAAGTGTATCGATGAGCTTCCAAAAGCATTCTGTTTGCCCAGCAGGTCGTGCTAAACCCTGAGAGCTTGAGAGAATACCTCTATAAGCCTCTTGCTTGGAGAAAAAATTTCAGGCGGCTCCTCGCACTTTCCCAGAGCACTTTACTCGTAGAGCTCTATGGAGCAGTAGGTTTTGATGGTCGAGCGCTGCCATGACGTGCATCCCCTTTCCTGACGTCGAACTTGTTTTCATTTAAACAGTGGGAAGAAGCACTTATGTGAGCAGAATGGTTGATATGGGCGGTTTGAGTCCCTTTGGGTCCAGTACTCAGGGAGGTCTGCAAAGTGTGAATTTCTGTCAACAACCACTACTACGTCTGATGAGACTTTGTCATTCAAATCGCGGAAACGCCGGTCGTGACGCCCATGGTAAGTAAAAGTTCCGTGAGCAATGTACAGTATTGCCAAAAATACAATTCACCAGCTGGAGCAACCTCTTCCTCGTCTTATGGAATTTAGTAGTAGCAGCAGCAGTTAGTACGATCGCTCTTTTCCCGCTCAACAATTATTATAATTGACAGTGAGAGTGTACAAATTATTTTTTCAGTAGTGTTATATTCTTCGATTGCAATAATAATCTATACTAATAATAAATCTGTAGCCAAAATTTTTCTGGTAATTTTCGATTTTCCAAAAATAATTGGTGTTAACATGTATAATTAACCATCCTGAAACCGAAAATCGCTTTTTTGAAATTCTTGTTTATATGTATGCCTGTCTGTCTGTCTGGATGTTTGTTACCTTTTCACGCGACAATGGTTGAACGGATTTCGATGAAAATTGGAATATAAATTAAGTTCGTTGTAACTTAGATTTTAGGCTATGTGACATTCAAAATACGTTATTTAAAAGGGGGGGTTAAATAAATATCATTAAATAAATATTATTATTGATTTTTACAAAAAATGTTACATAACAAAAGTTTCTTTAAAAATGATTTCCGATAAGTTTTATTCTATGCAAAATTGTGATAGGACTGATATTTAAGGATATACAAGACTTTTAAAATAACAATATAATACATTTTCACCGCCGCCTCAGATTATAGCGTTGTTGTTCCTGCAGTAACTCCTATGTGCAAAATATAATTTTTTTTGAGTAGGAAAAAACACATTTATTCATTCCATGGCAATGGTACAGCTGTCAAAAAAAAAGTGGCCGCACTCGTGAACAGCGAATATTTTCAAAGTCCACTTCGGGTCGCGGCGATGTTACACGATGCATGTGCTTGTACAAGCGCCTCGTAGGCCAGCGGTAGAGTGCTTGTTTAGTGATTCAAAGGTTGTGGGTTCGGGCCTTCTTCAAGTTTTCATTTTATTTTTTAATCGTTCTTTAGCGATGTAAATGCTATTCAAATTATCATTTATATTCAGTTATCGTTCTTTATGGATATCACGTTATTTATATTTTGTTATCGTTCTTTAGAGATATGAATAAAATTCAAGTCATCATTTGTATTCTGTTATCGTTTTATAACGATATGAATAACAATTTTTATTATTGTATCTCCAATGGTGGTTAGCCCTATTTTACATATGTATGTTAGGGCTATAGTTTCATACACAAAAAAGATAAGCATAAAGAAAATTAGAAAAGAAAATTAAATTAGCTTACGCGATGTAAACAAAACATAAACAAACCGTAAATTAGGCATTGCGATTGCAAAATAAATATCAGGTATCAATTTGAAACATGCAAAAACATTAACAACACACATACGTAACACTTCTATAACACAAATACGCAGCCCTCCGTACCATACATCATAAATTAATACACAATAGTCATACAAACACAATCAAACTATAATTACGACATTGCGACGACATCAAGCATCACATAACTGACTCACATACATAACAAATCAAGCATCTGTTACAACACATACACTTCAACATAGTAACCACACTTTTAAAAGTTACAAATTTGGCTCCAAGAAGAATAAATAGGACACTGTTACTAATTACCAGGGAAAGGATTTATATGTAAATACATATTTACTTATAAAGCTAATATAATTTATATTTTGCATTATCTTTATGTTTCACAATGTGTAGGGTTGAAAAATCCTACTTTTATTTTCCATATTTTTCCATATTTTAGAGTTTAGTACATATTTTCGTTAATTTCCATATATTTTCCATATTTCATATAAAACAGTCCATATTATATTAGGTTTAACAATAAAACAAAACAAAATTCCATTAACTTTTAAAAATACATTTCAACAATAGAGATTTAAACACATGTTCAGTAATCCCTTTAACATCAGAGTTATTTGAAAATTAGCAGTCCTATCAACAATGGGAAAGTAAGTTACAAAACTGTATTAATTTAATTTAAAATTTTTAACAGACTTCAGTTGTGCAGCTCAACAGTTAAATGCCAGTCAGAGTACACATAGGTTCAGTTTTGTAAATCATACTATAAAGACGGTAAATATGCCAAAAGTACGTCATTCAGTCAATTTAAAATCAAAACTAACAAGTTACATTTCAGAATTTAAAGAAGATGGTTTATCAACTGACAATAAAATATTATTTTGTAATTTGTGTCAGTGTGCAGTATCATCTACACAAAAGTTCCTGGTGCAACAACACATTACAACTAGTAAACATCAGGCCAACAAACAACTAAATTCCAAGCAGAGACAATTGTTTTTAACACAACCAACAACATCGAATGTAAGATCTGAGTTTAACATCGACCTGTGCCGTTCTCTCATCTCTGCTGATATTCCTCTCTACAAACTAAAGAATAAGGTCTTCAGGGAATTCCTTGAAAAATATACTCAACATACAATCCCGGATGAGTCAACACTTAGGAAGACGTATGCTCCATCCATCTACGATGAGACAATACAGAAGATAAGAGATGAAATTAAAGATAGTTCAATTTGGGTTTCCATTGATGAGACTCCCGACAAAGAAGGTAGACTTGTTGGTAATGTAGTTATCGGTTTGTTAAGTGAACAATATTCTGAACGAATTCTTTTACATTGTGATGTTCTAGAAAAGTGCAATAACAAAACTATAGTTAAACTGTTCAACGAAGCTATGGGTATCCTGTGGCCAAAGGGTATTATGTACGATAATGTGTTATTCTTTATTAGCGATGCTGCCCCTTATATGGTCAAAGCTGGACAAGCATTATCTGTTGTATATCCTAAATTGACTCATTTTACTTGTGTGGCGCATGCATTTCATCGTGTGGCAGAAGTGGTCAGAGACAATTTCCCTAAAGTAGATTTGTTGATTTCATCAGTGAAAAAAGTATTTCTCAAAGCTCCCAGTAGAGTTAACGTGTTGAAAGAAATGTACCCTGAAATTCCATTGCCACCAAAGCCAATTTTAACTAGATGGGGTACATGGCTAGAAGCAGTTGAATATTATGCCGAACATATAGACTCTATTAACAATGTTCTCCTTGCATTGGACTCTGAAGATGCAGTCTCAATTGATACTGCGAAAACAGTTACCTGTGACATAAGTGTGAAGAATGACTTAGCTCACATTCAGCATACATTTTCATGCATCATAAAAACGCTCAAAAGTCTCCAAAATAGGCACCTTTCACTATCTGAAAGTTTTGAAATTATAAATAGTACTGTGGAACAACTGAATCGTGGTAGAGGTAAAGTTGCAGATGCAGTAAGAGCTAAGGTGGACACTGTACTTTCAAAAAACCCTGGATATGAAGAACTACAAAAGGTTGTTGCTGTGATGAGTGGTGAATCAACAGTGAAGATTAACTTGGACTTATCCCCAGCAGACATTGTGAAATTGAATTATGTACCAGTTACTTCTTGTGACGTCGAACGCTCTTTTAGTCAGTATAAATCTATCCTCAGAGACAATAGAAGAAGATTCACTTTTCAGCACTTGAAAGAAATGTTTGTAACCTATTGTTATGGTAACAGACAATAAAAATTGTGTTTTGTTGAAACTACATTGGAAGATAAGGTACGTCCATTATATTTTTTGTTTAGTTTGATTAAAATGTACCAATATTTAACGTACATAGTCATTTTTTTATAATTTTAAGTCCATATTTAATTCCATATTTTGGTAAAAATCCATATTTAATTCCATATTTTGGTAAAAATAACTACATATATATTTACATATTTCATATATTTTTAGTCCATATAAATCCGTTCCCTGCTAATTACTATTCTTCTACAATTTCTTAAATATATCTGTAATAAATCTGTGAAATTCCGATATGAATAATATTCACGTTTTTTATATTGTTATCGTTCTTTAGCGATATAGATAATATTCAAGTTATCATTTATATTCTGTTTTCCTTCATTAGCATTATAAAATAATATTCAAGTTATTTATATTGTTATTGTTCTTTCGCAATATAAATAATCTGTATTTTATGTAAGTAATTATTATAACACAAATAACCATCCTTATTTGTAAAATAGGTTATTTTATTTAGATAATTAAATAAGTATTATATAATATCTTATATTAATTAAACAAACCGATATTTATCATTTATATTCTGTTATCGTTCTTTAGTGATACTGTATAAATAATATTCTAGTTATTTATATTGTAATCGTTCTTTAGCGATATAAATAACATAAATTTAATATTAGGTTTGGAAAAATCCAATTGCATAAATCCAGTTAGTTTTTCTTTTTGTATTATTACATTATACTATCTTGAACCACAATAAAATGAAAAGGAGTAACGAGGAATTGAACCTGAGACGTTGACATCTAAATTTCGACGTTCGTCCGCTGAGCTACGAGGGCAAAAGTGTGGAAACATTTTCGGAAAAATTGGCCCAATCACACTCTAAGATTTTCTGATGATTCGTAGAAGCTAGTCCAGGATGCGGGGGGCAAAGGCTAATTGAGATTTCCCGGTCTCTGATCGGGTCAAACATCCTGATAGAATTAATATTTAAACCTTGCCGTGACTTTCGGTGAAGTCCGGAGGGCCCAATTAGTCAAATCCACTCTCATCTCCATGCTTGGGTCCCCTGGAATTTAATAAGATGCGAAAGAGATAGTGGTGTGCGGAAAGCAACGGGATGTTACCGCATTTAGGCCTATCCTTCCCAAGAAAAACTGCAAACATAAACAAAGGAAGCTTTTAATAGAAGAAGAAGGATATTCTGCGGACCTCTGGAAAAAGAACTAAGGAAGAGACTAGTGAAGTGCTTTGTGTGGAGTGTGGCATTGTATGGGGAAGGAACATGGACATTACGACGAAATGAAGAGAAACGAATTGAAGCATTTGAAATGTGGATGTGGTGAAGAACGGTGCGTGTGAAGTGGACAGACAGAATAAGAAATAAAATTGTGTTTGAAAAAGTGAGTGAAGAAAGAATAATGCTGAAACTGATTAGAAAGAGAAAAAGGAATTGGTTGGGTCTCTGGTTGAAAAGAATAATAGAAGACATTAGGATATGTGGATCATATGCGGAGACTAAGAGGAAGGCAGAAAATAGGAAAGATTGGAGATTGCTGCGTTTGCAATGAAAGACCTGCCCATGGACAGAACACTTATGTATGTGGGTATGTTCAGAATGCCTGGAATATCGTGTCTAAGAACAGTCGCTATTTGCAAAGACTAGTCGATTCCATGCCCACTCGACTGCAAGATGATCGAGATAAGAGGAAGATAGACTAAATATTGAATTGTGGCTTTTTGTTTTGTTTTTTGAACGTTTAATTGTTTGAATGTTTTAAGGCCGACGCCAGTAAATTTGTTTTGTTTATGCCACGAAAGATATTTTTATTGAGAATAAAATCTTTTTTCTTTCCATTTGCAGCCACAATATCATAATGATAAAGTCATGGCATAATATATTAATGAACCTGATGTTAATTACTAAAATAATCGTAAAAGAGAAAGGAGCCATTATGTATAGTTTGTCCCTCTCAAAAACATAACAAAAAAGAACATAAAAAGCACGAGGTTGTAGTCGAACGCAGGACCTCATGAATAAGAGGCCTGAACGCTACCATTACCCTATCGAATCACGGAATGAATACTTCAATTATAACTGTAGATATCAGGCAACGTGGTCCAACAACATGTAACATCGCCTGTCTCCGAATTATAGCGAAGATACCCGAAGGGAACTTTGTTCCAGGAGAGCGGCCACTTTTTCTTTTGACAGCTGTACATAGAGATAGTGAATTCTTACATTTTCGAAAGAAAGAAATATAACTAAATACCACTATATATGCTGAATCACTATTTAAGTTCTTTGAAGGGTTCAGAGCCATAGTGGACCAAGCGCCATTTACTGAAGATGTAGAAAACAATGGTTAAAATTAAGATATTACTATAATTCAATGGAAACATATAGCAAGTAATATAAAGTTTACACATCAAAACTAAATGATGTCAGTCTTCATTAAACTATGGTTGCATGTAATAACAAATAGGAAACATATTTAAGGAATTGTCATTGCACCAAATGAGTGGTCTCTGGACCAAAATGATCGCATGTTAATTATTTAAATACAATTTAAATTAAGTAACAGATTAAACGATTTATCCTTCTATCAAACAGGAATGTTCCCTGGATCAAACGTCCTATTTTAATTCTGCAATTACTTTATATTTATTTCTAACAGGTGCAGCGGAGCGCACGGGTACGACTAGTAATTGTAATAATTTTCATGTCCACACCTGTGGAGTAACGGCTAGCACGTCTGGCCGCGAAACCAGGTCGCCCGAGTTCGATTCCCTGTCGGGGCAAGTTACCTGGTTGAGGTTTTCTCCGGGGTTTTCCCCTCAACCCAATATGAACAAATGCTGGGTAACTATCGGTGCTGGACCCCGAACTCATTTCACCGACATTATCACCTTCATTTCATTCAGACGCTAAATAATCCGAGATGTTGATACAGCGTCGTAAAATAACCTACCGTACGAAAAAATAATGTTCATGCTCATTGTGCATGGAGATGGTCTTGTTTCCATCTCTACGTTGGCATGCCAACGGATATGATTGAAATTACATCCGACTCTCTAGAAACTGGGACAAGTCTGTGAGTAGAAATAGGAACAAATGGAAGAGCCCTAATTGGCAGTGTTGGTAAGTCTTTTTGGCACAATTTCCCTTTTCCTTCATTTAAAATTCCCTTTCAGAGAGTAGATTTCTCCTCAGCTTTATATTGCCCAGATCACATATAACAGATTGATCACTCTTATGGACTTACAAGGCAACAATTATTTTTATCAGCTTCACTATGTTGGTAGTATTGTAAAAATATACTTTCTTTTCCTTCCTTCCCCCTTTTTTGTTCTCTTGATTACCAGATGAATTTATTATTATACCCGTTTTATAGTGAATTTTATTTAATTTTCGTATTTTTTCTTCTTTTTATTATTATTTTATTACATTACATTGTGTTATTAACTACTAACTACTTGTACTAAATGATTTGCTTTTATTATATTTCAATGTATTTTACTTTCTTTTTTCTATTATGGTATTATTTTCATGTTATTTAGTGTTGATTTTATTATGCTATTATTATTTTTTTTGTAATATGTTATATTCTGTTCTTTAACTTTTTATTAAATTTTCACTGCTTGTATACTTTGTGACATGGTAGAGTGTAAGAGAAAGCCCTATGGCCTTAACTCTGGAAGAATAAATAAATAAATAAATAAATAAATAAATAAATAAAGTAAGTAAATAAATAAATACATAATTAAATTAAATAATTAAATAAATAAACAAATAAATAAAATAAATACGTAAATAAAATAAATTAATTAAATAAAAAATAAATAAATAAATAAATAAAATAAATTAATTAAACAGATTAAATAAATAAATTAATTAAATAACTAAATTAAAAAATTAAAAAAATAAATAAACAAAAAGATAAAAAATAAAAAAATAAATAAACAAATAATAAACTAATTAATTAATAATTAAATAAATTAAATAAATACGTAAAAATAAATAAATAAGTAAAAAATAAATAAAAATAAATAAATAAACAAATAATAAATTAATTAAATAAATAATAAAATAAAAATAAATAAAAAATAAATAAATAAATAAAAATAAATTAATTAATTAAATAGATAAATAAAATAAATAATAAATAAATAAATGAAAAATAAATAAACAAAAAATAAAAATAAATAAATTAATAATAAATAGTATAAATAAATAAATACATAAAATAAATAAATAAATAAATAAATAAATTAATTAATTAATTAAATACAATAAATAAATAAGCAAATAAATAAAAAATGAATAACAAATAAAGAAAAAATAAATTAATTAAATAAATAAATAATTAATTAATTAAAGAATTAATTAATTATATATAAATAATTAATTAATTATATATAAATAAAATTAATTAAGTAGATAAATTAAAATAAATAAATAAATAAATAAGTAAATAAATAAATAAGGAAATAAAAATTAAATAAACAAATAAATAAAAAAAATTAATATATTTTTATATTATTAGCTATCATTAATATTATGCGGTCATCTAGCGACAATAGAAGAAGTCACATTATAACTCCCATGTGATTTGCTGGAGCAACTGTACTTCCATCTGGCATTGTTACCAATGGACAGTGACGATTCTGGTGGTTGCTCTCTTTTAAATGTTACGGTTTTTAACATGGGGATGGCCAATCTGTTATATATTATGTGATCAAGGATAGGCCTATTGGTCAAGAACAATAACCATGACAACCAAAATTGGTAACAACGAATGGAACACATACGTATCCCTTTCCCTGCCTATCTATAGTATAGTATAGTATAATATAGTATAGTACAGTATAGTATAGTAGTATAGTATAGAATAGTAGTATAGTATAGTACAGTATAGTATAGTAGTATAGTATAGTATAGTATAGTATAGTATAGTATAGTATAGTATAGTATAGTATAGTATAGTATAGTATAGTATACATTTATTTAACTTGGTAGAGATAAGGCCATCAGTCTTCTCTACCAGGGCGGATTACAACTACAATATTAAGAATACAATTACATACTTACTTACAAATGGTTTTTAAGAAACCCGAAGGTTCATTGCCGCCCTCACATAAGCCCGCCATCGGTCCCTATCCTGTGCAAGATTAATCCAGTCTCTATCATCACACCCCACCTCCCTCAAATCCATTTTAATATTATCCTCCCATCTACGACTCGGCCTCCCTAAAGGTCTTTTTCCCTCCGGTCTCCCAACTAACACTCTATATGCATTTCTGGATTCGCCCATACGTGCTACATGCCCTGCCCATCTCAAACGTCTGGATTTTAAGTTCCTAATTATGGAGAATACAATTAGAACTAATATTAAATTTACAATTACAATAGGCCCTAAATATCAAAGTACTAAAAGATTACCTGATTAATAAAAGCGAGACAATGTATTATAGAAGCTAAGAACAAAGAAAGATTTTTTTATTGAAGTACAAATTAAACCTAAGGGAATAAAATTATATAGTGATGAAATTATCGGATATTGAAATACTTTATGCCAGAATAAGAGAACTATTTCTGTTGTCTGTGCTACGCTAGCAAGATTTTGCAAAATTTCCGTACTGTCATCTCGTTCCAAGAAAAGAGAGCATAAATAATTTATTTCTTGAACCAGTAGTAATAACTGGTCCGTTGACATGTTCGCTCATAAGCCATTAACATATTGTTTTTACATTGTGCTCATTTCAAACAATACAGCAGAACACACCGCCATGACACAACAGTGCACGATGTCATTCATCTGTAATTCCCGTTCTTTGCGAGAACCAATCACATTCAGTCATGGACTTTGCCACTACCTGTGCAAGCTGATGGAACCGGTACGACACCGGTGGAGCATCAGTGACGTCATCGTGGAATTCGGAACACCGTGATGCCATCGGATTGCTCAGCGCTGAGATTCGGAATACGCTGTATGAGGAGGTGCGATGAGATGGTATTGTTAATATTGTTTCATGGCGAGAGCGTGTGTTCAGAAATCCTTGAAATATTTGTAATAGGGGATTAATGTTATCGGGGCTACCTCCGAGTGGGACAGCCGGTATAAGCTTATAAAGTTGTTAAGTCCTTTTGATACACGGTGTAGTCTACTTTTGAAATTCAATAATTCGGCGTAAGTTTAATCAAAGTATGGCGTTTCCAGATCCGTGTCAAAAAAGATTGTTCATACAAGCACAGAACCAAAATACTAATAACTTCCTCTTTGCGAAGTACGTACAGTATACAAGCCATAAATATATTCCCTAGCGAAGTCACGTCAGTGTTTGTGTATAATTTCTTGGAAATAACAACATAATTGATTCAAATAAGGATGCAGAAGTTGAGTCCGTTCAAACATGGTCATGTAGGTAGGGGAGGGCCCTGTCTAATGTACGCCCTCACGGGGTGAAACCCTTCAATTGATTACAGCTACGTCACAAGCGGCTATATTGTAAGGAACATGCACTCTGCTTTTTGCTTCGGTGTACATTCATAACAGAGAATCACACGTCACGTATGTATAAAATTAGTTTACCAGCGCGATATGACGCATAGCCAACTCGCAAGGCAAGCGTGCTTCTTAATGAAAATGTATTGAAGGACACGCACCTTTTAGGGAGTGTGTTGAAGAACAGCCCAGTAGGCGTAATAGAAGGGAATCATTCAATTCATATATGAATGTCCAATGATAATTTACAAAAGATAGGATGAAAAAGCACCAAGGATGAAAACTGTAAGAAATCGTCAGATTAATAAACAAGTTAACTACTCGAAAAACATGGTCTGCCATGTATAGTAATAATAATAATAATCCGTGACGCCATAGCCCTTGAAGGACTCTGACCAACAGCCGGCTGCTGGCCTCTCGTTCACATGTGAGGTGAACGATCATCCAAACCTGCCATTTATAGCCATAATATAAACGTTGTATACACTGGTGTAGCTCAGGCGGCAGTAGAGTTTGACTACTGATCTCGAGTTGCAGTTGGTCTTGGTTTGGTTCCAGTTTGGCCTGTTTGCCTGATTTGGTTCTTCCTGAGGTTTTCCCAAACGTAAGGCAAATGTTAGGTAATCACTGGACGAATCCTCGGCCTTATCTCGCCCAATACCATCTCTCTATCATCAATTCCTTAGACGCTGAATAACAATACAGTTGATACAGCGTCGTCAAATAACCTAAAAAATACAGTATTATCATACTGGCGGATATCTGAGTTAAGATGAGATTTTCTGCCGACTACGTTACGTCTTTGGTAGCGGAAAGCGTTGTGCCGTTCCTGGTTAAGCAAATGCCGTTTTGTGGACATAATAAATTTGCACTTGCCTATTTCAAAGTTGAGTCTAGAAATACTGTCCCTCTGATAAGATACATGCCCCAGATCGTTTAAAAATGTTTGTGCGAGATCGTGCGTATTTGCTTCGTTTCCGCACAAAACCAATCCGCGGAAAGTCTAAAATTCCACATTCAATATTCCCAACCTAACACACATAACAATTTCCCTCTTCTTACCGCTTAAGTGACATATTGATTTTACTGCTTTAGGCTTTTAACATATTATTTTTAGAGACGTTCAATATAGTAACAATTATAAGTTGGAAACTTACCACTGCAATTTCACCTAAATTGCACTGTTAATTATTGTTTTTAAATATTTGCAAAAATTAAGTAAACTCTACAACTCCACTAAAGTTACTGCATTCGTGATGCAAGTAACATTAAGGAAGCCGTGAAAAAATCAACAAGATTCAAACTTGCCGATGTTATTACTGCAATATGTTATATAAATAATATTGTTAAAATATCAAAATGAAAAATAAATCATTACATAACCTTGCCGTTTGTTTTAAGTTCGCATTTATAGACTGGGGGAAAAAAAGACAGACGTATATCACGGCCTGCTGGAGTATAGTAAACACAGAAAACATTTTAAAGCAACAATGTTGAAGATAGATATTTTTGTTTTGCAAATTTGCCGTCATTGAACAGAAACCAAGATGGAGATTTCATTGCAAATAATTAGAAATTCCTTTTTCAGGTATGTAATAAACTATCTTCGCACAAAATAATGTACAATACACAAGCGGTATGTTTTCTTTCAATTCTCGGAAATTAAAAAAGCTCAACTACGTTTCGCTTTTTCAAACTTTTCCTCGAACATGAAAACTTCAACATACCGCTCTTGTAACGTATATTACTATTACTGTAGTAGCAACATGGCTCAATTTCCCATCCGGAAGTTTATAGTCACGGCAACACTTTCCTAAGCCCAACCAGAAATGTTAGAACTGAATTCAACATGTAGGCTCATCCCGTACTATTTTACTCCACAGAACCCGAGCCAACCTCCACTCCCTCCAGACGCATTGTCAATAGCAATAATTGATCAGTTCAGGCATTTCCAAAGCTGTCATATTATCGTAAAAATGCAGATCGTACACAATTCATAAGTGTGGAATATAAATTTAATTAGCCTACTGAATAAAATTGTTTAACCAATACTTTTTCATTCGAACCTCACTTTAAAAAGTCTTAATTTCTACTCAAAACCCTCCAAATTTCTGTATAAAAAAAATTCAGATTTCCCGCCGACCTCTTCAATTTTACCTCAGTGAGAAATCGAAAACTGTCAGACTTAGAAGCAAACGTTCTAATGGGGGCAGATAAAAAAGTTATTTTTTTCTTTCACCATATTAATAATGTCAAAAGAAGTGCTTATACAAATTTTGGCCACTCGACCGCAATTACGAGGCCCGTAAAAAAACAAGTTCGCCAGGGGCCATTGACAGAAAGAAAACACAATTTCATTGAAAAAAATTACTGAAACAGACACAGCAATTGTTGAGCTATTTTTCAACATATTCCCCATAAGAATTGAGACATATGACCATGGGTGGGCAGCTCGTGCTCTCAAACTGTGAACAAACTCAGTCAGGTAGAACGAACTCTGTGCTAGCTGCAGTGTACGAGGCCTTGCAACACGAGTGGTTGTTGGTTCGCTTGCGTCTACAGTGATTGGCGGCTTGTAACTGCAGCGGCTGCCTCGGTGTGTGCTTTTTTTGTGCCAAGGTTTTTAGCGCCTTGGGAATACGAGTTGCCCACCCATGCATATGACGGTAGGAGACACTATGGTCCAGCACTGCGACCTGTTACGATCTATAGCGCTAACCCTCAAGCTAGGCGCATTCCCAAACCCACACCGGTTGACTACACTAAGGTTCGCTGCGTACCCAGGTTTCGAGGCTGATAAAATAAATAAATTCAAGTATATTAAATATTTCGAAATACATATCATGTCTTCCATACTTCGTATTATTATAAAGTAAAAAAACGGTCGACGTGCTATCCTTAATTATCAGAAGGCACTAAGAAATCTAATGACCAACTTGAAAATAGGTCCAAGCATTCCGAACACGCACTGCACGTCTGCATCTTCGATCTGCATAATATGTTGATTGAATGCAAGTTGTACGACTAATAATATTAATTCCTAGCCGTGATGAGTCTGCATTCCGAAGTCCTGAGTTCAGTGTATGGGTTAATTACCTACGTAGTCATTATTAGAGGCATTCTCGGGGCTTCTCTCCTTCCAGTATAATGGCAGAATAGCTCTATATTAGCTCTACGTCTCAGAATAAAATTTAATTTGCATTGTAATCTTGCAGAAAAGACAAAAAGAATTGGTCTTTTTCTTCTTCAACCATCGGACTGGATGTCCGATATGACTTCTAATTCTTTCGGTCTTCTTATTTTTGGCCAGAAGTGCGTGATGTATAATTTCTACTTATGACGTTCGTTTATTACCTCTATGTGAGTTAGCCAGAGAGAGCGGTGTTCGTCAGTGTTCTTAGCAGTTCCTAGGTCCTACAGGTCTGGGTACTAAACCCCTTTTCAGTTTGGTTGATAGGCTTTCCCCTCTACTCACACTCCCTACCATCAGTGAAGGGGAAGATGCTACTGTTCATCTTACAAACGTTCGACTAATTGACTTTCTACATAGTGAGAAATTTTATTTCTGAAAGTGTTTACCGGTACCCTATATTTCAAAAGTCCGTAGTAAGCGTTTATATTGAATTTTATTGCTGTTTATATTTATTGGAACATTAAAAGCTACTGAGAGCAGAAGATAAATGTTTTCTCCACCGCTAATTGCTACTCTACAGCATACACAATGGGACAATCTGCACTGTGTCGCTCCCCCTGACTTCATAATACAAACTATCATTCCTAAATGTAATTAATTATTAGTTGAAAATATTGTAAGAATTACACAAAAATATACTCTAACATGTAATTGTCAAACATCTGTGACACTATATTTTATATTGCTCTGAGTCCATTGTTCAGTTTGGATCTAATGCAGGGTTTAAACTAGGAAATAAATATTGTCGCAAAAATGTGTAATGCTTGTGCAATATTATAAATAATTGAAGAGTCCACTGCAAGAATGATGGATGTCACTTTCTTGTCGAAAATGAACCAAGACTGTCAATGCATAGCTTAAGACATATAAAATGTACATAGAGAGTTATGTGGCATTAACACTGATAGTCATTGTCCAGTAATGATCGAAAAATCACAGTTAAGCCCACGACCCCTTTCCACTTTTCCCCTACTAGCTCACCACACACTCTACGTGATAGGCTAGTGTTGTGTCGAATGCACATTTCATGTGGGTGGGGATAACTTCCCCTACTGGCGTTCGCCGTATTACGTTTTCGCCTTCATATTCACTTATGTACCTTATTTAATATTTTATTTGCTAGTGTGTACAGCTTGGGGGGTGCAGGTATAAGAAGTATCAGCTACTAGTCTGTTACTGACGGACTCAGGACAAGTAGAAGGGGAAAGAAATGCCTTCACATCCTCTCAACTTGTATGAAATGTCATTTAATAACTCAATCGAGTCACTGCAGACTAACTAAGGCAGGTATGCTCATTCTCTGACTCCCGATTACGTTCTGTAATCACAACCTTCCAATGTAGAGCGTGCTGTTCCCCGTTCGAAGCTCGACGGATGACTGCGAAAGGCAGTTCAAGTACTTAGTAAACGCACAAACAGTGCGGCACAATGACACATGTCAAAACCTTCTGTAAGCAAACGATCATTCCGTACAGTGGGAGGAAGACTATTTTGTTGTGCGTTCGGTGAAAACTTAAAGTGTTTACTATATTGTAAGGTACTGTCAGAATATACTGAGGAACATAAAACTACATTATAGGCTCTGCCACTCAGATCATGCCGTAGTGACAGGGAAGCTGTTTTCGGTAATAGGCTAAGTTTCATATACCAACGTTATTATTATTATTATTATTATTATTATTATTATTGTTGTTGTTGTTGTGATTTTATTCCAGCAGTAATACATGTTTTGATAAAATAATTTTTCATGTGTGCAACATGCACTACAGCTTCAAGAATTGAAAGCACTTCATGAAAGTCCAAACATTGAAGAGAGTCGAACAATTCAGAGTCTATGTTTAGGAGCAAGTTATGTAGTATGTTGGGAATTAGTTAAGGCACTAAAACCTTCACGGATGGTGAACTTGTAAAGAGATGTATGGTGCCTGAACAAAATATAGTTAATTATATCTCTGTAGCCTACTGGAACAGCTCACAGAACATAGATTTAGTGATTTTGAACATATGGAGAGTGATATTAATCTTTTTGTTAACCCTTTCACAGTAAATTTAGTACAGTCCGTGAGAGTGCAGTTCCAGGACGAGTTAATAGAATTATTTTAAAAAATGAACAAAACGAAATACGCCAAGATGAGCTTATTCGCTGCCACTATGTTAGCTACCTTTGTCTCGACATATGTGTGCGAACAGTTATTTTCGAGAATGAAGGTTCCTAATTCGAAACACAGGTCCCGATTAACAGATGAGCATCTTTTGAGCCAGCTGCGCATTGCAGTAAATTCGCTGGAAATAGATTTCCGATTAATTGCAGAAAATAATGCACGTGTTGAATAGACCGCAATGTATGGCGGGATATGGTATAATAATAGGGCATAACTGTATTAAATATAATTGATAATGTAATAACTGAATATTGCAGTGTATACTCTTTCCTTTTTCAAATTCAGTTTATTATCCGTATTTGTAAGAGTGTAAGAACTATGCCACGGGCGGTGCTGCAATGTAGTTGCGGAGCCCAGTCCGTACACAGTGTGAGTTATGCAGTGCAGCATCATCCGTGTAATCGGTACTTTTACAATTTTGAGCATACCTGAACTAAGGCATCATAGCTTTTACGAACTTTCGCCTCTCGCTGGTTGACTGAAATCCACCACTGATGCACAGTGCCTTACTGTTTGTACATAAGGCGGTGTAAGCAAAAGGACATGGGCGGAGGTTTCTGAGTTCTTTGTGCCCAGGGCTGTCCTATTTTGTATTGTCTGCTATATTTCTAACATTTCTCTTTACTTTCAGTGCTGGCGATGATAAAATGAGTATGAATATGGAAGGATGACTGTGAATAACTCTAACACGCCATTTTGTATCAAATTCGAGCCAAAGTCTTCGGAATGGAAATCCTCTCCACATATCATTTCACTAAACATGTGGACTGGGTATATAATTCTCTAGACTGCATCATTCGATGGAGAAGTAGTTGTTCGTTTCGACTGTAATAATCGATCACGTGACGAGTGACAATATTTTTCCGGTAAAATAGTAATCTCCTCTTCTACTCTTGACGTGAATTAATACTCGCAGATCTCTTGAACCGACAAAAATTCAAACAGTACATCCATAATAATTGTCAAGAGGATGTGACGTCACAGGATTCATGAATGAGGAACGGCTCCAATAGGCTTGTGCAGTTATTAAAAATTGTAACTCCTGATGCATGCGTTCAATGCTGAATTTAGCATGCTTGTTTGAAGAAAATGAAACGGGGAGTGCGGCTCAGTAAAACATTTCAACGTTACTCTTATGCGAAAGATTTTTTATTGGTGCCGGAAATTACCATATCCTGAGTTTAATTGTTCCTCTTTGAGTTCTGGTTGTAAGCAGTCTTTATTGCACGCCGGAAATCGGGTAACAAAGGAACGTTTACTTCGCTTCAGTTCGTAAATTGAACGGACTCAAGTTGATTGAATGGACAGCGTTAGAGTAGTCTAACAGTTTTAATTTGTTTTTGTAAACTTATCCTTAAACTCTACTCCCTAAGAGATCTCGTTCGAGTTATGAAAGGTATAAAGTATTTTAAACAAAATTTATTCCCTTCATTAGGGATGATGATGATGATGATGATGATTATTATTATTATTATTATTATTATTATTAATTCCTATTAATTTATTATTATTATTATTATTATTATTATTATCATTATTATTATTACTGCTAAAGGAACAATCTAATGTCAAATTGTTTTGTTGCTATGTAGTTTATCCCTATTAGTATAAACATAGACATAGACATAGACATAGACACAGATACAGCAGCTACAGGGTTGCCATTGTCAGCGGTTTCCCGCTAACAAGCAAACATTCTGATGGGGGCAGATAATAATAATAATCCATGGCGCTATAGCTCGTGAAGGGCCTAGACCGACCAGCCGGCTGCTGGCCTCACGCCCATATGCCGAAGCAGAGGTGGACGATCATCCAACCAGAATGATGGTATCGTGTGGTTAGGATGATGATTCCCCCAGCCGTTATAGCTGGTATTCGCAACCAGATTTCGCTACCTATCTTAGCTCCCTAAATGCATCACGATGCTGGGTGGGCACCAGTCCCATACACTGGCCGAAATTTCATGAGAAAATTACTTCCCCCATGAGGACTCGAACCAGCTCGCATTCCGTAACATGAATCCTAGGCAGGATGCCTTAGACCACGACGCCACGGCGCGGGACGATGGGGGCAGATGAAAAAGTTAAATTTTTTTCTTCAACCGTGTTAATAATGTCAAAAGAAATGCTTACACAAATTCTGACTACTCAACCGCAATTACGAGGCCGTCCAGAAAGCGATTTTCCTTGGGGTCTTGCATGGAAAGATTTATTGAAACAGATACAGCAATTGTTGCGCTATTTTTCAACATATCTCCCACTGGAATTGAGACATTTGTCATACCATAGGATCAATGTTCTTATCCTTGTGTCGTAGAAGTCAGCCGCCTGGGATCGGAACCAGCGTTTGACAGCCGTCTGCACCTCTCTGTCGATCCCATGATATGACAAATATTCTATTCCAGTCCATTCAGTTAAGGAGGGAGGTACACCACTGACGTGCAAAAATTTAGTGAAATTCATTTTTTATAGCTCACCTACTATACAAGCTAAATGAACAAAACTTTTCATGCTTGATATACAATAATAATAATAATAATAATAATAATAATAATAATAATAATAATAATAATAATAATAATAATAATAATAATAATAATAATAATCCGTGACGCTACAGCCCATGAAGGATCCAAACCGACTAGCCGGCTGCTGATCTCACGCCCACATGCCGAAGCAGAGGTGGACGATCATCCTATGAGAATGGAGGTATCGTGTGGTTAGCACAATTATTATCCCAGCTGTTACAGCTGGCTTTCGCAACCGGATTTCGCTACCTATCGTAGCTCCCCAAGTGTATCACGATGCTGGGTGGGCACCAGTCCCATACACTGGCCGAAATTTCATGAGAAAATTTCTTCCCTCATAATATACATACAATACACTTTATAAAAAATTCAAAATATTAAAAAGGTTAATAATTACCTGTAAAATATCAAATTTGCATAAGTATTTTTACAACCGTGAAGCATTTACATAATAAAACCTACAATATATATTTTTTATAAAAAAAAGCCGCTCTAAATAAGGGTTCGAATAGATCGGCCTACTAATCAATTCATAAAGAATAATCATGAAAACCAATTGTGTGACAATTTGAAAGGAAAAAGAAAACATTAGGATAAATGATATGAAACATAGGAAATCATTTACAATAAAAGTTTGTTGGGTACAAATGATTACTAATTATATCTAAGGATGATTTTAACACATGAGATCCTATGGCATCAATCGTTGCATCAGAAATTTGAAATTGTTTAAGTTGATTTAAAGTTTCTCGTGGGAATTTGCACGATTCTTTTACAGAAATATTCTAAATACCTACATCAAAAACATAATCTAGGATCTGTCACCTGATCCTTTAGGATTTTTTTTTTTTTTTTTAATCAAACATTTTAGAAAATTTAATATTGAAGCTAACGATTAAGAAAAAAAATATTTCTTGAAGGAATAGATAAAAGTTCCTAGACTATGTTGTTGATGTAAATATTTAGAATATTTCTGTAAAAGAATCATGTAGATATTTAACTAAATGTATATTTTATTATGTAAATGCTTTTATGGTCGTAAAAAGATATTCAAATTTTATTTATTTTAAAGGCAATTATTAGCTATTTTAATATTCTTAATGTGTGTGTGTATCCAATACCCACCCACTTCACTTGCGTGGTTCGGGTTCCGTATACTGCGGATAGATGACAGAACTGTGATCCATTTTCTAGTTGTACACCACTTCGGCGGGTTACACTGTACATGATGTGTATCTGTGGAGAGTTATGTCGTGTACTTGGGTGAGTGTATGTGTAAGTGTAGTGTCTGGAATGAGTGATGACGATGATCAGGAAGAGAGAAGGGGAAACCCGGTGCCGGCACGTAGCCTACTCCTGTCGAATAGCACCAAGGGGGCCGCCAGGCTTAACGTCCCCATCCGACGGACGAATCACTATCAACAGTGACATATGCCTTCCCTTCATATGCACTGCGTAGAGATTTGGGATTTAACCCAGGCATATTGGTGCACAATCTAGTGATTAGAGTTGTGCACCGCCATCTCTCCTAGTCCCGAGGTAAATATTTTACATGAAAATTTCTGATCCCGCCGAGAATCGAATCCGGGCCGGCTAGTCTGGAGGCAGACACGCTACCATAGAGCTAACTCGGCGGACATATTCTTAATGTAGGCTATGTATATTACGCATGAAAAGTTGTGTTCATTCAGCTTTTGTAGTAGCTGAGATATAAAAAAAAATAATACATTTCACTCAATTTCTGCAGGCTAATGGTGTATCTTTGCCCTTGAATTGACAGTTCCGTTTGACAAGAGAGAAGTGTAGTAATCAAAATGGGGCATTACCAGCTATTGAACAATGTTCCTTTTTATGGAAAGAGGGAGACAATTTCGCAAATGATTTAGAGCATACCTGCATAAACAGCGCTCCTTCGGAGTGGGAGAGCTGTGTTTACCGCTCGCCGAAACGGAGAGGAAGATACGTCAGAATGACATAGACTTACTATAGGTAGAGGAGAGGGGAAACGACCACTAAGCTGTCTAGTGGAGTGCGGTGTGTAGGCCTATTCTCAGTAACTGTTTCACGTTGCTTACCTACTGCTACAGTATAGTATGGAGGAATCTAAAATACGTGGAACATAACATTTAACGATTTACAGCTCGAACTTATTGATCTTCAATGTGATCTAAGGGCTAAAGATCATTTGAATAATACTACTAGCCTGGTTGAGTTTTACAAGACTAAACATTAGCAATAATATCCACGACTACACAGGCTGGCTGTGAAAATGATTGCTATGTTTGGCTCAACATTTATATTTGTGAGCAACTATTTTCTATAATCAACTTTAATAAAGGCAGACATCGAACATCTGTAACTGATGTTTCATTACGATCAGTAGACTACTGTTCCTTTCAGCTGCCAACAGCATAAAACCTCGTTTTCATGTACTGATAAATGAAAATATAACAAAATGATATTGTACATTCAAGTAGCTATAGAATTTCTATTATTTCTGTAAAATAAATATTTCTTTATTAAATAATAATAGTCCAAGATAGTTTTGCAAACACTGAACGGGAATTCATTTCATAAACACTCGTAATAGTACTTCCTTTTGTGTGTATATTGTACGAGTCACCCCTTCTTCTAGTCCACCCTTATACAGAGCGCAGCTAATATCTACATTCCGCTCATGAGCTGTGAGCCGGCTCGGAGAGCGCAAACCTTGTGCAGGCCTGATTTAGAGAGTAAAGCAATGAAAGTACAGGGACATCATTTTATTTTTACTTGCATTTTTATTGTACCTGCATTTCTGAATGTACTTCACTCTCACCCCTTCAGTAATGTCCTTGCTCCCGTCAGACACACAAACTTACGGCCGCTGTTGCATTCGAAGTCTTCAAGCAGTGAAGTAAACACTGCAGTGTATAGTGTGTTTCATAAATATGATTGCGTTTTCTATAGAAGAAAGAACCTATATTAATAATATCGTACTAAAAAATTATATTCAAGAAACGATAAATTCAATTTCAGAGAATATGCTTCAAAATGTTTTTAATAATATCCATACTGAATTGAAGCCTGCATTGTAATGAACGGCAACCATTTTCAGCAACTTGTTTAAAAATTCAGATTAGCTTATTTTGAATTGAGGTGGCTAGAAGCAAAGGAATGTTAGTGACATTTGTAATAACATGAGTTAAGTGCATCCAGTGTAAGCAAAAGTATCTAAAATTTTAGTGGCAAAGGGATATTTTAATCGCATCACACATTAAAATTTAAATAAAAAATTTCACCGATTTTACGAAAGCTTAAATATTTAAACCCCATTTTCTCAAAAGTAACTTAAGTACACTTACAGCCCTTTTCTTATAACCCCCTCAATTTAAATGCACTCTCTATATTGTATGATAACATCAATAATTAATATGCTAAATAAAGTAGACATTACATAACGAACATAACCGCCAGAAAAGTTGAGTTTTTGAAAAAAAAAATGTTACTACTCTACTGTATTTTGATAAATTCCGTAAAAGTGATGATCAAACTGAAAATCGTAATATCGTATTTCCCTACAACATAAATGGATACACTACTTTTCTCTCCTCCTATACCTAGTAAAATGATTTGTTTATATATTGCACTAGTAACATCAAACTCCTGTAATGGAAGGGGGCAACAGTGTTTCCGAGTATAGCCAGGTTAATGTTAAAAATGTTGGTAAAAATAAAGTGATGTCCCTGTACTTCCTTACAGATGTGAGTTACTTGACTATTCCAATTTAGATCTCTGTCCATTAATGATCGAAGATTTTTTTACAGTGTCACTATACTTAATAAACGAGCCACTTGTTGGCAGTCGTGGTATTCAATGAAATACATGTTTTCAGCTTCGCTCATACAGAGTCTATATGAAAACCGCATAATAACGAAGTTGACTCATGCACTAAAAGTTACAATGGAACAATGTGAAGTGGCAGCTACTATGTTAAAACATCTCGTTCCTGGTCTAAGAATGGACTAAGCATGTGCTGCAATCAGTTTCACGACTGATGGAACGTGCTCGACCGCGCAATAACAGAACTTGGAAACTCAGAGCATTACTGCACATGGTGTCCGTCAATAACCTGCAACAATAGCGTGCATTATTCGACACGTACAGGACATGCAGCAGTTCATACACAGACACATATATCATGGGTAAGTACGTAAGCTAGGAATAACATGTCTATTTTTTGTTACTTTGCTGTTCACTTATTTAAACAACTTGCTTATTAACGACATTTTTATAAGCCATCAAGCGGAGCTACTGACCTCATTCAGTGACTCATTGAATGCATGTACGAAAGTAAACAAAATTTCAGCTATGCATCATAAATTGTGGCTGCACGCTCATTTCCTCTGGAGCAGTTTGAAGACCTCAGAGCAAGGAGCTTTTTCACTGATGTTTCTGTTTTAAATATTCAGCTAGTAAGTGAAACAAAGAACGACTGTGATGCTGAAAGTTAAAGACTGGTCGAATAATCTCATTTTCCCTTAATTCTCAATCATTCTCTGCCCACGGTTGGTTTTTCCGAGGTGTCTTCCAACCATAAATATTTATTGTATTTATAGTATTTATCTGATACATGTAGCCTATAAGATAAAACATTGTAATAAATATAAATAGATCACGTTCTTAATTAATAACAGTGCATACCTCCAATAAATGATTTCTTAGCATCGCCACAGATACACTAGATTGTAGCCTACTTGTCACTATCTCTGTCACTAGAGAGTTCTTGAAATTTATATTTTCCCCGCCATTCATAAAATATTTTGGTATGATACCTCTTGCACAAAAGGGGAGATCTTTAACTGAAACTTGATTAATATATTTCAGTATTATTTGTATTTATCCTGGTAATAATGAACAGTTTGACTCGTAGACATTTTGTTTTTCAGCATTAACTTCCCATGATTGTATGAGAAGATTCGAAGAGAACGGCAGTTACGTAGACCTTCGGCTCCCCCCTTCTACCTATAATGCATAGCACAATGTCAATACGGCGGTTGCTGTCGTCTGCGACAGTATATGCTTATTGAAATTGTGTTAACTCTCGCTAAGTGGTTTTATATTTTATTTTATCTGTCTTAGTATTTATTTTATTATTGTAAATATTTTTGTTTTATTACTATTATTATTATTATTATTATTATTATTATTATTATTATTATTAATGAATTAATATGTATTACTATCTTTGCATCATCTCCGTCACGGTTATTCAATTATTATTATTATTATTATTATTATTATTATTATCATCATCAACATTATTATTGATCTCTGTAAAATTTATGTAGACTACTGGACTGTACCCGAGCACGAGCATATGCTCATTTTGGGTATCAATTCATATGCATCATTTCAAATGTAAATTGTGAATAAATTAGAATTGGAATTCATTAATAAAGCGAGTGTCAGGTAATCAATAGCGAATTCTCGGCTTCATCTCGCCAAATACACTGCTCTGAAATATCCTAGTAGTTGATACAGCGTCGTTAAATAACCAATTAAAAGTAGGCCTTCAGTAAATTGTAGTCTATAGTTAACAAGTATAATTCAAGAAGCACATGTACTGAATTTCTACATAAAACAAATTCTTCATGAAAATATGACCGTAGTCCAAAATTAAGCCAACTATGCTCTAGTCTACAGAGTCGTTTCTAATCTCTGATTATGAATTTGATGACATCATGTGCATCAGAAGTCACACGGCAACTGAACTGTGGCGCGAGGTGACAGACCAGTAGTGAGTGATCTCATAGTCAGAGTGCACGGTGACTCACAGCAGACATTCCCAAGAAAATCGTGCCTTTTTGGGAGGGGTACATTACAATCCTTTCCAATGCCAAGTACAGTTAAGTGAAAATAAAAGAAGCCTGCAATAAACGAGGTTTCGTTATTTCCAAGAAAGGCATCTTCTGGTACTTAATAAGATTGGTAAAGCTCGAATGGAATTAATTTGTATCATGTCGTGGGGTGAGGCGACTTGTGACGGGGGTGGATTTGCTTGCTTTTTCCACTCTGGAATTAATCCCGTCCGAGCTTGGCCAGTTTTATTAGGTACACACAAGATGTCTTTCTTAGAAATAACGAAATTACGTTTTTTGCAGGCTCCTATGATTGTCACGTAACTGTACTTGGCATCGGAAAGGGTTGTTATGTGCCCCTCCCAAAAAGGCTCGATTTTCTTGGGCATTGCTACTGTGATACACCGTGCACTCTGATTATGAAAATATCACTCACTACTGATCTGTAACCTCTCGCAGCAATTCTGCTGTCGCGTCGGTGTGATTCCTGACGCACATGATGTCATTCAAATTCGTTATCAGAGATCGGAAACAACCCTCTGTAGAATGAAGAAATTATAATATTATGAATTTATATAATTTATAAACTTTTAATTTAAAATAATCTATTGCTTTATCATATAATAGAGTGGCATCCGTGACTTACAGGATGTTCGAACCAATCAACTGTTGGCATAGTAAGCCTTTGTCTGTTATTACCAGGCTTCCGCCTAGGGACACAGAATAACCAGTATAAGGTTTAGAGTACACGAAGTATAAATGACGTCATGACCTGTGTGGGGTGACTGCAACAGCACAGGTGGGTCCGTAATGTGCATTACCGTTGTGTGTAGACCTATTGCTGCTTGGCTGCGGTACGTGTAACAGACTTCGGCGTATGGACACCTGATTGAAGGTTACAACTCACGTTAATACATTTATTATCTATACTAGGAATGTACTGTATATACTGCATCTGTACAGGATGAAATATATTTTGTGCCGTACTGTGACGGACTGTTTACATGTTGAGGCACGAAGTAACGGCGTCCTCCATCTCACACTCCACTTGACCAACACAACACTATCGATCGTGCGTTCTGAACTTCATGCGTTTCTGTGCCCAGGACCGAAGCCTGGTTATTACATTTCATAAGGTTGCGCAGCAAGTGTTTCAGAATGCATTAATCTTACTGCATTTCTCAAAATTGGAAATTGTTGTGTAACTAGGCTATTTGAAAGAATTCCCATGTGCATGTGAAGTTTTCTTATTAAAAATTACACAGAAATTATATCTGTAATTCCGTATGATTTCGTTCTTCATTGATTAGCATTGAAATTCGCAAACTTAAGGCTTTACAGTAAAATACATACATCAAACAGCAAACGGGAAAACTTCACTGATACATGCACAACTACACACATACACACACGCACACACACGTACGTACGAACACATAATTTTGCTATCTGTAATACATTTCAAAGTTTTACGACGACTAGGTTACAGGAAGTTTATTATGTCTATGTTACGAAAAGTTCTCACTTATACCGACAAATTATAATTCAACGACGATATTATCTTCGTTAATTTTCTACAAAGCAACTTTGTGTAGAGTAAAATATATTATCTAGTCATAAAGACACAACGCAGTTGGGAGGAAAGCCACTCCATTCCAACACACTGGCAGTTGGACAGAATACCGGCGTATTTTGTGTCACTTCTAATGAAAGCTGCGGGAACATCGAGACATTTCGTTTTAATGAACGCGGAGGATTCTTCGCAAGATTTATAATCGCGACAGAAAATTACGCAATTCCACAAAGGACTCTGAAAGAAAACTTAATGCGGAGGCCATATAAAATCCAGCTCTGAATCAAGAATGCAGAACATATCCTACAGGATGTTAAAAATCTAGACTTTTCATAGATTTACTTTGACGGTAAAATTACATCACAAATTATAAAATCAGAAGCAGGAATTAGTTTTTCAGAACTGAAAGCACGATGAAATAAAATTGTATTACTACAGGATTTTCGCATTTAATATAATATAATATAATATAATATAATATAATATAATATAATATAATATAATATAATATAATATAATATAATATAATATAATATAATATAATATAATATAATATAATATCTATACTAATAATAAATCTGTAGCCGAAATTTTTCTGGTAATTTTCGATTTTCCAAAAATAATTGGTCCTAACATATATAATTAACCACCCTGAAACCGAAAATCGCTTTTTTGACATTTTTGTTTGTATGTCTGTCTGTCTGTATGTGTGTTACCTTTTCACGCGATAATGGCTTAACGGATTTCAATGAAAATTGGAATATAAATTAAGTTCGTTGTATCTTACATTTTAGGCTATATGGCATTCAAAATACATGATTTAAAAGGGGGGTTATAAGGGGGCCTGAATTAAATAAATCGAAATATCTCGCTTATTATTGATTTTTGTGAAAAATATTACATAACAAAAGTTTCTTCAAAAATAATTTGCGATAAGTTTTATTCCTTGAAAAATTTTGATAGGACTAATATTTAATGAGATAAATGAGTTTTAAAATTAAAATAACTGCCATCTAAGGCCGTGTAATGGATTAAAAAACAAATGACTTCGTCTATAAGGGGCCTTGGACAGCAACAATCGAACGAAAGCTATGAAAGATAGCCTACAGAGAATGTTTCTGTGTTTGTATGAAGCTGAGAGGATAAAAAGAAGTATGAAGTAATATCGGAAGCTAAATTAACCGATTTGTATAATTAATTATTATTTCACCATTGGAAAGTGTAGTTTCTCTAGATGGACATAATGCTATAATGTTATTACAGTAACTTCTGATATAATATAATATAATTTAATATAAAATGTAATGTAATGTAATATTATATAATATAATTTAAGTTATTTGAAGGGTTCAGAACCATAGTGAGCCAAGCGCCATTTACTGAATACGTAGAAAACAAGGGTTAAAATTAAGTTATTACCATAATTCAATGGAAACCTATAACAAGTAAAATAAAATATACACATTAAATCTAAATGATGTCAATCTTCATTAAACTATGGTTGCATGTAATAAAAATTAAGAAACATGTTAAAGGAATTGTCATTGCACCAAATGAGTGTCTCTGGACCAAAATGATCGCATTTTAATTATTTGGATGCAATTTAAATTAAGTAATATATTAAACGATTTATCCTTCTATCAAACACGAATGTTCCCTGGATCAAATGTAATTACTTTATATTTATTTCTAACGGGTGCAGCGGAGCGCACGGGTACGGCTAGTAATATAATATAATATAATATAATATAATATAATATAATATAATATAATATAATATAATATAATATAATATAATCTGTTTCAATGAAACGTACAGCAGAGTCCGTATAGGCCAGCTTCTGTCTGAAGCTATTCCAATTCACTGCTGGCTAAAGCAAGGAGATGCACTATCATCTTTACTTTTTTAACTTTGCTCTAGAATATGCCATTAGGAAAGTTCAGGATAACAAAGAGGGTTTAGATTTGAACGGGTTACATCAGCTGCTTGTCTATGAGGATGACATGAATATGTTAGGAGAAAATCCACAAACGATTAGGGAAAACAAGGAAATTTTACTTGAAGCAAGTAAAGCGATATGTGTGGAAGTAAACCCTGGAAAGACGAAGTATGTGATTATGTGTCGTGACCAGAATATTGTACGAAATGGAAATATAAATTAGAGATTTATCTTTCGAAGAGGTGGAAAAATTCAATTATCTTGAAGCAACAGTAACAAATATAAATGACACTCGGGAGGAAATTAAACACAGAATAAATATGGGAAATGCCTGTTATTATTCGGTTGAGAAGCTTTTATCATCCAGTCTGCTGTCAAAAAATCTGGAAGTTAGAATTTATAAAACAGTTATATTACCGGTTCTTCTGTATGGTTGTGAAACTTGGACTCTCACTCTGAGAGAGGAACATAAGTTAAGGGTGTTTCAGAATAAGGTGCTTAGGAAAATATTTGGGGCTAAGAGGGATGAAGTAACAGGAGAATGGAGAAAGTTGCACAACGCAGAACTGCACGCATCGTATTCTTCACCTGACATAATTAGGAACATTAGATCCAGACGTTTGAGATGGGCAGGGTATGTAGCACGTATGGGCGAAAAATACATATAGAGTGTTAATTGGGAGACCGGAAGGAAAAAGACCTTTGGGAGGCCGAGACGTAGATGGGAGGATAATATTAAAGTGTATTTGAGGGAGGTGGGATATGATGATAGAGACTGGATTAATCTTGCACAGGATAGGGACCGATGGCGGGCTTATGTGAGGGCGGTTATGAACCTGCGGGTTCCTTAAAAGCCATTTGTAAGTAGGTAAGTAAGTATAATATATTTTATCCGAAAAGTCTGTATTTTCTCTTACACTTTCGCATTCGGCTTTTATCTTGCGTGTGACATAGCTCTCCAGTTATCCTTCAGGAGAGAGTCACAGAACCACAAAACCAATTATAAAAGAGAGCAAAAGGAAGATTAAATCGGAAGGAGGTTTGTGGGAAAGCTTAGTGGTAGGGATTGAAGCGGATAATCTCTGCGGAGGAACAATCATATACTATTACTTAGCGTGTTCCACTCCGTCGCAATAAGAGGGCGGTAGGGAAGAAGCTTCAGAAAAATGTTCTTTGTTCTCTAGGAGTAGGTAGGTCTTGATTTTACGTTTGAATACTTAAAACATGAGCAGATTTCAAAAATGCACTTCAGCCTCAACACATCTATTGGTAAGCTTGTGACTTGCACTTCTATGATCTGCAATCATACGCCCTCATAATGGACTAAACCAGGGACGGGCGTTCGTGACCATTTACATCGCGTGTATTCAGTGCTTTCACTTGTATGCACTGTTTTGAAGGTTGCCTAATCTCTAGGCGCCCTTGACATTATCTCGTTGATGTCAGTAATCGACAAACATCGATCGCAGTGCTTAAAAAGAGAACAAAAATCGTACACTAATCAATGTTTGTATGCCAATTACAGAGCTATCGGAGTTGGTACAATGTCGTAAAATAAACAAAACCAATCGATTTCATAAACGAGGAAGAACTTTGAAATCAACTTCAAACTACAGTACTTGCAGATTAGAGAGCTCCAGGATAGGGCTTACAACCGGTTTTCATTCGGTCAGAGAGCATCCGACCGAATGTTCGAATTTCAACCGGTTGCCCCTGATGTTTTGCAGGGGAGTAACAATTGAAGGAAATTTAAAAAACGTATTTGCTTAATATAGACTTACAATTGATTGCATAATGTATTACATTTATCTTCATAACATATATAGATGAACAAATGGACACCCGTAACAACAAAGGAACTAAGTGTAATGCATAATATGAAATCTGGTGTGTAAAGAAATGCAAGAATATAGGCCTAATAAATTACAATTACTTACTAAATAGAAGAGAAAATAAGTACATAATTCTTTAGTAACGTTTATACTTCAAACTCAAAACGCATACTACCTCTAAAACAGTAGTTGTTAATGCCTTTTCATTACTCTAAGCAGATGTATTACTTCATTAATAAATCATTTTTAAGAAGATAAAATGCTTTGCTCTTGACGATACCAACTGGTATGAATGAATAAACTAATAAATGAATCAATGAATTAACCAATCAGTGAATCACTGAATCAGTCAATGAATTCATGGATGAATGAATCAATGAGTCGATGGATGGATGGATGGATGGATGGTTAGATGGATCGATGGATGATTAATTGATTGATTGCAGTGAGAGAAGAAGAATTATCAATTAAATAGTAGGCCTAGGCGATAATAATCGCGTCCTTGCAAGAGGTCTTGTAACTCCTGCATGGCTCAATACGGCCTGCAGTGTTGCCAACACATAAATTGTATCCCAGTCAGTCTATCACCTGGAAATCCGTCAGAATCCGTCAAAATTAAAAAAAAGTAAGATCCACTCAATATATCTATATACAAATAAAAGCAAATATTAATGCAACTTCCGTAACAATCTTGATTAAAATAATAATAATTCATCCACATCATCTGCCTGTACTTCTGCAGTTGATGAGTTTGTTGGTCTACGCTCCCCCCAAAATTAAACAATTACAAATGACAGCAGCTAAAAAAGTCAATGGACGATGTAAATGGTAATTTCCGCCAGAAAATCCGTCACCAGTTGAAGCCATTCTTTTCCCGTCTGCTACATTGAAATTCCGTCAATTTTGACGGGATTTCCGTCCAGTTGGCAACACCGAATTGGTCTGCCTTTGCCTCACACCCACAAAGAGTGAGAAACGACTCGAATATTAGTTAAACCGAACCAGAGATACTCCGCGGGACGGAAGAGTTTTGCATACTGACTACAGCGCCAGACGTGCAATAGCAATATGTGTGTGTGTGTGTCTAATGCTCTGGATTTAACAATGAAGTCATCATCCTTCTTGCTTCCCAATATTTTGATGGAAGGTCCACAAATGTCCTAAGAGTTTAAAAATTAGCCAGGTGCTCCATCTCCATGTCCTCTTCTCTGGTGCACAGTAAGCTTTTAGGTGAATTCAGTACTCCAATACGATGGAGGTGTTTACTGAGACAATCATGACCAGTAATCAATCTAAACATGGCCACAGCAGATTTTCGAGGTAGATCAGGAATTAGTTTTGGATCTTTGAATGATTCTTTCCATTTTGAATTTTGATGTTTTGCCTGTTCGCTGTTACTTATTCTTTTTATGACTCGTTTTATTGATTCTTATGGGAACTTGAAATTTGTTTTTAAGTTGATTTTAGTTCCTTTCTTTGCTAACATATCTGCTTTCTCGTTACCGTTCAGTCCACAGTGGGCCGGGATCCATTGGAAGACAACTTTTTTATTTAGCATTTGAATTTGTTTTACCATGCATTGAATTTATTTTACTTTTTCCATTTTAGGGGATGTAGTTGAGCTGATGGACTGGATTGCAGCTTTGGAGTCAGACAGGATGACTATGTTTTTGCATTGGTTTAGCCAAACAAATACATTTTGAAGTGATGTATAAATGGCTTCAACTTCGCCATCAAAATTTGTTGTGTACTTGCCAACATTTTTATAAAGAGAAAAGTATTGACAAGTAGCTCCTGCTCCAGCTCCTTCATTTTGATCCACGAGAGATCCATCAGTGTAAATGTACAACCAGTCCTTTTGTGGATATTTTCTACTAATTGTTTGTAGGGCAATGGCTTTTGCTACTTCTGTTGCATCTCAATAGCAATATATAATTTTTATTTTTCTTAACCGGTTGTGCACGACTCTATTGCAGATAAAAGAAAGTACGAAATCTATTTGCGTTAATAATTCGTTGCCGGAAGAGATCAAATCTTAAGTGCATCATATTCCAGTCGACATGCTATATAGCGACATAATGTAGATAAGATAAAGCGGTGAACCCTTTCAGCGACTGAGGGACTCCGACATGATTGATCCGTGTGTGTAGACGACGTATGTGCGTGTGTTCGTATCGACTCCCCCTCTCCCGGTAGAGGGTGAAGTGCATTTTTGCCATTAGCGTAATGATGTCGGTGCCTGTGCCTGCCTCCTTGTTGCCTAATCTTTTGAGACTACTGACACGAGACAAACGTGAAAGCAACAGCAGGAAAGTGGCAATGCGCTTACTGCCTTCACGCATTTACTGATAGCTATCATTCATAAATTCTCTTTATATAATGTTCCTGGAAACACAGAACCGAAGAATTAAAAAATAATAGAAACTAAAACTCACAAACTCGGACAGAATGAGATACGTTTCACAAACATTTTAAATTATGTAGTAATTATTTAGTTAATTTTTTTCTGTACATTATTGTTAATGTGTAGATCAGTGTTACATAACTGGCCACGATTATTTAAAATATACTTTTATTTTATTCTACTTACTAACAAATAGCTTTTAAGGAACCCGCAGGTTCATTGTCGCCCTCACATAAGCCCGCCATCGGTCCCTATCCTGTGCAAGATTAATCCAGTCTCTACCATCATATCCCACCTCCCTCAAATCCATTTTCTATTATTCTCCCATCTACATCTCGGCCTCCCCAAAGGTCTTTTTTCCTCCGGTCTCCCAACCAACACTCTACATGCATTTCTGGATTCGCCCATACGTGCTACATGCCCTGCCCATCTCAAACGTCTGGATTTCATCATCATCATCATCATCATCATCATCATCATCATCATCATCATCATCATCATCATCACCATCAATAACTTCAAGGTTTAGGCTGATAGCCTGTTCCGCCTCCAGAATTTTATCCGTCAAACTGGTCTCTCCAACGTCTCTTTGGTCTTCCCACTCGTCTTCTTCGTGTAGGTCTGTAACACCATGTTCTAAAAGGTATCCTGTCGTTGGGCATTCTTGTTATATGGTCGTATCAATTATTTCTATATTTTTCAATTATAGTTATTATACTCTCGATATTCAATTCTTGACGTACCGTATATCTTCATTTCTCTTATGGTCCTGTAGTCTAAATCCTGCTAGTGGCCTTAAGAGTTTGGATTTAATGTTCCTAATTATGTCACGTGAAGAATACAATGCGTGCAGTTCCGCATTGTGTAACTTTCTCCATTATCTTGTAACTTCATCTCTCTTAGCCCCAAATATTTTCCTAAGCGCCTTATTCTCAAACACCCTTAATGTCTGTTTCTCTCTGAAAGTGAGAGTCCAAGTTTCACAACCATATAGAACAACCGGTAATAGAACTGTTTTATAAATTCTAACTTTAAGATTTTTTGACAGCAGACTAGATGACAAAAGCTTCTCAACCGAATAATAACAGGCATTTCTCATATTTATTCTGCGTTTAATTTCCTCTCGAGTGTCATTTATATTTGTTACTGTTGCTCTAAGATATTTGAATTTTTCCACCTCTTCGAAGGATAAATCTCCAATTTTTATATTTCCATTTCGTACAATGTTCTGGTCACGAGACATAATCATATACTTTGTCTTTTCGGGATTTAGGCCTACTTCCAAAGCTATCGCTTTACTTGCTTCAGGTAAAATTTCCGTGTTTTCCCTAATCGTTTGTGGATTTTCTCCTAACACATTCACGTCATCCGCATAGACAACAAGCTGATGTAACTCGTTCAATTCCAAACCCTGTCTGTTATCCTAAACATTCCTAATGGCATATTCTATAGCGAAGTTAAAAAGTAAAGGCAATAGTAGATCACCTTGCTTTAGTCCGCAGTGAATTGGAAATCCTTCAGATAGAAACTGGCCTATACAGACTATGGTGTAAGTTTCACTGAGACACATTTTAATTAATCGAATTAGTTTCTTGGGAATACCAAATTCAATAAGAATGTTATATAAAACGTGCCCTTATAGTACTCAAATTTTTTTACAATACCTTCGAATATAAAACTCTGATCCGGTCTATTACGTCTAAAATCACACTGATGATCCCCAATAATTTCATCTACATATGGAGTTAATCTTCTCAAAAGAATATTGGACAAAATCTTGTACGACGTCAACAAAATTTATATTCCTCGAAAGTTAATACAGTTAGTCTTTTCCCCTTCTTAATGATGGGTAGATATAATTATGGGCTCCTTGCATTGTTCTGGTACAATTTCCTTTCCTCAAATACCTAGCAAAATTTCGATAGATAATGCGTTTCCGCCCTCTTGTATTAACTCTGCTGGAATTTGATCGATATCTGGAGACTTGTACTTTTTCAGCGTTTCTAATTAATAATAATAATAATAATAATAATAATAATAATAATAATAATAATAATAATGATAATAACAATAATTTACTTCGTGTCTCTCCGTTTCACATTTACGAAGATTATGAACCATTTAGAAATAGTGGAACTATCTGTCATGTCGTCAGCTTGCCACAATACCACCACTTAAGACACACAGTGCAAACATGAGATAAGGTACAGTTCCAGAAAAAAAGAAATGGCCCGCCTAATTTTTACCAAGTTTCAGATACAACTTATTGCGCATGTGCAGTAAACAAGAGCTCCTGTATATATGCTGCTTGTGTACAGTCTAGCGAAACTTGTTGCCTACATATAGAGGACTGCCATCAAAAGACTGCCCAATCCAGATGGGAACGATACATCGATTTTTACGAAATACCGATATTTTCGTTTCGATATAGCGATATATCGATATCGAAATTTTGATTCAATATATCGTATAATATATCGGTTTTCTCATAAATTTATCGATTTTTTTTGTGGAATTATTATCATTATCAACAATAACAAAATCCACACTAGACAACTCCGATAATTCCCAAGGGATGGCGCTACTGAAGGTGGACAGTTACGTAATTGTGTAACCTCACTCAATATCTTGTTCTAATTGGCTGGACTGGAATTCGAATTCAAACTGTTTGATATGCAGCACCAAATTCAAAATGCAGTGTGTGCGAACGTGAGACAGACTGGAGGTTTATCTACTACTGTTTTAACATTGTTATTAATGTTATCCAAGGCAGGAGAACAACTCCCACCCTGAAAGGGAACCGTCTGACCTCAAAACGGGTATCAAAACTTTCATTTCTATTTTGTGAAATGGAAAGAGAAATAAGGATTTAATACCGATATGACATTTGTTTAAGGCTGTGTTTTCTATGCACAACCTAGTGCTGACATTCTGTTTTATTATATCGTTTAGTGTATAAAAATTCTATACCTATAATCATCACCATTGTTGTTTGGAATGTTGGAGTTTACCGGTAACAATAACTTGCAATGGGAACTTACTATAGAAGGATTGTATCAAATCAACTGTGAAATTTGTTAAAACTTGTAACATTCTAAGTACCGTTTACTTCCATTTAAAAATAATTATTATTTATGCTGCCACAAAGACAGAGCATATTGTACAATAGGCAGTTGAAAGTATAAATAACATACATATGTTTAAGTTTAATGGAGTCACACAACAATGACAAGAAATGGTTGAATAAATAAATTACTAACATTTAAAAATGATTACGTTGTTAGGTAGAAAAGAGCATTAGGTCTATATCTGTGTCTTGGATTGAAACCTATATAACATTAGAATAATTGAATCATGTTCCAATATCAAATACTCAACCATGTAGAGTTCACTTAACTCTTCCCCACTGTATCTTTTAAGCTCCCTTGCTTCCACCATAATTTTGATTTAGGTTAGGACCTACATCATATGGTATTGAAAATGTATTATTTATTGTTACAATTTTACATTTATGCTTTTGATTGTTAGGGGCTTATGTTAATTTCAATGATAAAAAGGAATATTAAAATTTAAGTAATTTTATTGTAATACAATAAATGTAAGACTGAAAATGCTATTTGCTTACCGAATAGCGACATCTCGATAATCGTTCGATATATTTTCTGCGATATATATCGTTTATCGTCCACACCTGTGGAGTAACGATCAGCGCGTCTGGCGGTGAAACCAGGTGGCCCGGGTTCGAATCCCGGTCGGGGCAAGTTACCTGGTTGAGGTTTTTTACGGGGTTTTCCCTCAACCCAATACGAGAAAATGCTGGGTAACTTTCGGTGCTGGACCCCGGACTCATTTCACCGGCATTATCACCTCCATTTCATTCAGACGCTAAATAACCTGAGATGTTGATACAGCGTTGTAAAATAACCCAATAAATTTAAAAAATATATCGTTTATCGAAATTAGGTTTGCAATATATTGCAACATCAATATATTGGTATTTAATTTATTTCCTCCATCACTACTGCCCAATACTTTTTTTTCTGGTACTGTATATAATCACAGTTTCCATGAGAGATATATACTGTAAATCTCTACCTGCTGTAGGAAATTGTACAAGGATTTGTTGGATGAGTAGCTACGAACGAACCACAACGTCCCAGTATTTGTTCACACTGAATCATGGACAAATAATGTTTCAGCCTTGCATTAAACCGTTAATAACGAAAACTGATTATACGTATTTGTTTCTGTGTCAATGTCTCAGAAATACATATCTGACATAACATCAGATTAAATCCGCCTCTGCGAATTCTATCCTATTCAATGTATCATAAGCGATGGCTCAAAATTGCGTCCTTTTCTAGATCCCGGCTCATAAAAACCGTACATTGATGCCACAGGCAGAAAATTCAGATTTAATCTGCGACTTTTTTTTAATGCATTAGTTGGAAATGTGCTCTGCTACAACAAAAATTGAAAATATGGATTATTTTTTACACAGCTCGAATAGGGGATGGCTGAGCTTTACAGACAACTTATTCCATTGCCTGCTTTTGTTTATATGCTCTTTTGTTACAGTACGAATCCTTTTTACGTCCTCTCATGATGAATGCGAAACAAACTGTCACAGCAAACAAGTCGGCCCGGATATGGAACACAGATGGTTGTCACTGGGTATACAAAATCCAGTCCAATTTTCTGGATGGTATTCGTCATCGTCATCATCACCATCATCATCCTTTGTCATGTATTGTTCGTTACGTGACAAGAAAATCTTTATTACTATGTTGTACCAAAGTACATTTGATATTTCCGTGCAGGATTTCTGCATTACCATATGGTGAAGAATGGGAAGAAAGGAGAAAAATTCTCTTCGACACTGGGACCCAAATCCGAGTGGATAAAGCGTCAGCACGTAGAGCTGGGTTCGAGTCCCGATGTCGGAGAGAATTTTTCTCCGTTCTACCCATTCTTACCATATGGTAATACAGAATTCCTGCACTGAAATATCATATATACTTCGGTACATCATAGTAATACGAAAAACGTAAGTAATCACTTCGTGATTCAAGACGACGCCATGTTTCGTCGTACCCCGACCATTTAGTCACTAGTAACGAGTACATCTCTGTACAGAAGTGGCAAAAAAAAACCGGATCGACCCTTGTAGCTGATTTCAGAGCCTTGTTCACTCCAGAGCACGATATACTGGTAACTAAGACTTTCGTGGTTGGAATCCTGCCTGGGAAGGAAACTGTTTTTTTGTTCCTTATTCAAATTTATTCCCAATACTTTTCGATTGCTGGTAAAATTAATGTTCTGGGAATAATAAGCTAATTAAATAGTAAAATATTGCTGCAATCGAAAAGTACCGTATTGGGAATAAATTTGAATAAGGAACAAAAAAAAAGTTTCCTTCACAGACAGAATTCGAACCACGAAAGTCTTAGTTACCAGTTTATCGTGCTCTGGAGTGAACAAGGCTCTGAAATCAGCTACAAAGGTCGGTCCGGTTTTTTTTCCACTACTGTACATAGTGTTGGACATTGTGCCACTGTCACATATTGTGACACAGTACGTGAAAATAGGCCACCAAAGGGGAACAGAGAGGTAGAACTTAAACTGAGAAGGATTCAATCCGGCATCAGAACTAGAATCAGGTGTGGCTTAATGGTTAAAGCGTCAGCACGTAGAGTTGAAAACCCAGGTTCGAGTCCTAGTGCCGGAGAGAATTTTTCTCCGTTCTACCCATTCTTCATCATAAGGAAATCTTTGCTTATTACTGCAGCGTCTGGGATGACGGAATTCAAAATACCGTACTTTGTATGTAATAAGTAAGGTGTATAACAGTGTTTCTCAAAGTAAGGATCATGTAAAAAGCTGAGGGGGGGGGGGGTTCGCGAGACGATTTACAAAATAAAAACACCTTATTAATATTACATTTGAATTTATAAGTATTGTGGGTCCCTAACACCACGGCATGGCGCGTCCTCAGGTTGCGGATAGAGGAGACGGCCTCCAGATATGGAGGGTAGCTGCGAATATATTGAATAAGCAGTCGTGGACAGCCGATAAGGGGTGGTCCTCCAGCTTGGGGGTTGGGCGAAGAGCTAACAACCCATCACCGTAAAAAACAGCTTGTTACGAATCCCTACAATAAGCCTCGGAATAGGACTGATTCTCTGGCACGATCACAGCAAAGGAATAAGGTTTTGAAAATCCCGAAAAGACAAAGTATATGATTATGTCTCGTGACCAGAATATTGTACGAAATGGAAATATAAAAATTGGAGATTTATCCTTCGAAGAGGTGGAAAAATTCAAATATCTTGGAGCAACAGTAATAAATATAAATGACACTCGGGAGGAAATTAAACGCAGAATAAATATGGGAAATGCCTGTTATTCGGTTGAGAAGCTCTTATCATCCAGTCTGCTGTCCAAAAATCTGAAAGTTAGAATTTATAAAACAGTTATATTACCGGTTCTTCTGTATGGCTGTGAAACTTGGACTCTCACTCTGAGAGAGGAACATAGGTTAAGGGTGTTTGAAAATAAGGTGCTTAGGAAAATATTTGGGGCTAAGCGGGATGAAGTTACAGGAGAATGGAGAAAGTTACACAACGCAGAACTGCACGCATTGTATTCTTCACCTTACATAATTAGGAACATTAAATCCAGACGTTTGAGATGGGCAGGGCATGTAGCACGTATGGGCGAATCCAGAAATGCATATAGAGTGTTAATTGGGAGACCGGAGGGAAAAAGACCTTTAGAGAGGCCGAGACGTAGATGGGAGGATAATATTAAAATGGATTTGAGGGAGGTGGGTATGATGATAGAGACTGGATTAATCTTGCACAGGATAGGGACCGATGGCGGGCTTATGTGAGGGCGGCAATGAACCTTCGGGTTCCTTAAAAGCCATTTGTAAGTAATTAAGTAAGTAATATAAACAACGTTGAACATAAAAATAAAAAAGGTTCAGTATTCATAAAATAAAAGACATTGAATATTATAAATGTGTCTATTTTTCAGAAAATAGCTTCTCAAATCTGGATTCTGTATTAAAAACCACACACATACACACACACACGCACGCACACACACACGGGTCCAGCACCGATAGTTACCCAGCTTTTGCTCATATTGGGTTTAGGGAAAACCCCGGAAAAAACCTCAACCAGGTAACTTGTCCGACCGAGAATCCAACCCAGGACACCTGGTTTCGCGGCCAGACGTTCTAACCGTTACTCCACAAGTGTGGACACACACACACACACAGTGTTAGTGAATATGGGGACACTGAACTGATTAGGGGTACGTGCATGCGGGTTGATGATAGCGTTGCGGCTCTGGAGGTCAATATCAATGTTGTCGAGTAAGACTCTCTTACAAAAACGTTTGGTGAACTTCTTCCATTGACGAAAAAAGTACGCTATACCTACATCCATAGGTTGAACAAGGGAAGTTACACCAGGTGGAGTGGTTGTTACTGTATGTGTTTATCCCCCATATTCAATAACATTATTAAGCATTCCTGGAAGGAAGCTACTTTTCCAGTTGAATGTGATGCCCCTGAGCACGAATTCTCCTCTTTCAGGGGCGAGCTAAAGTTTTTTTCTGTATATATTATATGTTATGTTATAATTATTAGCAAAATAATAAATAAATAAATAAATAAATAAATAAATAAATAAATAAATAAATAAATAAATAAATAAATAAATTTGAAGGTCTTGCCAATGTTATCTGGGACACTTAATTCCCAACTGCAAATATGCATCTCTCATACAATGTGCTTATTGTCGTTTATATTTGTGCTTAAAGGATTGTATTGTATTATATTTATTAACATTCCATGGTATTCATACATTGCTTTACAGCTAGAATATGGAACAAGTAAAAAAACGTAGTACTATTATAAAGTCTTAATTTATAGTCACAGTCTAGATGAAATGTATACAGAGGAGATTTACAATATAGTCTACTAGTACAACACCTAGTTTTAGTATCAATTTCATGAAGTGTTATTGAATGTCATGAATTCACCTACAGAATAGAAGACGTGAGAAATTAGGTACTTCTTTAATTTGGCCCTAAATAATCTTATGTTTTGAGTTTCATTTTTTATATCGATAGGGAGGCTATTAAAAATTTTTACTGTCATATAACGCACTCCTTTTTGATAGCACGATAGACTTGCCGATGGAGTATGAAAGTCTTTTTTTGACGCGTATTTATGCTATGAACTGTTGAATTAGTTACAAAGTTTTCACGATTACATACGAGGAAGGTTATTAATGAAAAGATATACTGACAAGCCATGGGCATTATTTGTAGTTTTTTGAAAACAGTCCTACACGATTCCCTAGATTTGGCACCTACTATTATTCTAATTACTCTTTTTTTTGTAATAGAAATATACTGTTACTATCCGTGCAATTTCCCCAGAATATTATTCCAAAACTCATTACCGAGTGGAAGTATGCAAAGTATATTGTTTTTAAGGTATTGATATTTGCTATCTTTTGCATAGATCTAATAGCAAAACAAGCTGAATTTAGTTTGGGGGTAATTTCTTTAATACGATTTTTCCAATTTAAGACATTATCGATTTTTAAGCCAAAAAATTTGGTTGGCTGATTGGGAGTGTAGGAACTAATATTCAATTATAACTATTTTAGTTTTGCGTATTTATGAAATTTACATATGTAACTGTAGGAAAAAAGTTAAATATTTAGTTTATATTAATATTTTACAATTAAATTACTGTTTTACCTCTGATTTGTTTAACAAATACGGAGCTTACTTTTGCTTACTTTTCTACATCAATACCCACAAACATTAAGTACATGTAAGGACAGCCAAAATTAGTAGAATAATTATTATTTACAGAAGAGTTTCCTTCCGTATCCATTATTATAGCAATATATATTTAGGCTCATAAACATTGTATAATTACCACAATGGACAGCTACAATTGGTACCATAAACACTGATTAGAGGTGAACTTTTAATCGTATTTGATTTTATATCATTATCAGCCAGGCACTTCACGAATGTACCTTGTGAGACTAAGGCCCAATTGTATAAATCTCCCTGACTAAAGATCAACTTTGATCGAAGATCGAAAAGTGAACCGAGTTCAGACACTTCTTCTATTGTATAAAACTTTCCTGCGATCAAATTACCTTGGTTCAAATGCAATCTAAGTTCACGTGAAAAGGATTTGGCAACATCGCATAAACAGGTGAAAAACGTGATGCGCGGACAGGTTTGTTCAGTGTTGCCAATCTAGCGACTTTAACTCTTTTTCAACAACAATTTCTTTTAACTTTTATATTGCTTAAATAGGAATTTAGCGACCTTTTTAGCACCCCATACTGACAAAATTTAATCTTTCTTTGTCGATAATGAGAAATCTAGCGACTTTACAACTACTTTTTGACGACTTTCCGTACACTATGTTGGAGACACTGGTTTTTTGTGCAATGTAAATAATGGCGGACAATAAGAAGAAGGTTACTGTTCTCCGAGTTGTTATCATGTTATGGTGTTTGATACTGCTAAACATAATAAAGCTTTATAAAACGACAATTTTCGTTTAGTAATACAGTTAATTGAAAATTTATGAATATACCTATCATATCCGTAAATAATTAATGGTTGTTATAAACATAATATAATTATAGGTTATGTTATTTGATACTGCTGAACACGATAGAGCCTTATAAAATATAAGATTGTTTGTGTATTAAGGCAAGAAATTGAAAGAAATATATATAAATGTACCTATCATATCTATTAATATTAATAATAATGGATATTTTATTTGCACAATCTGTCACTCGTATATTTCAAACAGAAAAGAAATAACTGAACTTGGATCATCTAACTTAATCGGAGAAATTTCTTCAGTCAAAGTTGACTTTAGTTTGAGACAAATTAATCTCAGATTAGACTTTATACAACACAAAATTCCAAGTTCAGCTGAAACAAGGATCAATTTAACCTCTGATCTAAGATTAAATGGTTTATACAATCAGGCCTAAAACTATCTTCCCCCTCCATACGTATTGTGATATAGCCACGGTCATAGGCAGGGAAAGGAAGTTAATGTCATAAAAACGTGAAGAATATGTATGCATTTATGCCGTAAAAATAGATAAATATGCATTATCAGTCTGAGATTATTTTAACAGAAAAATAAAGTATAGGTAACTTACGTTTAGTCTATGGATCTTGAAGTGCTTGTCTCATTGCTGAATGCTCCATTTATGCTGTTACAGTTCACAACTAAGCAGTGACGTATGTTTTCTGTTGTCATTCTTCGCCTGTTGTCCCTCAGCATAGCTTTGTAGCGCGAAAAACTTCGTTCTACGCCACAATAAGCAAGAGGGGCTTGCACAAAAGCTGTGAGCTGTTCTATAGAACATTTTGTTGGTTTTTGGGGTGTTTTTCCTTCGAGAATATCTTGAATAGCTTTAAGTTAATAATAGCCAGGGTTTTTGGAAAGAATATTTGCTGTTTTCTTGTTACTTTATCTCCTACATTTCTGGAACTGATGTTAAACTGGATATTGTTCTGTCGAAATCTGCTGAAGACTGCAGTAAAGGAATACCAATTGCTAACTTGAGAGGCTCCCTATGAGGGCGTCATCGTTACGTTCAAAATTCATAAACATAAATTAGTCGTGTTTACGAGGTTACACGCTTTTAAAAATGAGGGAAAGACAAATAAACATACATAATATGCAGTTTCCCTGCATAAATATTAAAATATGGTGCTTTTGTAAATAAAGGCAAACTATTCACTTTCATGCACAATAAAAGTAATATCATTATATTCAGAAATTTGTAATTCATGTAGATAATCTTTCAGCATATTCACGCAACGATAGAGAACAAATATGCAAATGCTTCCTTTCCCTAGTACAGGCCTGCAGAACTCGCAAAGTAGGGGAACTATGACGTGAGCCTCACTCCACTTCTATTGGAGATGATCGACTTCCGCCACGAGAATGAATGTTGATGCAGCCGAGCGTAACTAGAACGCCGTGGCCGCAGAGGTAGAAAAGGTGGGTGGGGTAAAAGAGGGGAGGAAAGCAGTCGCTCTGGCTGTACTGGAATTGGTTCCCAAATCTGTGAATTAGTTCCCAGTTCGTCCCAGAGCTATACTCGAGTTGGTTCCAGGTTGATTTCTCCTGTGTACTGCAATTGGTTCCCGCGCTAGATCAAGACAGAAAACATTTCCCCTTCCCATTTTATACAGACTTAGGACTATCAACTACTGTCTACGGTAGTAGGAGGTTAAAAATGTTTTGTGCTTGACGGACACGCTGCGTCGAATAAGTTCACAATTTTATTTCTGTACTGGTAAAAATTTGAAACAAACGTGTCGCAGGAATGCATATCTACTTACACTGCCATCAGAAAGCTTTTCCATCCAATCTTTCACAAAAGTTTCCTTTTGTTGCATTATCTCAGGCCTACATTTACTTTCACTCTTAAGCTTAATGTAAGTATCGCACTGAACCTCCTTCAGAGCATCTGCAAGTCCAAATATATTTGGGTATGGAGCACAAAAGTTATAGGCAATAACATCTACTCTGCTACATGATCGATTAACATTCATGTCCCACACAGCGTAGATGGAGTCACGGGTCATGATCGATTATAGGTGGCGTTATAGGCAATAACATCTACTCTGCTACATGATCGATTAACATCCATGTCCCACACAGCGTAGATGGAGTCACGGGTCATGATCGATTATAGGTGGCGTTATAGGCAATAACAACTACTCTGCTATACGAGCGATTAACATCCATGTCCCACACAGCGTAGATGGAGTCACGGGTCATGATCGATTATAGGTGGCGTTATAGGCAATAACAACTACTCTGCTACATGATCGATTAACATCCATGTCCCACACAGCCTGCTACAAAATCACAGCCTTGGATATTTGAACATGGGAACCAACTCACGTTGATGATATTTGAACATGGGGAACCAACTCACGTTGTTGATATTTTGTTTGGGAACCAAGTGCAGAACAGCGGTCGCTCTCAAGAGATACAGTTCTCTGCCCTAGTCATAAGACAGGTCTTGCGTCCTCTACTATACCTCCTGAGCATTCACGGTGCCTTTACCTACCCTTTACCTTATGTCTTACTGGTTGTAGAAAAACAACACGCACGCACGTGACATCTTATTTCTGTGCGACGTTTTCAATTAAGCTTAAGAAATTATTTTTCACTTCTTCGGTCAATGAACTGACAAAGCACGAACAGACAGTGTATTTGAGGGGGGTTGACGAAACATGGCGTAAGACAGTTTCCCTGTTTCTCGTTACCCAACCAGTAATGGAAAACTTGATGGAACATCATGAGTGGCATTGCATTATAGCTTAATTTTGAAACCGCAGCAGACGTGCAAGAAACGTCAGTCTCTAGCAAGATGTTTTCTACTACTCTGCCATGTCGCGTGTTCTTCTCAAGATCTAGGCTTCAAGCTTGGCACTTTGATATTATGTTACTGGTTATTTGTGAATTGATGTAATTATGTACATAGAAAAAGTTTGCTTGTGCAGAATAACACTGGAAACAAACGTGGAAAAATTTAGATCAGATGCCAGTTTGTCGGCATTGAATATCAACGGTTAAGGAATCGCAACGATGCATTCTTCAAATGCTTTAGTTTGTATTAGAAATCTCATTATGGTACATCTTTTTTCGGTGTTTAAAATCTTCGAATTTACAAACGGTACGTTGAGAGTTCTACAGTTACAGATTTGATGCTATTCGAGACCTGAAAGCTTAGTTTATTCTGTTGTGCCCGTTATGTCTCATTAGGCCTAATCAAAATAATTATGCAAAAAAAATGAACAAAGAAACGCTGAAAGTATTGTGAACGTATCTACTCATTATAACACGACGAAAATACTGTACGTACAGCCGAGATTAACTAAACATTTAGCATAACACAGAGAATTGGAAGTTCCCAAAATTAAACACAATGTATCTTTGTAATATTCAAGGAACTAACTGAACCTAAATCCTCAAGCGAGAATGCTCGCTTGAATCAGCAGCTGCTTCGTCAGATGTCAGTCCTCATCGAAATAGCCAACAGTCGTGTAAAAAGGCATACATGATCTTGATCAACGAAATGTTGTGTGCCATTCATTAAGAGATCATCTTGGAAAGAGTAAGCAATATTTTCTCAGTATGAAAGCCATTCAGCGGTTAGAGCAGTGGTCGGCAAAGATTTCGTCATATAAAATGCAGCCCACAATACACAGGAAAGGTAATAGGGAGGAAGAGGAGGCTACCCAAACTGCTTACGTTGAAGAAGTTACAACATACCTAGTCCAGTCCATTTGAAGTAAAAGAAATTGTGCATCGAAACATTAATTTATTATATGAAATTGACGAATACCATGGTTATCGGACGAAAAATAAACAAGACTAACTTGCGAATTCTAAATGAGGCAGTAGAGCAAGTGGACAGCAACAAATACTTGAGATGTACTATAAGCAGTAACATAAGCTGCTGCCAGGAAGTAAAAAGATAGCAATGGCAAAAGAAGCTTTTAATAGAAAAAGGACCATCTTCTGCGGACCTCTGGAAAAAGAACTAAGGAAGATATTAGTTAAGGGCTTTGTGTGGAGTGTGGCTGTGTTAGAAAGAATGGTTAAGGAAAGAATGATGCTGAAACTGATCAGGAAGAGAAAAAGAAATAGGTTAGGTCACTGGCTAAGGAGAAACTGTCTGCTGAAGGATGTACTGGAAGGAATGGTGAACGGAAGAAGAGTTCGGGGAAGAAGAAGGTATCAGATGATAGATGACATTAAGATTTATGGACGATATGTGGAGACAGAGGAAGGATAGAATAGGAAAGATTGGAGAGTTTGCAGTGAAAGACTTGCCTTTGAGCAGAAAACATTGACGTCGTAGTTAGTTTACATTAGTAGTAGTAGTAGTAGTATTGGGACATAGCAGCTAATTACGAACCTATTTTTGGCATATTTTCTATATCTCGAATTTTCTCTAACTCGAAGCATTATCTGTTTTCGTAAGCACTTCGAGATATCGAAGTTCGGCTGTACTACATTTTTACATTAGAATTTCATATATTAATCACATTCCGAATGTTTCGTCAGTTTTATTTAGCTCATGCTTTGCAATTTTGCAATTAGACCTAGTAAACCGTGTTCAGCTGGTGACACTTTCTCTGCAAATAGACTATATTGCATATTCTTAAATTATTCGTATCATGAGTTATTACGTAAGTTTTGTTCTGACCAATGGATGATTATCGTGTACTGGAGTAGGCCTATAAAGTCTTAAAGTTTCGAGTAATTTATGCTGTTTTTTACTTGAAGTGAGGTCAATTTTCGGATCGTTTCTAAAATGCTTCCATTTTTATGATTTGGCATGATGTGAAGAATCCTCCCTGAACATGATATTCACAGTTCTCTTTGTTCCGTCGTATGATAACTGCTATACACGTCTAGTTCGCAGCCTTTGTCAGTTTATAGGTCACAGGGGTCGTTCCTCTCATATGTCGCTCCCATTGTGCTTCTCAATTTTAAACACGGTGAAGGACAACGTGGCGCTGAGCACAGATTAACCTTTTCCACTAACGACATCGATAATGCAAAGCTCAACGCTATTACGTCATTATGTAGCTACATTGTGCAGTGTATAGAAAGAAGGACAAATTTCATTCTGCACTGTATCACATACATTTCTGACATCCTATGGAAGGTTAATTAATATAAATTAAGATAATGTATAGTAAAACCTCGTTAATACGTACAAATTGGTGGGATAAGTTGACCGGTTCAAGGAAAGTCCGGATTAACTGAAATAATCTAAAACAACAGTAGAAAGTTTATAGCAACATAACACGTTTATTATGGTGTATTTAAAGGGCATAGACCTAAATACACTATAAAGTACAGTAAATGTAAAGCAATGCATACAAGCAGTAGGTACATACGTGATACACATAATTATGATGATGATGATGATGATGATGACGATGTGCCCGACGGACGTGTAATTATTGTAATTCCATAGTTATAATGTATAAAAGTAAGTCTTTAATTTTTCCAAATTCATCGTTTTCTTTTGCCTGTCCGGATTAAGCGAAGTCCGGCTTATTGAGGTCCGGATTAATGAGGTTTTACTGTATTTTATACTGATATCAAATTTTACTATATTAACTTACAAACGAACGTAAAAGCGGCATCTCGTCGAAACATTCTATTTAGTTTAGTACAGTACGATTATTTAGTCCTGACAGTCGCCGGAGATGTGAGCCTGGGTCAGGCGAGTCCATATAGTTACGCCAAGGGGTGTTTGGGTTAGTCACTCGCTTGCCTTCGGAGCGATCGGATGTCATACGTGCGGTAGAGAGTATGTTTCCAGTACAGTTAAGCTGTACTGCATTCCTTTACCGACCGCTCGCCCTTATCTCTACTCCGGAACTCTCCCTACTACTCCTATTACTTCCCCTCTTTCGCGTCGCTGAGCTGTCAGGACTAAATAATGGGTCTGTACATCAACTTACAACATATTTCAGTACAATGTAGTATTAAATTTTGTTCGGAATTATTATGAGAAATTCAATGGAATATTCCCGTTGCAGTAATTATAATAATACATTTACTATTTCCACATTAACATGCTCAAATAATATAATTGGATTAAATAAAAACATCGATAAAATTCCACTTAATAAACACTTCCAAAGTCCACAACTGTGGAGTAACGGTTAGCCTATGATGAAGGATGGGCGGAGGGGAGAAAAATTCTCTCCGGCACCGGGACTCGAACCTGGGTTTTCAGCTCTACGTGCTGATGCTTTATCCACTAAGCCACACCGGATTCCAGTTCCGATGCCGGATTGAATCCTCTCAGTTTAAGTTCCACCTCTTAGTTTCCACTTAGTGGCCAACCCTCAAGCACTGTGTCACAGATGTGTGACAGTGGCACAATGTCCAACACACTCATTACGAGTGGTTAAGTGGTCGGGATCCGACGGAATGAGCGCCGTCTTAAATCACTAAGTGATTATTTACGCATATATTGGGTCATTCCATGCAAAAAAGTATGTTTTTGAACCATGATGTCTCAAAAGTTAAAAATATTGTAGCAGATTATTTTGTATGTTCTAAATATGAATTTCAAGCAATACTATATTTATATCTTTCATAGTTTGGCAGTAATCAGAATTTAAAATATTGGTTTAACACAGAACACGGTTTCATTCGTTGAAGTTTTCTTACTATGTAAAGGAAGATGTAAAAATGATTTAAATTAATTCGAAAAAAGGAGAGCCTTGTTTATAAATGCCCTTAAAATAAAAAAAAATATATAATTTTTTAAATAGTTACCCACCGTAAAATACTATTAAAAATATAGAACACAAAATGAAATTCATTTTTACAGACGAAAGAACCTGTGGTATATTGATTCCACTGTGAAAATTTCAGAAAGTTAACTTAAATATCATGCCAGTTTTTAATAAAAATAACTCACCGAAACAAAGGAGCTCAGCAGGTAGGCTCTCCCGTCGTACAGAATGTTGCGCGATCAAGGTCAGGGAGACGGACGTTTGAGATTATCGTTATGAAGTCTCGAGAACTCTGCGACCGCCACACATAGCAAGCGATTTTCAACCGTTGGAACAAAAATTAATAATTTTATTAATTTAATTATTCAGAGGTTTTTTGAGATAAAGTCATAAAACTTGGGAGATGGATTAAGAATAAAATTTTCTTTAATACGAATGAAATTCGCATGAATTTAATTGGTTGCATTATAATATAAAACTATTTTTTTTTTCAATGAGGTGTTTATATGAGCATGCCTTAATAATATTCGGATTAGTCTTTAAGGGTGCTATTCATAGACATTTCGCTAGCCCGCGCTACGAGCGTGCTAAAGTAGCCCCGGCTATCGACTGGTTACTTGTACAGGATTCTTATCATGTCATATCCCTAACACTGGTTTATGAATACGAAAAACATTAGTTCGCTGATCATCCGCCGGAAGCCAGCGCTAAGAATGTCTATGAATACGGCCCTCAGGTATTAAAATATGGTTATTCACGTTTACAATGGCGTCTGTTTAGTTTCGATGACACTTCGTATAGAGTGTCTAGAATATTTTAAATGATGGATAACATGTAACTGCCATCCATTTTTCACTCATTCGTATGACCAAAATATTAAAGATATGGCGGTCATAGTTGGCAGTTTAATTTGTTTTCATAATAACATTATTATATTAAAAGCCCAAAAAAATTCATGACATCGCTGGCATATTTTTAAAATGTTGTATGGATTATTTTATTTTTATTTTAGTAGGTAATTTTACGACGCTTTATCAATAGCTTAGGTTATTTAGCGTCTGAATGAGATGAAGGTGATAATGCCGGTGAAATGAGTCCAGGGTCCAGCACCGTAAGTTACCCAGCATTTGCTCATTTTTGTATGGAATGACTCATTGTGATGTACCGAAGTACGTATGATATTTCTGGACAGGAATTCTGCATTCGGCTTAATTCTGCATTCTATACGGACTTAAGGAATACAAAACCACAAAAATCGTATTTCTGTCTCATCTAGTTGCTGAGAAATAGTGTTTCAAATTGTGCATACATCAATTTGGGACACTCTGTATAGTAAATGTACATCGTAGTGTATTAATTTTGTGTTGCTCTGCAAATAAAATAGGCTTGCTGATATAATAATTATGTGTGTGATTCATACGCAGACGAAAGATCACTGTCTCCGGTGCTGGGTGACGGGTCACTCCGTGATTCCGGCTACACAGCTATGGGTCAATATGAAAGGTCACAATACAAGGAAGACAATTTATTTACAGATCATAAAGAGGTTAGGGCATATTTGACCTCTATCAAGCGAAACGAATCGCTATTTTCTGTTCCTCTTCTTTCTCCGCCTCTGAATTTAAGTTTAGAGCTAGCGGAAAAGAAAACGGAACAAGAATGATAGACTTTTTGTTGTTAGTGACCTCTGTACATTCTTATGAAAAGATCCTTCTTTCTACCATCACTCTGTTACAATCATGAAATGTTTTGGTTCGAGTGACAGAAGCCGTGTAATCTCTTCGTAAGCGACCCGAGAACGATGTTCACTTTCGTAATACCACTACAAAACACTTCTAGATTCGGCTCAAATCTTTATGGTTTTACATACAGTACAATTCGTCTGGCTGTAAATAAACTAGGTTCGATTCCCAGCAAGAAATAGAAAAATCTGCTTTTCATTGCGTCGAGGTGCGTGCTGTATGTCTTGTGCTTTTCCTCTATTGACTTAAACCAGGAGATACAAACCCATGGTACGCTGGCCACTTGTAATCTGCCAGGGTATTGAATTTCGAAAGGGGGGCACTATGACCCATTATTGCGATCTTTCAAGATCTACTGCGTTAATCCTCATGCTAGGCCAGGTCTCGAAATGGACGTTCTCGCGAACTGAAATGCTCTGTTATTTTCGTGGACATGGAACTGATTATCAATGCCCAATGGGATGACGCCGAGTATTATTATGAAATATTTACACAGACATCAATATTAATATAAACATTTCGAAGATATGGCTTCGGAAACTGTCATCTCTTGTCATATTTACACAAACTGTAGTTGGTTCATTCAGTCGAAAAAATATATATTGTATATTATTATTATTATTATTATTATTATTATTATTATTATTAAAAAGGTAAAGGTATCACCGTCACATGCCATGAAGGCACTTGGGGGGCATGGAGTTAAAGCCCCATGCTTTCCATGACCTCGGCACTAGAATGAGGTGGTGTGGTCGGCACTACGCTCTGACCGCCTTTTACCTCCGGAAGAGACACGGTACTCAATTTTATAGGAGGCTGAGTGAACCTCGGGGCTGCTCTGAAAGTTTGACAAAGAGAAAAATCCCGTTACCACTCGGGATCGAACCCCGGACCTTCCAGTCCGTAGCCAGCTGCTCTACCAACTGAGCTACCCGACCGCCATTATTATTATTATTATTATTATTATTAATTAATTTATTTATTTATTTATTTATTTCACAGGTTTACAATGTCTTTGACATCTTATTGTACCCATTTCAAGAATTTATAGCCACTCGCCACTCATCTCTATTCTTCCAATCTCCCTCCTCTAAACCTCTCTCACTCAATGTTGTAACTATTCCCTCTGTCCAGGTTAAGTTCGGTCTTCCTCTTTTTCCTCTTCAAACTTTTCTAATGTATTTATATCTTTTGTTATTTCTTTTTTTTATATGCCGTAGAGTATTCATTGTTAAAACCATGTACCGGTACTACAGTCTCCAGTCTTAATTGCTATTTTGAAATAATTATCAGATTCAATAAAAAATAGCTTGTCAGAAATTAAATGATATTTAAAATTGCATTATCTATTTAAAAATAGACTTACGTAATTATAAGTGTTTTGCATTGTGTAGTTTGTTTGTCATTATAAATGCTGTATTAAATGGATTAGGCACAGCTTACAACAGTAAAATTTTTGAAATATTCAACTTTTTTTCCCCCCTCCATTACTGTATCTTGTACAATAATGAAAATTAGTATGTGTAAAACACTGTCCTTCTGGTATATGAAAAATATTTTTACGATTAAAGAAATAAAGATTATTTACATTTTTTTTTAAATTCAGTTCACTGTGCAGTGATGAAGCGTTTCCCACATAACTCAAAAACTATCCAACATTCTTTGAAGAAATTGTTTGTGTGTATTTATGGGTGTCATAACTACAATATGATGCAAGTTCACTTCTCTACCTTTGATAGATTGTATAAGAAATAAATTCATCTTAAAAATGGTCAAATATCAGTATTTTCTTCTAATACAAAATTATATATATGTATATATATGTGTATATATATATATAATGCCAGTTGGCATTGGACTTATACGTCAACGTCTATGCCTAACATGGAGTCAAACCATAAAGGGAAACAGTGAAGGAGGAGAATTCGATCCGGTGCTGTGGATTGAATTCGGCGTAGCTCAGTGGTCAGAGCGCTTGGTACGTAGAACCAAGGACCCGGGTTCGATCCCCGGCGCCGGAGCGAATTTTTCTCCTCAAATATTAAAAAAAATAGCATATTATTTATTAAGGAATGTAGTTGAAAGAGCATGATATTGTAAACATGAGTTTCGGCAATAAAATACAAGAGACGGAACATGAAAAAGTTAGCAAGTTTATGAGCTATGAGGGAAACGCTTCATCACTGCACGCTTTTAAATCGTAAAAAATATTTTTTGTTTTTCATATAGCAGAAGCCAGTGTTTTACACATACCAATTTTCATTATTGTACAAGGTACTGTAATAGAGGAAAAGAATGTTGAATATTTCCAAACATTTTACTGCTGTAATCTGTACCTAACTTCTTAAACAAAAAGCAACAGAAGTTGCGTCCTTAATTTATATTACAAGTCCTCTGTTGATTTTGATGCCTTTAGATCAATTTTCATCTTTATGCAGTCCTTAAATACTTCAATATAATCAAATATCATATTCTTCAGTACGTCGCATAATTCATGAAAAATAACTCCGTCGAACACTTTCACATAATCAATGAAGAACATTAAATGCAGTACTAAATTACAGTGTTTAAATACACGCACACCAAAAGAACTACGCCTCTTTAAAAAGGCTCCTACATTTTTGTATCTGTAGGACAACTAAGTTACAAGTAAGATATGAAATTACCAGTTTACTTCGTGGCCTCAAGTTCAGTTCCTTGTAATTATATTCGTTACAAATGACTGCCATAGCTGTAAGCACGTTGTAACACTAGGAGAGCTTGTGTCAGAAAAAAAAGGTAACAGCTAGCTTGCAGAGAAGAACGTTGGGAGCTCCGAAAACAATGCAGCAAAGACCTAGGGCCGGCGGGCGTGTCGCACAGCGTGGCTGCGTCTGTCTGTGCATTAAGCAGCAGCAAAAACCAGAAAGCGCAACAACCATTACTTGTAAACACGGGTCCGTCGACCGCCCCTAACAAAACACAGTGGCATCCACCATGCCATGCCTGTCTCGTACGAACCTTACATTTAAAAAAAAACATTGCGTCTTGCAGCGTCATTATGATTCAGTTTTTTTTTTCAGATGTTCCCACCTGGAGGTCCGGGATCCCCTGGAGTTTCGTGAAGACGGGTCATGGAGATAAAGTATGTGGTCGAAGAATTCGTACATATAATATGTTTTATCAGGAAGAGGAAAAGGAATTGGCTGGGTCACTGGCTGAGAAGAAACTGCCTTCTGAAGTATGCGCTGGAAGGAATGGTGAACGGGAGAAGAGTTCGGATCAGAAGAACATATGAGATGATAGACGACATTAAGTTGTATGGTTCATATGCGGAAACTAATAGGAAGACAGAAAATAGGAAAGACTGGAGAATGCTGAGTTTGCAGTGAAAGACATATGTTTTTGTAGAAAGCCAAGCGTGTTAATAACACTGTACAACAATTAAAATGTAAATTGAATAAAAATAGCCGATTCTTATCAAATCTGATCATGAATATCACAGAGAAAATTTACAAATTAGCCCTAGTTTTCATTTTACACCGCTTTGTTATAATGGGGTAATTTTATAGGGATTTTATACTGGTTTAAGTCCACACCTGTGGAGTAACGGTCAGCGCGTCTGGCTGCGAAACCATGTGGCCCGGATTCGATTCCCGGTCGGGGCAAGTTACTTGGTTGAGGTTTTTTCCGGGGTTTTTCCTCAACCCAATATGAGCAAATGCTGGGTAACTTTCGGTGCTGGACCCCGGACTCATTTCACCGGCATTATCACCTTCATCTCATTCAGACGCTAAATAACCTCAGCTGTTGATAAAGCGTCGTAAAATAACCTACTAAAAAAATATACTGGTTTAAAACTTAACAATAGTTTGGCAAAGGCATAAGCGATTTTAACATTGTTTGTTTTTGTTTTTCGTTTTGTTTTGTTTTTTTTTTTTTTTTTTTTTTTTTCAGTTTCTAATCTTATATTTCATTATTCTGGAAGTAAACGTCTTTTACCTTAATTTTCTGTGACTTTTTTTGCCTCTCTCCTGCTGAACTTCAGTCATTTTTAATCCATTATTTAGGTTCGTTTTTCACGCAAGTACCAGGTGTACGTGTGATTGTTGATATATTTCTAAGAACGTGAAGATTCGAGTGATATATGATGAAAGAGTAATGGAACGGAGAAAAATTCTCTCCGGCGCTGGGATTTGAACCCGGGTTTTCAGCTCTACGTGCTGATGCTTTATCCACTAAGCCACACCGGATACAACTCCGACGCCGGTTAGAATCGTCTCAGATTAAGCTCCAACTCTTGGGTTCCCTCTAGTGGCCGCCCTCTGCACTACGTCATAGATGTCTATGAACGCAGGACCGAAGTCCACACATGTGCTGAGGTGCACTCGGTATGAGTGACTAGTTGGCCGGGATCCGACGGAATAAGCGCCGTCTTAAATCACGAAGTGATTTTCGCATATCTTATATATTATTTTAATGTGCCGAAGTACATATGATATTTCCATGCAGATATTCTGCGTCATCATACGATGAAAGAGTAATGGAACGGAGAAAAATTCTCTCCGGCGCCGGGATTTGAACCCGGGTTTTCAGCTCTACGTGCTGATGCTTTATCCACTAAGCCACACCGGATACAACTCCGACGCCGGTTAGAATCGTCTCAGATTAAGCTCCAACTCTTGGGTTCCCTCTAGTGGCCGCCCTCTGCACTACGTCATAGATGTCTATGAACGCAGGACCGAAGTCCACACATGTGCTGAGGTGCACTCGGTATGAGTGACTAGTTGGCCGAGATCCGACGGAATAAGCGCCGTCTTAAATCACGAAGTGATTTACGCATATCATATATATTATTTTAATGTGCCGAAGTACATATGATATTTCCATGCAGATATTCTGCGTCATCATACGATGAAAGAGTAATGGAACGGAGAAAAATTCTCTCCGGCGCCGGGATTTGAACCCGGGTTTTCAGCTCTACGTGCTGATGCTTTATCCACTAAGCCACACCGGATACAACTCCGACGCCGGTTAGAATCGTCTCAGATTAAGCTCCAACTCTTGGGTTCCCTCTAGTGGCCGCCCTCTGCACTACGTCATAGATGTCTATGAAAGCAGGACCGAAGTCCACACATGTGCTGAGGTGCACTCGGTATGAGTGACTAGTTGGCCGGGATCCGAAGGAATAAGCGCCGTCTTAAATCACGAAGTGATTTACGCATATCATATATATTATTACGTAGTGCAGAGGGCGGCCACTAGAGGGAACCCAAGAGTTGGAGCTTAATCTGAGACGATTCTAACCGGCGTCGGAGTTGTATCCGGTGTGGCTTAGTGGATAAAGCATCAGCACGTAGAGCTGAAAACCCGGGTTCAAATCCCGGCGCCGGAGAGAATTTTTCTCCGTTCCATTACTCTTTCATCGTATGATGACGCAGAATATCTGCATGGAAATATCATATGTACTTCGGTACATTAAAATAATATATACGAGTGATATATGTTAAGGTGAACAAAAATGTCACAAGTTTATGTGAGCAGTGCTGACATCTTTTGCTGTGTGCGTGCGTGCGTGTGTGTGTGTGGAGAAGTGAACATTTTCTTCATAAAACCTTTATTAATCAGAAAAGCCTGTCACTGTTATTTTGTTATAAAACTGGGGACCAAGATGAAACTTGGAATTTTCTAACTTGGATTTGAAAGATTTCAAGGTTCGGCAGCCCTTGACATCAGGCGGCAGAGTTCCAGTGACGAGAAGTAGCAACAGTGAAGGATGAGGATACTCTATGAACAACTAACCTTATTTCCTTACGCACTGGGCCAGAATACAGTCCCTACTCCCTACTTATTACTTAGTTTTCAGCAGCATGTAAAACTAGTTCGACTGTCAACGGTGAATTGAGGATCAATAAGCTTAGTGATGGCTGAAAAACGTTTGCGTGGAATTATCTGTAGTAATTGCACGAGTGCTGTTTCATTTTATCTTATGCTAATAAGATGAAACCATGAGTGCAATTTAATAAGAGTATTCAATGAATAAAATTGAATAACTTGTAAAACCAAATTATTACGTAAATGATAATAATAATAATTATTATTATAAAACAGAGCAATAAGATATTACTATGTTTCCTTGCAATTAAGTTCAAAAACAAATGCTACCAATCACGATATATGAGTATTAAATACTATTGTCAACTACTCAGAGCGGAAATACGAACCAACAATACTTAACTTCAAAAGTAAGATACGCTGCAATGTTGCATTAACAGAATAAAAACATGAAAGGTTTTTACAGATATTTATTTATTACTTGAAGTTATAGTTATTGGAAACGCAATTTTCAAAGTTAAATTTTGTTGACAATTCTTGATTTTCTGTGATTGACACTTTTAAGTATATTTATTTATTACTTGAAGTTATAATTACTGGAAACGCAATTTTCAAAGTTAAATTTTGTTGACAATTCTCGATTTTCTGTGATTTACACTTTTAAGTATATTTATTTATTACTTGAAGTTATAGTTATTGGAAACGCAATTTTCAAAGTTAAATTTTGTTGACAATTCTTGATTTTCTGTGATTGACACTTTTATTTATTTATTACTTGAAGTTATAGTTATTGGAAACGCAATTTTCAAAGTTAAATTTTGTTGACAATTCTCGATTTTCTGTGATTGACACTTTTATTTATTTATTACTTGAAGTTATAGTTATTGGAAACGCAATTTTCAAAGTTAAATTTTGTTGACAATTCTCGATTTTCTGTGATTGACACTTTTATTTATTTATTACTTGAAGTTATAGTTATTGGAAACGCAATTTTCAAAGTTAAATTTTGTTGACAATTCTTGATTTTCCGTGATTGACACTTTTAAGTACTGTGCGAGACGTCTTATCAGATAAGATGCTTACAAATCGTCTTATCGAGAAACATAACTGTGATTGGTTGATTTTAAGACGGTTCTCAAACGTTATTGGGCAATATGACAAATTCATCCTATAAGTTGAATAGTCAAACGAAGTCTTCTCGACTCATTCATTTTTTTAGTCCTTGTCTTTTTTGTGTAGGATAAATACTTTTCCATCTGAAAATCTGAGAATATTCGTATCAGAAAACTAGGAAAAGAGCGTGAACAGTGGAGTGCGATGTGGTGTATTTCCACAGATGTAAGCGATTGTAAACTTCACACGACATGTGTGATAGTATACACACTGTAGGCCTACGATAGGCTGCAATGAGTTCTTCTTTACATGTTTTGTATAATAATTCTTTATGATTATGATTCACAAATCTTCTGAAACGGAACACCCGTTCAAACACATTCGGAAAATATGTTCTTCAGCTGAAAGAACTTCCTGTTTTGAACACGGCCTAACGACAGATGATGGGGGAAGCAAATAAACAAGCGATGTGCCGGGCAAACAGTGGGATCGGTCTTGGGGTTGCTGGAGAAACGAGTAAAAACAGAAGAGAAGCGGGAAGCAAGGCGAAATAAATCAAGAGGCGAGAGATACAACACAAGAGAAGTAAGTCCACACTATTACAGCAGACATGTGGGGGAAGGAGGGACTGAACGGTTGGGTGGTCGCACACCAATAGCAGGAGGAGGGCACCCTGACCCTCCTGGTTGACCTCGTGATGCGCATAGCATCACTTCCGGTGGCGCCGAAGGTCACCAACCCATTGACGCGTATTGGTCGACTTCTAGGAACTCCTCTCGAGTTCGTACAGCAAGTTATTTCGATGCCATGGGAGTATTTAAATCGATATAAAGCAGACAAATTGTAGAACAAGTTAGCTCGTACAAGCATTTGGCCGTAGCTGTAATGGAGCTCATGTCATAAGGCCCTGAATCAAATATTTCTAACAAAAATAGGGTTATATTTAAGTAATTAAAAAGAATAAAAATATCTTTCTTGTACTACGAAAATATATCATTTCCCACCTGATTCTAGGACTGAAAGTCACAGCTTTGCAGCACAACTTTGCCGCACTGTTTTATAAATTCAATAAAAAC